>NC_069390.1:56415401-56734290 GCF_027475565.1 Acinonyx jubatus | reverse complement strand
ACATACACATTTATCTAGTGAATACTCCATGGATTGAGTAACCTGAAGTATCTTACTTTTCAGTATTTTCTCCCAAGACTCTAGATCAACAACAAAAACAAGGGGGTAAACTTCACCCAAACAAATTCTCATTTCCCCTTTCTCTGTCCATGAGAAGATGCCTCCATCACACCTTTGATCTCTCTGTACCTGTCCAATTTCAGACTCTCCTTATCATCAGTCAATTTTTCTTAACTTGTTTTTCTGCTTATAAAGGAAAGCATCATCCTCATCTTCTCCAGCTTCATCTCGGTTCCAATCCACCCCATGGTCCATCTTTAACTCCAGTTCCAGGATGATGTTTCTAAAACACAGATCTGATGATGTTACCCCACCACCACCACCGCATACAACCACAACTCAATTTTAAAATACTTCCATCACCCCCAAAACATTCCCATGTGCCTTAATTCCCCACTTACACAATCAATCCCTGATCCCACCCCCCAACTCCAGGTAACCACTGATCTGTTCTCTGTCCTTATAATTTTGTCTTTTCATATAGATGGAACCTACAACGTGTAGTTATTTGTGTATGGCTTCTGTTTTGGACTGAATTGTGTCCACCCCCCAACCCAACCATATATTGGAGTCCTAACCCTCAGTCCCTCAGAATGTGATTGTATTTGGAGATAGGGTTTTTAAAGAGGTAACTAAGTTAATATGAGGTCATTAGGGTGGACATTAATCCATAAAACTGGTATCTGTGTAAGAAGAGTAAATTCAGACAACATTCACAACTAGAGTAGAGACCAAGTGAACACGCAGGCTCAGCAGAACTGCCCCATAGAGGGAGCCATTGTTCAAATGGGTATACTAGAGATGAAAAAGGTTAAGTCCCAGATGTTTAGTGACTTTCCCCAAGCTCATACACCAGAAAATAACTGAACTTGGGACTTGCACTGGGACTTCTTGATTCCCATCCAACCTAGGATTCCTGATAGACTAGTTGGGGAGAAGGCTGGGTGTGGGGAGGGGCATTCAGTGTCCATGTGGTGACAGATTGCTATATGTCTGATCTCAGTATGAAGCCAAAACAGGCTGGAGTTAATAAATGATCAAATTGAAGTTTTATAAAAATTAATCTAGTAGCACAAAGTACAACTCATTGACAGACATTAGTAGTCCCATCCTTTCATTCTCTGGATCCTAGGTCTCCCCAAGTCTGTTTCTCTTCCGTCCTGTTCTCTGAAATCATTTTTTTCTCTAATTTTCTTACCTTAGCCATTCCTGAAGATCTGTGACAGCTTCCAACTTCCTTTGATATCTCCTGCTCCAATCCCTTCTCCTTTCCCTGCATCCTTTTCCAGCCACACTTTGTGCTCTGTGCCAGTACATCCCTGATGCTTACCAGAGGACACTCTGGTTATGGGTTTTACCCAGGAGCTGGCTAGGCATTTTCTGGGTATTGGAAAGAAAGACCTCCATGTGCCTCTGACACCCATCCATAAAAAAAGGAGCCCATGGGGCACCTGGGTGGCTCAGTTGGTTAAGCGATCGACTTTGGCTCAGGTCACGATCTTGTAGCTTGTGAGTTGGAGCCCCGCGTCGGGCTCTGTGCTGACAGCTCAGAGCCTGGAGCCTGCTTTGGATTCTGTGTTTCCTCCTCTCTCTGCCCCTCCCCTGCTCACGCCCTGTGTCTCTCTGTCTCTCAATAATAAATAAACGTTAAAAAAAAAAAAAAAAAAGGAGCCCATGACAAGGTCTTCCAGATCTGACCCTTTCAGAGGGTGGTGCTGGAACTCACAGGGTGGTGCTGGTACTGTCAATGAGCAGCAGATGGCAGAGTCCCCTCTCCTTCTGTCATCTACCATTAGGAGGCGCTGGTGCTCCTTCTCACAGGAAGAGTAACAATGACTAAGGACCTCAACAACTAATTAGAAGAAAACACTCTGGGGGCCAAACTTTAATTGAATTAATTGCCTGAACGTAAAGAGCAAGGGATTTCACATTAAAAATCAGATTTTAGGTCTTATTAATCCAAACATCTAGCTGCCGTCTTCTGCCAAGGGTATTTTGTCATTGGTCAAAGTATTTGTACTGTTAGTTTTCTTAAACTCTTTTCTTGTCAGTGAATAGTTCCTGACGATGTATTCAACAAAACGAAGAAAGAGCTAGATTGAGAGGACCACAAGTTTCAAAAAAGGAGGGGGAAAGAACCCAGTTTTTGTGAAAATGAAGTAATCACAGTGTTGTCTATGTTTAAAGAATACAACCTAAATATTATTATGAAAATAAAGCATAATAAGACCTAAGAAGAAGATGGAAAAGATGTGAGATGAAAAAGCAACAAAATGGAAAAAAGGACTAAAACATCAACAGAATTGATTCTTTTTAATGCAGATAAGTGTTTCTGCTATAAACTGTAATTAAGAGGGGTAAATTATAAATGAATAAAATAGAACAGAATAAGTAAAACAGCATCACCCTACTGAGGGTGTAGGCATTTCAGATTCTGTCTAATTCAATCTCTTCCCCCAAACCTCCTCTGCCTGTTTATGGATGGCCTAGCTGAGGCCCAGAGACATTGGATAAACTGTCCAAGGTCACAAAGGTAGGAAGTGGCAAAGCTGGGAATAGAAATCATGTCTTTGGACTCTATATCCTCTACTTCTTCCATATATCCTATTGCCACAGAGCTTGACAAACATTTCTTGAGTTGACGAAAGGAAGCATAGTACCAAGGAAGGAACATTAAGTTGTGCTGGGGAGTCCTAGATTCCAGTCCTAGCTGTACAACTGACTGGCTGTGTGAACTTGGGCAGGTCACTTTCTCCCTTTGGACCTCAATATCAACATCAAAGTATAGAGAAAGCTAAACTCAAGACTTTGAAGGTTAATTGGGAAGTATGTCACATTAGCCAACTATAGCCTTTTTGATGTGGGGCTAAAAACTTGGCCCCCAAGCAAAAGGAGTAAAGACCTCATGGTGATAAAGAATAGATGTCAGCTCTTGCTGATTTGAATAAGAAATATATTTGATGATCTTCGAAAGCTCATACAGTCACCAGAAAAACTGAAGAATTAGGCTAAAAAATGGGCTGAAAATGAAGGTATACACCCGCACAGACACTTGTACATGAATGTTTATAGTGATATTATTCAAAATGGTCAAAAAGGAGAGAAGACCCAAATTCCCATAAACTGATGAATGAATAAACAAGATCTGGAATACGGTGGAATATTATTCAGCCATTAAAAAGAATGAAGTACTGACATAAGATTAAACACAGATGAACCTTGAAGAAATTATGCTAAATGAAATAAGCCAGTCGCAAATGGCTATATACTATGTGATTCCATTTCACATGAAAGGAATAGGGAAATCTGTAGACAGAAAGTAGATGAGTGGTTGCTCAGGGCTGGGGGGAGATGGGGTGGGAGAAGCAGGGGTAGAGGATGGGAATGATAGTCAAAGAGCGTGAGGTTTCTTTTTGAGACAATAAAAATGTCTTAAAATTGATGGTGATGAATAATCTAAAAAGTGAATTGTAGGGGCGTCTGGGTGGCTCAGTCAGTTAAGCATCCAACTTTGGCTCAGGTCATGATCTCACAGCTCGTGAGTTCAAGCCCCATGTTGGGCTCTGTGTAGACAGCTTGGAGCCTGGAGCCTGCCTTGAATTCTGTGTCTGCCTCTCTCTCTGCCCTTCCCGTACCTCGCACTCTGTCTCTCTCTCTCAAAAATAAACATTAAAAAAATTTTTAAGTGAATTGCATACTTTAAATGGGTGAATTATATGGTATGTGAATTATATCTCAATAAAGATGTTTAAAAAATTGGCAGAAACAAAGGGAGCCAGGGCAGATACAACCTCATCCCTAATCTATCATGCTACAGAACCAATTCAATAAGCCATCTTGACCCTTGCCCTGAACACTGGACCCAGAGGCCACCACTCACTCTGCTGGCATTGGTGCCCTGAAACCTACACGCTACTACCATTGTCCCTACCCCTGCCAAACTCTCCACTGTCCCTGCTTCTTTGCAATACAAGTATCTTATTCTAAGTTCCAGGAGAATGTACCTGATTGATTGAGTCTAAATCATACGTGCATACCCTAGCTGTAAGGGTGGGCTGGAAAGCAAATTTCTGGCCTTTTTTACTTCTATAATAGGAGACAAGATCTGCCTCTTCAAGAATCCAATGGTGCAGAATTCTCCATATATAAGAAAGGGGCTTAGGGGGTGCCTGGGTGGCTTAGTCGGTTAAGTATCCAACTCTTGACATGGGCTCAGGTCATGATCTCACAGTTCATGAGTTCAAGCCCCAAGTCAGGCTCTCTGCTATCAGCACAGAGCCCACTTTGGATCCTCTGTCTCCCTCTCTTTCTCTATTCCTCCCCCCCCACCTCTCTCCTCTCTCAAAACATTTAAAAAGAAAGAGAGAGACCAAGAGGAGTTAGCCAAAAAGAAAATGCTGGAAAAGAGGCATTGCAGATGTAGAGAAGAGCATGTTATGGGGCCACGAAAAGGTGCCTTGCAGGTCTCCAACTATAGGAGTGTAATAGACCAATGGCCCCAGACACTGCTCTGTAAAGTCTGCTGCTGCTCAGTTTGTGCTGAAACCACACCTCCTTTGAGCTGCTCCCAGCCAAGGGCTGTGTGCAGCAGGAAGGCTAAGTAGACATATTCCTGAGGGACAAGGACTCCTCTGACAGCTAAGTCTGGCTTCATGACAGCCCAACCTTCCTTAGACTGTACACGTCCTCCCAACTGTCCCTCTCCTTCTGCTTACTTAGGGTCAGACTCGCATGGAGGATTTATGGTTCAACCAACCTCTCCCTTCTCATTTTTTTTCACATGTTGTTACATGAGTAAAATCCTTGCATGTTTCATCCCCTCTTGGCTCTGTTTTTTGGAAGACCTGGATTAACACACCTGTGTAAAAGTATAACGCCTTTAAGAACTCTGGACTTCACTCTGGATGAATTCACAACACCTGGGTTACCTGGTAAGGTATATATATATACCTCGTATATATATATACCTGGTAAGGTATATAGAGACAAAATAAAATTTGAAGTTTGAAGGTGGCTGGCCTGGAGGCGTGGAGAAAGTGGAGAAGGGATGGGATAGCAAATAGTTGTAATTGTTTTGGGCTGCTGAGTTTTTGGACCTTTTCATGTTTGGAGAGTTCCCCATCTTATGAGATAGACAGAACTAGCTTCGCATTATAGAAACTGAAAATGCCAGACTTGCTTTCCCAGCAACCCCTGCAACTAAGGCATGGCACATGACCTAAGCCCTGCCAGTCAGATAGACCTGCCTTAGGTCCACTTTGAATTGGAAGCTAGTGAGGCAAAGAAGCAGCGGCATGCAAATCAGCATGAGCCACGGCTGGCAGCAGCAGAGCCAGCAGCTGTGGTAGTAGAGTCCAGGCCTGTCATTGGTCATCTTGATGGTGTAGGCGGTGGAACCCACTCCCTAGAGCAGTGGCTGTCACGTGTTTACTGGGCCAGTTCTATGTGGTGAATTTGGGAGTTTTTCCTGGGGTGAAAGCTTCTCCGGTCCTCCCGGAGATTCTGTGAGCTACCTGATATCCCTTCAACAATTCTTTTTCTGTTTAAATAAGCCAGAATATGGTTCCTGTTTGCAGTAAAAAATCCTGCTTGGTAAAGGTAGGAAGAAATAGGAACTATCAGCAGCCTCAATGAATGAGGATGGAGAAGGGAAGTAGGAGAGAGAGTGTGATATGATGTGAAAATCCTTAAGCTCTCCAGCCAATGGACTTATATTTGTGTCCTAGCCCTTCACCTGCGTGTCAGTGAGCTCAGACTGCTGTAACAAGATACTGTAGACGAACTAGTTTAAACAAACATTGATTTCTCAGTTCTGGAAGCTGTGAGGTCCAGGGAGAGCCCTTTCTGGTTTGCAGATTGCCACCTTCTTATGGCATCCTCACATCACACACACACACACACACACACACACACACACACACACACACAGCTCTAGTCTCTACTTATTCTTATAAGGGCACCAATCCCTTACAAAGAACTCTACCCTTACAACCTCATCTAAACCTAATTACCTCCCAAAGGCCCCACCTCCAAATGCCATCAAAATGGGGATTAGGACTTCAACATATGAATTTGGGGGGATACATTCATTCCATAGCAACCTAGTAGCCAAGTGACCTTGAGAAAGTCATTCATCTTTCTGAGCTTCAGTTACCTTACCTATAAAATGGGGATATTGAGTTTTACCTCCCCCTTAGGGCTGTTGTAAAGATTAACTGAGAAAATAGGTATGAAAATGCTTTATAAACTATCAAATGAACTCTGTGAATGTTTCTACTTTATCTTAACAGTGCTTGACACGAAGAATGGCAACCAGAAGGTGCTCTTTAAATGTTTGAAGAAAAAAGGATAATAATTACTGTAGGAGCAATTACTATTGCCAGCCACTTTGATAAATGCTTTATCAACATTATCTCCCTAATAACCTAAGGCAACCAGCCTTCCTAGTTTGCCTGGGACTCTACTGGGTGTAGCACTGAAAGTCCTACATCCTGGGAATCCCCTGAGACCTGGACATAGGTTTGAGTATAATGCCCATTTTACACATTAGGAAACTGAGGCTTAGAGAGATTGCGCAACATGCCCAAATCACATTTGGTAAATGGCAAAGTCAAAGTTTGAACCCAGATCTGTCCAGGAGGAAACATGGGAGGAGAAGGATCTTCAGAATGAAAGAGGATCAAAACCCTACTCTTTAGCTACATTACTCCATCTCAAGCCCAGTTTGGTCTTAGGGGCTGGTGTTGGGAGATTGCCCAGAGAACGCCAAAAGCTGGCCCAACCCCAGGTCACCTGTTCTTCCAGGACAGTCCCTGGCAGATCATGGTTCTTTGTTTTGTTTTTTACTTCATAGAAACTCTCCTGCTTCTACAGGGTAATTAAACCCTCATGCCTTATCCTGTTTATATTTTTGCCTTTGTGTTTTGTTTTGCTTATGAATGAGAGAACAATCAACATTGCTAATCCAAACCATCTGACCCCTTAAAGCAGGTGTTTTTGGGTCTTGAGCAATAGCATTGCTATAAACACTTATATGGAGGTAGAGATTTCTGTGCCCAGCCAGGGTCAGAAGCAAAGTATTTATCAGATGCTGATGGGCAAATTTTGCTTGAGGTATATAGGAATGGCAGTCAGGAGGGAAAGAAAGCCTGGTTAACCTCAACATTATGCTTCCTTTCTGCTCAGATATGTCTGTAATTGCCCCATTTTACCTCCCATCAATTTGTCCTATGCTATGCCATTGACTCTAGAGTTGGGAGGCTGGCACAAGGCCCCCAGCTCTGCCAGTAGTAATGTGTGTGACCCAGACAATCTCTTCTCCCTCTGAGTTCAGTTTTATCATCTGTCAGATGAAGGAATCAGATTGTCACATTAGGTGCTCCCCTAGGGGTACTTGTGTTGACACTCTAGGACTCTGTAATGATACACATAATTGAACTGCTTCTGAAGGCAGGCTCTGGGCTGCTGCTGCTGCTGCTGCTGCTGGTGTGTGTGTGTAGATGTGAACATGTGTGAGTATGTGTGCATGAGAGATGGAGTGAGAGTGAAGGCGTGCGACTGTGTGAACATGTAGGCATGTAGGTTGTTCTCAAAAAACATACTCAGGGCTTGCTTGGAATTCCAGCTTAGTGAAAGCCCTTCATCCCACCCCTGCCTGACTCTCCTGAATTGCTTTTCCAGACTCAGCTCTCCCATACAGTGGAAGTAAAAGCATCTCTTCTGGTAGACGCCGTGGACAAGAATGAGCACTGACTCTGGAATCAGACTTGGGTTTGAATCCTAGCTCCACCCTGTACTTGGTATGTAGCCTTTAGCAAGTTATTTACCTAAGCCTAAATTTCATCAATGGTAACAAGGAGCTAACACCTAGCTCAGCACAGTTAGAGGCTGGAATGACACAAGTATGTCAAGTACCTGGCCTAGAACTGAACACATGGGACACTCTCAATCAGGAGCAGTTGTGCAATTCGCGAGGCCCACTGCAAAATGAAAACATCGGCTTATTATTCAGAAATTATCAAGACTTTCAAGGTAGCAGCAACAGACATTAAACCAAGCATGAGGCCCTTCTAAGCACAGGCCCTGGGCACTTACACAGGTCACATCCTATCAATGGTAACTTTCTTCCAGGCAGGTTTAGCTAAGCTGTTGGGACAAGAATGATGGATGGAAGGCAATGTCACAGGTAAGGATCCCCAAATAACTCAGGAAGCAAAAATTGAGGCTTGGAAATCTCTTCCATCCCCACCCTCTCCCTGAAACTACCCTGGCCATGAGAAGGCATAGATGAAAGTCAGAGCAGGTGACTCACTTGCTTCCTTAAACACTGAGAATATTTTTCCCACTCTGTGAATTCAGCCTCCTTCCCTCCCAGACAGAGACTTAGCTTAGGATAAGACATCATGCATCCTTTCCCAGAGAGTCTGTCTTCATTTCTTGTACCTCTTTTACGTCACCTAAGTCCTTCTGGATCCTCTGGGAAGGAACTGAGGTCCTGGGGCCCAATGACGAGGAAGGAGTTTCTGAGGGAGGTCACTGTCTGCTGGTCAGAAGGGATCTTCCAGACCAGAGTATCACTGAACACTTGGAAGCTGGGAAATCAGCCAGTGTTTCATCTTTTGTTTTTTCCTCCTGGGGCTTCCTGTCCCAGAGGTGGATAGAAAGGGGTCATGGGGGACTTCCTGATCACTACAAATAAACCTTTCCATTGTCATTGGCCAGGCAGCACTTCCAGCCTAGACAGACCAGACTGATGGGAAGTAACAGAGAGACAACAATGTTGCCTTCAGAGAAGGCTCACCCCTAGTTCCATCAAAGGTCCCAGCAAGAAGAGGCTATGCTCTTCTGGGGTGGAAAAGGTGGCCATGTGGGAGGCCAGTACTGACTGCCCATCAGGAGTAGGGGGTGAATGGGAACTGTGTGGGGAGGAACATCAGAGAATATGAGGACAGGAAGTGTCCTCAGAGGTCATCAAGTTTGTTCTCTGCAGCTTCCCAGTGCCCAGAACAGCTCCTGGCACATAGTAGAGGCTCAACAGCCATTTACTAAATAAATGTGTGAATCTAATCCAGCATCTTCATTTAACTGACCCAGGGAAGCAAGGCCCAGAATGGAAAAGAAGTTTCCCAAGGATACACTAAGTTAATAACAGAACTCAGACTAAAGCTCAGAGTTCCTGAATCCCACATCAATGTTCTTTCTACTGAATGGCAATCAGTGCACAGGGTGGCGGTGTGGGGGGGGGGGGGGGAGGGTGTATATTCTCCTCCTTCCTTAAGACAAGGGAGATAGGCAACTTCCAGAAAGCCATTCGGAGAACTTGACATGTGACTCTGGAGTCTGGGAATCATAAAACATAATTTCACACTTGCTTGAGGAACTTAGTGATGAGAGATCGAAAGAAACCTGTAGGACAAAGAGAGAGATGGTTATGCTGAGAACAAACTGTTCTCCCACTGGCCATGGGAAAAAGACAGGTCTGTCTTAGGGACTGATGTGGACCTAGAAGAAGGGAGATGCCTGAAATCTTCTTAAAAGTGAACTGCCCTCAAAGAATCGCATGGAGGGTACTGTGATCCCAACAAAGAGGATGGACTGCTAGAAGCTCAGGGGCTAACCTGGGAGAGAGGACTTGCCTTATCAAGGGAAGTCCAGGCAGGAGCTCTAGGGGAGGATCTCCAAAAGGCCTGCTAAAGCTTTCCAAAAAGAAAGAATTGGCTTAGGACTTCTGACCACCCCACAAAGCAGCATTACACTGCAGTGGATGCCTTGTGGTCCTCCCTTGGAGCCAGAGATGGGTATACCTTGAAACTAACAAAGTTTGTGTTTTCGGACCCCTCCCTGGAATGGGTCCCTTTAGGCCCCTTTACAACTTTGGATTCTTTTTCTTAAAGATACATCGGTTTTCTATTGATGTGTAACAAATTACCACAAACTTAGCAACATAAAGCAATACAGAATTATTATCTCAGTTCTGTATGCTGAAGGTCTGGGCATGGCATGACTCAATTCTCTCTTCAGGGTCTCACCAGGATAAATTCAGTTTTGGTCAGGTCTGGGGTTCAGGATCCTCTTTCAAGCTCTGATCATTGGCAGAATTCAGTTCCTTATGGTTGTAGGACTGAGGTCCCTGTTTTCTTGCTGGCTATCAACTGGGGACCACTCTAAGCTCCTAGAGGCCACTTCCAATATTTTTCCATGTGGCCCCTTGTTATGTACTGAATTTTTGTGTCTCCCCTCCTGTCTCCCCCCCCCCCCATAATTCATAGGTTGAAGTCTTAATCTCCAATGTGAGCAATATTTGGAAATGGGACTTCTGGGAGGTAAAATTAAGCTTCAGTAAGGTCATAAGGGTAGGACCCTGATCCAATAGGATTAGTGTCCTTACAAGAAGAGACATCAGAGCATACTCTCTGTCTCTCCATGCACGTGCAGTGAGGAGAGGCCATGTGAGCACACAGAAAGGAAGTGGCCATCTGCAAGCCATGAAGAGAGCTCTTACCAGAAGCTAACCATGCTGGCACCTTGATCTCAGACTTCTAGCCTCCAGAGGAGTGAGAAAACAAATTTCTGCTGTTTAAGCCATCTAGTCTGTGGTATTTTGTCATGGCAGCCTGAGCTGACTAATACATCCCGTATGCAGTTTACAACATGAATGTTGGCTTTCTTCCAGACCAGGCACAGTGTATCTTTCTAATTTTGTCTTCTTTATAATATTTGAAAGCACTTGAAGAGCTCTCATTACCTGAGGACCAAAACAAACAAGCAAACAAAGAACCCAATGGGGTCCGTCCAAGATTTCATTTAGTAACAAGGAAAGACCATTCAGTTGAGAAACTGGTGGGAGAAAATATGGTTTTCTGTCTACAGCAGTATGAGTTCACTTTGTTCACCAAACTATCTACTCTAACATTGTAAGAGAAGAGACATAAATATAATACAACAAATATACAGAACAACAACTATGCGTGATAGTTCAGGAAGTGGCCAGAGTAGAGAAAATCATGATTTGGAAGTTTGGAGATTGGGGTGTAGTCCTGATTCTGTTATTGACCACTTTAGTTGCAATGTGGAATATATACAAGATGAACAAGCCACAGAGAAAAATGGGTAAATGATATGAAATAGGCAATTCACAGAAGAGGTAATACAAATGGACAAGAAACATGAAAAAATGTTCAAATTCACTAGTCATTAGGGAAATGTAAACTTTAAAAAATAGGATGCAGGGCATCTGGGTGGCTCAGTCGCTTAAGTATCTGACTGTTGGTTTTGGCTCAGGTCATGATCTCATGGTTCGTGAGATTGAGCCCCATGTCAGGCTCTGTGCTGGCAGCATGGAGTCTGCTTGGGATTTTCTCTCTCTCCCCTCTCTCTCTGCCCCTCCCCTGCTGGGTGCTCGCTCTCTCTCTCTCTCTCTCTCTCTCAGAAATAAATAAATAAACATTTGGAAATAAATAAATAAATCATGGAAATAAAAATAGGACACACTTTTACAAAATATGACAAAAATTAAAAGTCTGAGAACATCCAGCTGTTGTTAGAGAGTAAGAAAATGGACATCATTACACATTGTTGGTGAAGGTGTAACTTTATACCCTAATCTCTTTGGAAAGTATTCTGGAAGGATCTATTAAAATTTAAAATGTATGTACCCTTTGGTCCAGTAATCTCTCTTTTAAGACTCTATATTATTGGAGCAAATGTATTAGTACCTAAAATAAATAAATACGTCTGAATCAATATCACTATCAATATCTACAGATATCTATATATCTATAGATATTGATCTATTTATCTATATATCTATAGATATCTATAGATATTGATAGTGATATCGATACAGATATAGATAGAGATATTTATAGGGACATTGCTTACAGTGTCAAAAACAAACAAACAAACAAAACACTGGATATAACCTGAATGTCCAATAGTGGAGAAATTATTGAGTACATTTTTGTGCATTTACATTATATTACAGAATATTATCTAGCTATTTAAAATAGGAGTTAAATTTATATACCAAAAAGGAAGAATGAATATGGAATATTAAATGAAAAAGCAAGTTGCATAGTAGTGTGTATCACATGTCTCAATATTTGCTAAGAAAAAAAAGGAACCCCCTTTTTTAGGTTTATATATTTCTATTAGCAAAAAGAAAGGTGCAGAAAGTTGTACAACACAGTGTTAATATTGGTAATTAGGGGTGGGGTGGAAAATGGTAGGGAGGGAGTAGTGAAGGTATTAGAGGGAATTAGGGAAAGATTATTAACATGTGCTTTATATGTTAACTCTCCCACTGTTTGACATATTATAAATAGTATGCATTATACTCCTTATTTTTAAAAAAAAGTATGTTTAGGAACACCTGGCTAGCTCAGTAGATGGAGAGTATGACTCTTGATCTGGGGGTTGTATGTTTGAGCCCTGCATTGGGTGTAGAGATTACTTAAAAATAAAATCTTTTTTTAAAAAGTATGTTAAAATCAGGAGACTATAGATGCTGGAGAGGATGTGGAGAAACGGGAACTCTCTTGCACTGTTGGTGGGAATGCAAACTGGTGCAGCCACTCTGGAAAACAGTGTGGAGGTTCCTCAAAAAATTAAAAATAGACCTACCCTATGACCCAGCAGTAGCACTGCTAGGAATTTACCCAAGGGATACAGGAGTACTGATGCATAGGGGCACTTGTACCCCAATGTTTATAGGAGCACTCTCAACAATAGCCAAATTGTGGAAAGAGCCTAAATGTCCATCAACTGATGAATGGATAAAGAAATTGTGGTTTATATACACAATGGAGTACTACGTGGCAATGAGAAAGAGTGAAATATGGCCCTTTGTAACAACATGGATGAAACTGGAGAGTGTGATGCTAAGTGAAATAAGTCATACAGAGAAAGACAGACACCATATGTTTTCACTCCTATGTGGATCCTGAGAAACTTAACAGAAGACCATGGGGGAGGGGAAGGAAAAAAAAAAAGAGGTTAGATGGGAGACAGCCAAAGCATAAGAGACTTTTAAAAACTGAGAACAAACTGAGGGTTGATGGGGGATGGGAGGGAGGGTAGGGTAGGTGATGGGTATTGAAGGGGGCATCTTTTGGGATGAGCACTGGGTGTTGTATGGAAACCAATTTGACAATAAATTTCATATATTAAAAAAATAAATAAAATAAAAAGTAAAAAGTATGTTTAAAAATTAAAAGGAATAAGAAAAAGCAGCCAGAGAAATCTAAATTTGAACTCCCATTCTATCATATACTGGATGGATAACCATGAACAACTTGTTTAAACCTCTCTGAGCCTCTATTTTCTTATCTATTAAAATGGGGGTGGGCACCTGGCTGGCTCAGTGGGTTAAGTGTCTGACTCTCGATTTCGGCTCAGGTCATGATCTCACAGTTTGTGAGTTCAAGCCCCATGCCGGGCTCTGTGCTGACTGTGTGGAGTCTGCTTGGCATTCTCTCTCTCACTCTCTCTCTCTCTCTCTCAAAATAAGTAAATCAACTTAAAAAAATGAAAAATAATTAAAGTAAATTGTTACTGTGTGGATTAAACAGGATGTGGGGTTTTTTTGTTTTTTGTTTTTTTGTTTGTTTGTTTTTGAGAAAGAGAGCATATGTGCAGGTGCTAGTGAGGGAGGTGCAGAGAGAGAGAGAGAATCTTAACCAGGTTCCATGCTCAGGCCAAAATGGGGCTCGATCCCACAACCCTGGGATCATGATTTGAGTCAAAATCAAGAGTGGGATGCTCAATTCACTGAGCCACCCAACCACCCCACAAGATGATGTATTTAAGTGCTGAGCATATAGTGGGTCCTCAAATAAATGGTAGCTCTTATCAGCCCCAACCAAGATTGCACTGACTTGTAGAAACCCTGAGAAGATTAATGATTTGGCACCTCCCAGCAGCTGGGTCTTTAGGGAAACAGAATTTACACTAGGTATTTTAACAGAGAGAATTTAATGTAAGTAATTAGTTAAACAAGTAGTAGAGAATTGAAAAAGAGAGAAAGGAGATAAAAGAGAGAATAACTACATTAGCAGGTACCTCCACCAGAGATTAGGGAATAGAGGAAAGAGGATGGGGTTCATGGAGATCTAGAAGCTTAGAATTTGGACTCGTTCTGAGACAGCTCCCCAAATCTAGAGACTGACCCCAACTGCTGCTGTCAAGGTGAATGGCTTTGGCTGGGGTGACGCTGATAGGAACAGGAAGCAAACTGGAAGGAACAAGTCCTATCTCCCTCCTCCAGTGTTCCAGTCTTCCTCCAGTGCCCTTTGTAGGGGGAGGTGGACAAGGGATGGGGCTGGCAAAAGAAAACGTGGCTTGCAGAGTCCCAGCCTCAGCACCCCAGGGTTCTGAAGGGTAGGTTTGCAGCCAAGAGATACTAGCACACTTTCTTCAAACCACTTTCTTGAAGAAGGTAGTTGAGTGCTATAAAGGGAAAAGGCAGGAAGGACATCCAGAGGTGGTAGTGCTAATCTCCACCTTTATTTTCCAGGGCAATTCAGTTATGACCCAGATTTGCATATCCCATTCCACAAAACAAAAGACCCCTTAGGAAGCTGTTGTGTAAGTGTTCACTGTTATTCATCCCCATCTTAGATTATTAATCAAAATGTTCCTTACAAAAACTAGAGTACTCTGCCCCAGAGGAGTTGTCATATACTCAGTTTTTTCTCACCTTGTTCAATTTCCTGCAGTATTTTGGTTTTGGTGCCCCTTATGAACTGGCCCTTCACTCCAAGTCAGATCCTCATTGTGTGACCCTGAGTAGGTCACTTTAATCTTTGGTCCTCAGTTTCCTCTGGTATCAAATGAGAATTTTAGGCTAAATTTCTCACAATTCTAGCATTCTATAATTTTGCCTATGCTGTGAGCAAAAGATTAATAAACTAAAAATGGGTTTTCTAAAAAGTTAGATTTTTTATGACTTTGAGGCTATGTTTAGGGCATTTAGGTTAAATCTGCACCCTGACATTAAAGAGTTTGCTACTTTGACCCAACCTAGGTATTAAATGTCAATTAACATTTATTAACAAGTTCTATACCATGGATCCAGAAAAAAAGATAAAATACCACCAAGCTTCAACTCTTAAGGGCCCATAATCATAGGAATAATTAATAAGCTAATAAAGCAAGTGATCAATACATAAGTAATGTACCAACCTTTTGTTCTGAACAGAAATTGGCTGGGTACTTTATTTTATTTGTAATGTTTGTTTATTTTTGAGAGAGAGAGAGACAGAACATGAGTAGGGCAGGGACAGAGAAAGGGAGGGAGACACAGAATCTAAAGTGGGCTGTCAGCAACAAGCCTAATGCAGGGCTCGAACCCACAAACTGTGAGATCATGACCTGAGCTGAATGAAGTCAGACACTTAACCCACTGAGCCATGCAGGCACCCCTTAGCTGGGTACTTTATAAAGTTGGTTGGTGGTACAAGGGTAAGGAGATTTCTCAAAGGAAATGAGCAGACTTCTTTAGAATTTCATATATGACACATTTATATTTTTAAAATAATTAAAAAAATAAATACATACATAAAACTATGGTGGGGTACCTGGCTGGCTCAGCAGAAAGAGCATGCAACTCATGATCTCAGGGTTGTGAGTTCAAGCCCCACATTGGGTGTGGAGATTACTTAGAAAAATAAAATTTTTAAAAACTTCTTATTTGGATCGTGGCTATTAAAAAGACATTAAAAGTGGCAGAGGCAGTAAAGAAAGATAAGAAAATTCACACTTATGGTTAACCTACCAAATTGAAATGTTGTGTGGAATTTTATTGACTACTTAATATAATGTATTTATCGAATAAGTGCTTGGAGCTGGGTGATCAGACTGAGAGGGTAGATTAATCTCCTACCCCCTGTCTGTACTTCTAGTGTATTATCCTAGGCACTAGGAATGTATTTTGGAAGTCACCAGGATACCCAGGAAAAAGTAGCTCTAATTTTCTTTACTTAGGCCACTGGCCTTGCTTGAGCACCCTTCTCATGGCTCTTCTGAATTCTTCCAATCTTCTGTCATCCTCCGGGATCTATACAGTCGAGCTCAAACCCCAGCTCCCAAATATTTGAAATCTCCCCAGTGTGTGAAATAGTGGCATATAGTGATCTGTCCTTTCCACTGAGTAAAACAGAGCTGACTTTAACACTATCTATCTGTACTCCATTCTCCTATTGTCTACGATTACAGCCACCCACAGGAACAATTCACTGTCCCCTCCAAAGAGTAAATATATAGTCTGGGAGGGTGTGTGAATACAGATCAGTACTTGGAAACATGTTTACCATTGGCATTCTCTCTCTCCATCCTCTCTCTTCCTTCCCTCTGGTTTCCCTCCCTTTTTCTCCTCCTCGACCATTTTCTAAGTCTCTTTAATCTTCTACCTCTTTGTAGGGTCCCCTCATCATGGAAGAGGGAGCATCAGGGAGCAGCTTGAAAAGGTATACATTTTTGGAAAAATCTTCACGTCCTTCAGCTTCTATAGAATGAGAAACCCATAAGACAAACAAAACCTTCTCTTAAAATTTGATTATTACTCAGAACATAACTTCATTGTGTTACCATGCAAACAAAGTCTGTGTCTCTACTCCTTTCCAAAGACCATCCTTCCCTGTTAGAACAACAGAAAGAGAAAACTCAGATTTGCCCCTATCATAGGCTGAATAATGACCCTTAAAGATATCAGCTCCTAATCCTTGAAACCTATAAATGTTACCTTTACGGAAACAAGGCTTTTGCATGTGAATTTAAATTAAAGATCTTGAGGTAGGGGGATTGTCATGGATTGTTAGGATGGGCCCTAAATGTAATCATGAGTACCTTATAAGAGAATGGCAGAGGAAGATTTGATGACCCATAGAAGAGGAGGGGGCAGTGTGATCAAAGAGGCAGAGATTGAAGTGATGTGGCCACAGGCAAGTAATGTTGGCAGCCGACAGAAGCCAGAAGAGGCAAAGAACAGATTCTTCCCTTGATCCTTCAGAGGGAAGTGTGACTCTGCCCTGAATCATTGCTTGTGGCCCAGTGAAACTGAACTGAAGTTCCAGCCTTCGGAACTGTGAGAAAATAAATTTTCTGTTATTTTAAGCTACCAAGTTTGTGGTGATTTTTTCTTTTCTCTTCTCTTCTCTTCTCTTCTCTTCTCTTCTCTTCTCTTCTCTTCTCTTCTCTTCTTTTTAATTTGAGAGAGAGAGAGCCAGGGAGAGGGGCAGAGGGAGAGAGAAAGAGAATCTTAAACTGAGCCTGAAGCCTGATGCAGGGCTCAATCCCAAGACCCTGGGGTCATAACCTAAGCTGAAATCAAGACTGAGCTACCCAGGCGCCCCTTGATGATTTTTTTTTTTTTTTTTTTTTTTTTTGCCGCAATGGAAAACTAATACAACTCCACTAAGAATTAACCACACCAACTAGTGGGGTATTCACCCCTCTCTGCTGAGCTAGAGCTGGTACTGTTAAAATTGAGGAAATCAGGACCTCTGACTAGAACAGAACTAATACTTCTGTGATTCTTGCTGCTGGTGGTTGGGTTCTTCAGAGGCAGATGCTGAGATAGAGTCTGATGTGCTGGATATTTATTAGGGTCAACACCTGTGGAGAGAAGAGAGGCATAACACTGTCAAGGGGCAAAACTGTAAATGTATATTGTTGCCCTGTCAATGTGTATGTGAACTGTTTCTGACACTCTTCTCTAATCAGAATAGAAAAGAATACATTTGCCAAGTCAATGGGTTTATATCATGTACCTGAGGCCCTGTTAATCTGCTCTGCCCAGAGGTTGTAATAGGTCTACTTGGCATGATGGCTCTAATTGAAGCTACTACAGGTTGAATTTGTGAAGACTATTATCATTCTCTAGGATCATATTGTTTCAAGTAAATTAAATGGAAATATGATGGGGACCATCTTCCCCACATCATTTAGATCCTTAAAGGTAGCGCTAATTTTCACCATCTCCCTGGAGTGTGATATTGTTCCTTATTTACTATCTTGACTGGATAGGGAGTAGTTTCAGAGACTTCCATTTGGCCTTTCCTACTATGATAGCTCTTATCCTACAGGCTCAGGACTCAGTGTAGGGTTACATCAACTACAGGTATGCCAACCTCAATTATATGTTTGAGAACTAGGAATATTTTCACTGAGTATGGCTGCAGACCTGGTGGACCCTCTGTAAGTTGAATCACACATTATCTGCTCCCCATAAGCCCTGGCTCTAAAAGAGGAGCCATGATAATACTTTGAGTATCTGGGTATAAATGCCAACTTAGACCCTATGCCCAAAGTCCCCCAAATATTTTGGTATTCTCTTTCCATATGGCAGTGGGGGGAAGGACTGAGAGGGAATTATTACCATGCATACTTGCCAGAACATTATAGGATTCTTCCTCCTGGGGACGTGGCCTCTTCTGCAATCAGTGGGCTCTGGTCTGAGATGTGGCTTGGGATTATCAAATTTTAATTTGGTCCGTAACTCTTAATGGATCAAGCCTCCTTAGCTGACACTCCAACACTTGCTAATTATGATAATTGCATCCACCTGGATTCTAGCTGTCTCTAGTGACTCAGAAATAATCTAGTGGCTAAGCACTGCTACCTGGTTTCCATCATTTTGTATTTCTAACATCCCCAGGGCTACTTAGTGTGCCTGGTAACAGATTCTCTCACCACTAGCCCTGGTGTACCAAGGAGGGCCACCACTGAAGTTTTAGTAAAGCGGGTGCCCCTCTAACCAGCATGTAACTTGTAACCTTGTAACTTCAGTAAATGGTGTAAACCTCCCTTGGAGCAGAGTTATCTGGTGAGTCTTCTGGCCCTACATGACATACTCACTTTCCTGAGTCTTTCTATCCTTTCCTCCACCAAATGCATTGCATTGACACTTCTGGCATTTTAGCTTCACTTAGTATGAGCCTTCACTTTTCCCATGCTTCTAGGTTCCAACCTAATAGCAAGTTTGCCCATTACTAAAATAAACTCTCCTCTATCCAGTCTTACATTTTGGTTCTCTTGATCAAGCCTCTTCAGAGTCCAGTGCCATGTGTATGTCCTGGCTCATGCCAGTAAGTGATGGCTGGGCCTTGTAGCTCCTTTGCAGATCCTTTGGTGAACAGTCCTTTACTTCCTACTATAGGCTCAGCACACCCCCAGCTGTACTATGCTATGAATTAACCCTAATTATGGACTTAATGTCCAGGAGTGGAGGTGCAGGGCAGACCCTGTCTTGACGGTCTGAGTTCTCTGCATTACCTTTAAGAAAGCAGGATATGCTAGCTCTTATAAAGGAGAGGAAGGCTACTTCTGCATGCTCAGATGATTTAGAGGAGTCTGGGAGTTCAAAATATACCCAGATATCCCCATCCTAAGTATCAGAGTCCCATTAGCCTTGGCATATTAGATTTGCCTTTGGTGGTCACTTAATCTTCTCTGGAGCTTTCCTACCCTATTAAGTCCCACCCCAGTGCCTTCAGTTTTCTCTGCCCTCCTGCTGCAGGAGATGGAACCTTTTTTGGTAAGTTTTCACACTTGGCTTTCCTTGCCTGCAGCAAGGAATATCCATGGATTTAGATAGTTACTTAATCCCATTATCCTTGCAGTTACTATTTCTCCTATACTTCTCAAATGCTAAATACATTGCACCAGCTAGTACATTCCCCTCCATAGGCATACCACCCTAACTCCTCACCACTAAGAATTGGATTACCATCTTGTGCCACATAGTGTTTCTGCTCCATGTATCACCAATGATCAGATCCTCATTGCCAACCGGGTGGTAGGAATGATCTAGCTTTAAAATCCCATCTTACCACCTGCTTCTTTGGACTGCTCTTGGTACCAATTTCTGCAGGTTGGGTTCTCCAGATGCAGGCACTGATATCTACAAGAATATGGTCTGCAGAATATTTATCAAGCATCCACATCTTTGAAAGGGAGGAAAAGGAAGAAAACTGGGCAGAGGGGAAAGCCCAAATGACATACAAATCTGACAAAGCTTCAGCCAACCCATGAGGACCTCTGGAGCATTTGTAACCCACCAGCCTTGTCCCATTGTGGGCCAAGATGGCCAAGCCTTTATACCCCTGCCTCATTCAGTCACCTAACATGGGATGCCCCAGGAAGGGCAAAGCCTTGGGTGAAGTAGCTCTCTATACACCTGAGGCAACTCCTGAAGGAACTGATAGCTAGAAGTTGTCTACTGGTACCACTCCTAGCAATTGGGGCAAAAATCCTCCTTGAAGTAAAATCTGGGGCTGCAGATCTGTGATGTTAAGTTAGGCTGCAGAGCAATTTATGCCCCAGAGTGTTGTTGAAAACAGAAAAGCAATCAGCCAACAATTAGAGAAGCCTAATATCTGGGTGTGATACCAAACAAGGCACACAGTTTAATAGAGAGATCAGGGAAAGAGACAAAGGGAGCCCTACTAAAACCATTGGTATCCCAGAGTGACTGTGTGCATGTTCAAGGTTGTGTCCTCTGAGGAATGACATCAGGGACTTCACATTGTGGGGGAAATAGACTTCACTAAAATAGTCCAGCCAAGGGGTGCTTGGGTGGCTCAGTCAGTTAAGCGTCCAAGTCTTGATTTCAGCTCAGGTCACGATCCCACAGTTCATGAATTCGAGCCCTGCATCAGGCTCTGCGCTGACAACACAGAGCCTACTTGAGATCCCCTCTCTCCCTCTCTCTCTGTCCCTCCCCTGTTCCTGAATGCTCTCTCTCTTTCTGTCTCTCAAAATAAATAAATAAACTTTAAAAATTAAAAAATTAAAAAAATTAAGTAGTCCAGCCAAGTCCTTAAGCAAATAAGCAAACAACCAAAAAAAGCCTCAGAGAGGAGAGAAAGGAATCAAGATCCAAGAAACTACAATATGTTACCTAAAGTGATGAGTTTCAACAGAAAAATATGAGACATACAAAGAAACAGGTGTGACCCATACACAGGTTAAGAAAAAAAAAAACAACAGGCATCAGAAACTGCCTATGAGAAGCCCTAGATGTCAGATTTAATACACAAAGACTTCAAAGTAGCCCTTATGTTTCATGCATTCAACATTCAGGATTCAAAGTTCAAAGAACTCAAAGAAAAAAGCTGAAAGAGTTTTTTGCTAGCAGACCCATCTTGAAAGAAAAGCTGAAGGAAGTTCTTCAACCCAAAAGTAACTCACCCCAGATAGTAATTCAAATCCAAATGAAAAAACAAAGAACACTGGTAAAGGTAATTATGTTACCTTTTATAATTATAAAAGACGATATAAATGCGTAATTCTCCTTTATCTATTAACTGATTTTAAAAGCAATTGTACGGGCTCTGTGCTGACAGCTCAGAGCCCGGAGCCTGCTTCAGATTCTGTGTCTCCCTCTCTTTCTGCCCCTCCCCTGCTCATGCTCTGTCTCTGTCTCAAAAAAAAAAAATAAATAAAAACATTAAAAAAACATTTTTTTAAAAAAAGCAATTGTATAAAGCAATATATGTATTTCTTATACATAACATAAAAAGCTAAAACACCAAAAGAAAAAATAAACTGGGCATCATCAAAATCTAAAACTTGGGTGCTTTATTTTTTTTAATGTTTATTTATATTTGAGAGAGAGCGTGCGCACAAGCTGGGGAGGGGCAGAGGGTGAGGGAGGGAGACACGGAATCCAAAGCAGCTCCAAGCTCTGAGCTGTCAGCACAGAGCCTGACACAGGGCTCAAACCCACAAGGTGTGAGATCATGACCTGAGCTGCAGTCAGAGGTTTAACTGACTGAGCCACCCAGGTGCCCCAAAAACAGTGCTTTAAAAGATATCATCAAGAAAGTGAAAACAGGGGCTCCTGGCTGGCTCTGTCGGTAGAGCATGTGACTGTTTGATCTCGGGGTCATGAATTCAAGCCCCATGTTGGACATAGAGATTACTTTTTTAAAAAAAGGAAAAACAAGTATACAAAATGGAGGCATAAGATAGTTCCTTCCATGCTTATGATTCTCTAATTTAAGTACTTTTCTTATTTATTTCTGCTTTTTATTTGTTTTTATATATTTATGAATAGGTCCTGACTCCCTTCAAGAGCAGGAAGTGTGTCTTAGTTATTTTAACATAGCTCAGTGGTTACTTTGACAATAATTATGGTAGTGAAGATAGCCTGAGCACAGCACTATGGGGAAAGGAGAGGTTACACATGGTTTGGGAGACTTTGCCAAGCCCTATTGTAATCTCCTGTGGGAGCCAGACGGGAGTACCCTGGAGCCGGCTATGGCTCCACCAATGTTAATGGATTATTTTCAAAAATAAAAAAACAATCCCACTGGCAAAGGAATCTTTCTCTACTGATAGCAATCTGTCTACTTAAGTTCCTGATAAAATGCTCTGCGAAGTCCAGACAGGAACAAGGGCATTGGCCTTGGGCCCCTGGGAACATTTGACAGCAGGTGTTATGGCTTCTTAGTGGTGTCAAGACCCAGAACATGCATGGAACCACTTAGGCAGGTTTGTGAGATGAATGAATGAAATTTCAAGAGAAAACAAAATAATTCAAGGCCAGAAACATAATCTGTCAAAGAAGCTTTTATAACAGAGAAAACATCAGAAGAAGACATAATAGCCATCTTCAGGCTTTTATACCCTGGGGCCAGTGGTGCTGGTAAATGTTCAACCAATCTCTGGGGCACCTGGGTGGCTCAGTCAGTTAAACGTCAGACCCTTTGTTTCAGCTGAGGTCATGATCTTGCAGTTTTCTGAGTTTGAGCCCAGCTCAGAATTCTGTCTCTCCCTCTCTTTCTGCCCCTCTCCCACTCATGCTGTCTCTGTCTCTCTCGATGTTTAACACCAATCTCTGGGGGGGTGAGGGGAGGGGAGTCATGTTTGCAGATCTCCGTGGTGTAAATACTCCCACCAATGGCCAATTTCAAACTGCAACATGCATGCACACAACAAGCTCTGCGAGCCATGCACTATTAAGTATTTCAACACTCGCACACACGTGTGAGGTCACATTATTTTTGTTGTCTTACTCTATGCTTCCCCAGACTCTCTCACTACTGTCCACCTTGATCTGTATAGTCTCCAGCCTCTTACCAGGCTTAACTCCCCATGTCTTTTAAGACAGTTCAGGAATCACCTCCTTTGGGAAAAAAAAAAAAAAAAAAGCTGTGTTTTGACTATCCCAACTGGATTGGGGGTCTTCCCTTGCATGCCCACTATTGCCTGCTACTCCCTTTGTCACAGAATGGATCACACCTGTACGGTTTTGTGTGTTTGCCTCCCTTTCTGGCCCTCCCTCCATGCCCACCGTGTAGTCCTGGTGGGAGTTGCCAACTACAGTATACCTTCCCCTCAGTCCAAGGGAGCTCCAACCTACGTTAGATGAAATTGAGTCCTGCCATAGAAGTTTATGAGCTGGAGTTGCAGAATTCAGGTTGAAGTATGAGATGGGAATTTTGCTTGTCAGAAGGAGAGAACTCTGAGAAAATAAATTCCATGTGCAAAGTAAAGCAGAAATAGATGGACAGCTACCTGTACATTAAATATACATATACATTAAATGGGACAGTTGTAAAATCTACGTGGTGGTATGAGTATGTACAAATCTTTCAACTTTTCTGTATATTGAAATTGTTTTTAATTTTTTTAATGCTTATTTATTTTTGAGAGAGGGAGAGAGCAGGGCAGAGGCAGAGAGATGGGGAGAGAGAGAAAATCCCAAGTAGGCCCTGCACTGTCAGTGAGAAGCCTGACTTGGGGCTCTAACCCACAAACCACAGGATCATGACCTGAGCCCAAATCAAGAGTCTGAGCCACGCAGGTGCTCCTGAAATTTTTTTTTTTTTAATGTGAGCTTCGTGCCCACTGTGGGGCTTGAAGTCTTGACCCCCAGATCAAGAGTTGCATGCTCCACTGACTGAGCCAGCCAGGCAGCCTTGAAATTTTTATAATAAATTATTGAAGGAGGGAGGAAGGAAGAGACAAGAGTCAGAGAGTGACAGAATCCTGAGGAGATTCCAACCTCTGGGTCCACTTGTCCTAAAGGGCCCGGCTGCTTTATTGCCCTTCTGAGGGTTACATTGAGAAAAATTTCCCTTTATACTCTGCGAGGGCAAAGTAGAATTTTGTCACTTACAATGAAGGAAGTCCTGACAACAAGAATAATATAATGCAACTGTTTTCATACCTGTCTCCTCCACTGAGCTGTAAACTCTGAGAGGACAAGGATCCTGTAGCACACTTGTTTTTGTCTCCACCTCCCAAACCAGGCAATTTAGTGGAACGGTAAATAGCACGGCTTTAGCCGTATGGTCTAGGGCCGCTATCTCACTGCGGGATAGTGGGCAATTACTTAAATCTTTCTCAGCCTCAGTTTCCTCATTTGTAAAATGGAGATAATATTTGCTGAATTGAATGTGAGGATAAAATAGGTACTGCAGGCAGAGTATTCAGCCAAGCATCGGGCCTCCAACAAGTGCTTGATAAATGTTAGCCACACTTACTGCTAGCCGCTGACGTATTACCTCACATTCTCCTATTCTCTGCCCTTAGTTAGTTTTTTTTTTTTTTAAACGTTTATTTGTTTTTGAGACAGAGAGAGACAGGGCATGAATGGGGGAGGGGCAGAGAGAGAGGGAGACACAGAATCGGAAACAGGCTCCAGGCTCTGAGCCATCAGCCCAGAGCCCGACGCGGGGCTCGAACTCACAGACCGCGAGATCGTGACCTGAGCCGAAGTCGGACGCTCAACCGACTGAGCCACCCAGGTGCCCCTGCCCTTAGTTTTTAAAATTACTGAATCCTTTCTATTCTATATACTTTTTTTATTCAAAAATTTTTAATGTTTATTTATTTTTGAGACAGAGAGAGAGAGACAGAATACGAGTGGAGGAAAGGCAGAGAGAGAGGGAGACACAAAATCTGAAACAGGCTTCAGGCTGTCAGCATAGAGCCTGACATGGGACTCGAGCTCACAAACTGTGAGATCATGTCAAACGCTTAATCGACTCAGCCACCCAGGTTCCCCTGAGTCCTCTCTATTCTAAACTGCCATTGATTATAAACAACACCATAGTTTTAATAGCAGTTTATCATAAAAATGAGAAAATAGTAACACATTACATATATGGAAAGAGTACAATTTGATGGCTTAAAATATGGGTGCTAGAGATAAGCCACCTCTTTCTTTTTTTTAAATTATTTTTTAATTTTTTACTGAGAACAAACTGAGGGTTGATGGGGGGTGGGAGAGAGGGGAGGGTGGGTGATGGGTATTGAGGAGGGCACCTGTTGGGATGAGCACTGGGTGTTGTATGGAAACCAATTTGACAATAAATTTCATATACTGAAAAAAAATAAAAATAAATTAAATTATTTTTTAATTTTTTAAGTAATCTTTACACCCAATGTGGGGCTCGAACCCAAGACCCCGAGATCAAGAGTCACACACCCAACTGACTGAGCACCCCTACACCACTTTTGTTTAAATGACCTTGGATAAATAACTTCTCTAGACTCAGTTTCTTCATTCAGAAATTCTAAATGTTTGGGACACCTAGGTGGCTCAGTCGGTTAAGCATCAGACTTACAATCAGGTCATGATCTTGTGGTCCATGAGTTCGAGCCCCATGTCAGGATCTGTGCTGACAGCTCAGAACCTGCAGCTTGCTTCAGATTTTGTGTCTCCCTTTCTCTCTGCCCCTCCCCTGCTCATGCTATTTCTCTCTCTCTCAAAAAATACATAATACACATTAAAAAAAAAGAAATTCCAAATGTTCCATATGTTCAAAAAGTTAAATAGAGCCATGGAAGACATGAAAAAAGACACAAATCAAATCTTTAGAGATGAAAACCTCAGATGTCTGTGATGACAAATACACTGGGTGGGAGTAAGAGTAGATTAGAATAGAAGAAAAGATTTGCAAACTTAAAGACAGCAATATAAACTATACAAATGAAATACATAGATAAAAATGAATTAAGAATAACAGAAAGAGCATGAGTGAAAAAACGTGACTATGGTAAATTTTGTTTTCAATGTCCAATCTTTCCCCTTCTCACTACAGTCATGAAGAGATACCACAATAAACGTAGTCTCGGGAAAGACCCTGCATCAAGAAACTTTATCTGCCATAGGTCCCATGTCTATGCTCTGGCTATAACTTTTGAAACACAGAATGTTAAAGATGGGTAGGACTTCACCAAGCATTCTACACACACCCACACCCCTACCCCATTTTACATAGTGTGAGCCCAGAGAGTTTAAATGGCTTGTACAGACCAGACACTGTAGTCGCAGGGCAGAGGCTGGAGCCCAAATCTCCTGGCTCCATGCAATCCCATTCAATATAACAAACACCTAAGTGAGCCCCTGGGAACCAGGCCATGGGAAAGGAGTGGTGGGGGGTTGCTGGGAAGGGGCTCTGGATGTAAGTGACTTCACTGGGTGGGGGCTCAGAGCCAGAGAACATTTGATTGTTCCTAGACCCTAAGAATCTCTCCCCATCCCCCACCCCCAGTGGGTGGGTCCTGGGTAAAGTAATTTTGTGTAATACAAAACTAGATTAAATTCCTGCAAACCATGAGGATAAGGAAAAGGTATGAGCACACAGGAGGAGGAGAGCTTAATTCTGTTAAGAATTCTTAAAAGGCAGGAAAGATTTCTATAGATGGACCTAGCAGAGTGTATTTTGGGCAATGTCTACCAGCAAAGGCCATTTGCATGTTTGAGAGTTAGGTTTGAATCCAATTCAGCCTTTTGAGCAAATTCCTTTCACCTCTCTGAGCCTGTTTCTTGAGCTATAAAATTCAGATTAAACTATCTCCATGCAGACTGAGGAAGATGAAGTGAGATAAAGTAAGAAAAGTGTTTAGTGTTAATGATGGCTATTAGAACCATTATTACTGTATCCCGGGAGCTTGCCCAAATAATCGTTACAACAGCACTGAGATATAACATTTTTATAGATTAGGGAAGTAGAGCTTGGGGAGATTAAGGACTTTCCCCAAGTTGCTTACTGAATACTGCTAAGGGTACGTATGAGTACGTATGGGTATGTATGGGGTGGGGGAAGGGAGGCAGGGTAAAATGGTAAAATAAATGTCAGATATGTCTAAATTTGAGTTATTTCCTTAGGGGCCTTGTGCACACTTTTTTTTTTTTAACAACATGATAATAGATTGTGGTTCATCTTTTTGGAGGTCATTTTGACCTTAGGTGGCAGGGAGAAAGACTCTCAGTGGACTCTAAAAAGAAATTCTTAAAAACGAGAATTGTTCACCAAACAGCTAATAAAATGTTTCTCAAACTCAGGTAATGGATGGGTTGCTATTCAAAATTCTCACAGACTAGGGGTGCCTGGCTGGCTCCGTCTGGTCGGTGGAGCATGTGACTCTTGATTTCAGGGTTGTGGGTTCGAGCCCCATGTTGGATGTAGAGATTACATAAAAATAAAATTTATTATATATATATAAAGTAAATATATATGTACATAATAAATAATATATATGTTATATATATATATGTAATGTTTATTTATTTTTGAGAGACAGAGAGAGCATGAGCAGGGAGGAGCAGAGAGAGAGGGAGATACACAATCTGAAGCAGGATCCAGACTCTGAGCTGTCAACACAGAGCCCAATACAGAGCTCAAACTCATAAGCCATGAGATTGTGACCTGAGGTGAAGTCAGACACTTAACCAACTCAGTCACCTAGGTAGCCCCTATTTATTTATTTTCAATTTATTGTCAAATTTGCTAACATATAGCGTATACAGTGTGCTCTTGATTTGGGGGGTATGTTCCTGTGATTCATCGCTTACATACAACACCCAGTGCTCATCCCAACAAGTGCCCTCCTCAATGCCCATCACCCATTTCCCTCTCCCCTGCCCCCCTCATCAACCCTCAGTTTGTTCTCAGCATTCAAGAGTCTTTTATGGTTTGCCTCCCTCTCTGTTTGAAACTGTTTTTTCCCCTTATGTGGAACTTGAGAAAAATAAAATTTTTTAAATATATTTTTTTAATTTTCACAGATTCACTCCAAAATTGACTTATTTTTTATTTTAATACCACTTACATATTTGTAAGCACTAAACTCAGTACACGTTCCTTGTGCTCACAGTTCCATAATTCTAAACCAACACAAAAGGAAAATAAAACTATAAAACCTCTAAAACTCAAAAGATTTCTATTGAATGTGATAGAAGACATTGGTGTGCTGAAATTAAATTGCTGCTCGAAACCTGACTGTGTCTCAAACACCTAGGGCTTAGTTCTTTTGAGTCTGGCATACTCACAGCACTGTGCGACTGCAGGCAGCCCCCATTATGCTTCTCTGGTCAAACTCATGGAAAACCTTCATTTTGATAATACACCAAGAACCCATTTGACTTTCACTTGGCACAGGAGCATCATTTACATTAAGTCCACCTCCTTGTATTCCTCAGGCTCTAACAATTAATTCCTGGGCACCAGAGTGATCACAAGCATAAAGGAAATGCCAAGGTGGCTTGGCAGGTGGTGGTCTTCCAGACAACTCAGAACAGGTTTATTTTAATTTGTTTGGATTATCACCAGAATGTAATATAACCTTTAAAAGATCTCATAGACACATTTTAGGCTCTGAAAATATGTATCTATGAGCTCTGAGGCTCAAACAGAGTCAAATTTGAGAAACTGGTCTAATGACCTCCAAAACTCTGGAATGTCTTTACCTGAAGAACTATAAGGTAGAACATCAGTCCCCTGGAAATGGAATGACTGTGTCACTTATGCATATACTGTTCTGCTGTTTCCCTCCATCTGCCTTGTCACCTTCTACTTGTCTTTTGAGTGGATTCATCCTCTGGAAGTCTTTCCTGGTTTCCAGAAGCTGAGTGAGCCTTGCCCACTCTGCACCCTTACCATACCCTATATGCTTAGTCTATAGTCCCATAGGCCCTGGTGATAAAATTATTCATTTACCCTCTTGCCTTGCCCCCATGTCATCTCCTCCATCCTTTAGACTATAAGCTTGGTGAAGGTAGAAACTGAGTCTGAGCCTTTTGTGGCTCTCAGCTCCCTACACAACGCCAGGCACAGGGTATTTGCTCAAATAGGAATACTGAATAGACGAATGAATGAATGCGTGAATGAATGAGTTAGACGACCTCTCTTCCAGCTCTGGGATATTCAGCTCAACTATCCAGCTCAACATTTTCTTTCCTCTCTTCAACTCCCACTATGATATGTCCTAGAATATGTCCTAGACTCAGAGTATCAGAGATGGAAGCACCCAATGAAATGAACATAACCAAAATGCAGAGAGGGGAAATGATTTGCCCCCAGGGAACCCAGCTAGGATGTGAAAGCGCTAGATCAGAGCCATGTGCTCTGATTCTCATTTTGAAAACATTACTTATTTATCATGTATTCATTTATTTGTTTTTGGTTAGGTCTGCCTTGGGGGAAAGCCATGTTCCCTGTGACCTCACCTCCGCATGGCAGTGTTTTGGGAACAAACTGGATTCTCACGGTTCTCCCAATGGTGGCAGGGTGCCCATGTCAGGCAAGGTATTTTTCATAATGAAAAAGAAACAAAAATAGCATCTGGCCTCATTTGTAATTTCCCCATAGCAGCCAGAGTCTAAATTCTCTTTGTTTCCCTTCTCAGTTTATTATGCTGCCCTTGTCCTTGGTAAAGTGGAGGAAAAAAAGTGGATTTGAGGGCTTTAAAAAAAAAAAAAAAAACCCTACTTATTTATTTACGTAGTAGTTACTCCCAGAAGCATTTATTTTTGCAGCAAGGGCCAATACGGACATCCTGCAATTCCCACCCACCTTTCCTCCTTAATTTGGATATCTCACTTCTCTCCCATGGCCAAAACACTAGTGTCATCCCTGACCCCCGGATATCCTTCTTCCTTCCAGGGAGAAAGGCAGCCCGACTCCTCAAGCCAGGCCTTCCCAGCAGGCCGTCCTGGCTTTGACCCCACAACCACCAGATCCTCGTTCAACATTTAATCACTTCCTCTCTCAACACCCATCCTGCTCTCCCTCATCCTGCCTCTTGGCCATGGTCCTGGAACCCAGGTGAAGATAAATCCAGAAGGAAGGAAGAAGGAAACTCAGACATAGAGATCGGCCACTGTGTACCTGAGACCATGATTTTTTTGTGTGAGGGAAAGGGGGTCTGGCTTCTCTTCCTCTGGACATCTGTCAAATGATCTATCTATCTATTTATTTATATTGTGGTAAAATATACATTACATAAAATTTACCATTTCAGCCATATTTTAAGTATAGAGTTCAGTGACATTAACTACGTTTACACTGTGGTACAACCATCACTACTATCCATCTCCAAAACTTTTTTATCATCCCAGGCTGAGCCTCTGTACCCATAACTCCCCATTCCCCCTTCCCCCAGTCCCTGGTAAACACTCAACACTTTTATATACATTATTTCATTTAAGCCTCACATCTGCCTTACAGTGTAAGTACCGCCATCCTGTCCTTAACACCTGAGAAATCTGAGGCTCTGAGAGGTTAAGTAACTTCCCCAAGGCTACTCAGCTCTTAAGAGTCCAGGCTGAGATTAAACTCCAACTGACAGAGCTCTTCCATTCTTTTCTTTTGTGTGCTCTTTCTCAGGCTGTGAGAGAGTGAGAATTGATGTATAAGGAATGGTCTTTGCCATTAAAGGGCCTATTCTTTTAAGAAGAGCAAGTCTAGCTTGTCTAAATATGTGACTCAACATATACAGAGGCTATGGAGTGAGGGTGGGGCTGTGGTAAATACCATCAGGACTGTGCATTACCACGTATTCCTTCAGTGTTTACTGGAAAATCGCTCCATATAACTAAGGGCCTCTGCTGGGCCCAGAGAGCCAAGAGATACCATCCTAACCTGGAAGAAGCTGATAGCCTAGTGCAAGAGGCAGGGATCTAAACAGAAGTGTACAAGGCAGTGTGCTCTCTCTACCAAGGGCCATGGTAGGCAGGACAGGAAAGAGAAGGCCTCAGAAGGAGGAGACAAGTGAGGATGATTTAGGAGGGTGGCCAGTGGAGAAGACATGGTAGGCCATTCCAGGCCGAGGCATAGCATGTCCCAGAACACAGAGTGATCAGGAAACAGCAAGAAGACAGGGGACCCGGCAGGGAGGTGGCAGGACATGGAGATGGTAAGATAGGTCAGGGCAGGATGATCAACCTAAGGGAGTCTGGACTTGTGTTGACAGTGGGGAGCCAATATCTCCATGTCCAGCCCAGACCTCACCTCTCAAATTCTATCCATTTATATATATTGTATTGACATTTCCACTTGGGGGTCTTATAGTCACCTCTAAGTTTACATTTCCCAGAATGAATCCTGGCTTATAGTGTTTCCTTGCCCAAAACCCACCAGCAGAGATGTTAAAAAAATTTAGAGCAGAGGCACCAGCAGGTCCCCAGGGTCTGGGATCAGCATCATGAAGGCCCATAGCTGTGCCAGGTATTAGCACTTTTAGATGCCGGAGAGTGGAAAGATGTGAGGGTCTCAGGAGAAAGCCCAGGCATCTGGGGTAGCAAGGGGGCTCAGAGCAGCAGTGGTTTTCCTAAGAGGCACAACCATCCTGCAGTCCAGAAATGCACCAGCTGTACATCAGCCCTGCCCCCATCAAACATAACCCTCCTGTGCTTTCCCCATCTCAGTAATGGTACCCTCATCTGCCCAGGAGCTCCTGCTGGAAACAGAGGCATTATCTCCGGGCATACACCAAAAATACAGTGCCATAATCCGAAATGGTTAAATGTGATACATCAGATTGAATCAATTACTTATTTATTTAGAGATAAAGTCTCCTTAACTTTATTGAGGTATTTTTACATACAATAAAATGCACACATTTTAAGGGCATAGTTTGAGGGGCTTTGACAAATACATTGTGTAACTACCACCCCAATCAATTACCATTACCCTAGAAAGTTTCCCTAGGCCCATTAGTAGCCAGTTTCCCCTCCTCTCTCCCACAGGCAACTACCCATCTAATTTCTATCACCATAGGTTAGTTTTGCCTGTTATAGGACTTTTTATAAATGGAATTAGGCAACGTATTCTTTTGCGTCTGGCTTCCTTTGCTCAAAAGCTATGGATATTTTATGATGGAAAGCTGGCAAAATATCAAAGATGACTGAATTTAATGGTGTTCTTTTGATGAATAGTATATATGTGTAAAAAAGAACTATATTATTCATAAAGATTATATATTTCATAAAATTTGTTCTTGCTTCATTTCAGCAAAGTCACTAATTACATGGTTATACTCAAGATTTTTCAAATAATTTTGTTTGATTGACAATAAGGTCCAAAATTAAATAAACTTTGTTGAATCACTGTATATTGTAGACTTTCTTTTTTACTTACTAATTTCAATTTGGAAAAACTTTCCAGTAGTAACTGGAATTGCCAATAAAATTCTAAAGGCAATATTTTAGATTTTAAAATGTATCATGAATTTTATATATTATGGTCAAATATTGTTATGGGAACACATAATACATTATATATTTCATAATAATTATATTTATGCATCAAAATAAATTTATAAAAATTAAAATATGTAATAAATTATAAAACTGAGAGCTTTTCCCCTAAGGTCAAGAACAAGAGAAGGATGTCCGCTCTTACCACTTCTATTCAACATAGTACTGGAAGTCCTAGCCACAGCACTTAGAAAACAAAAAGAAATAAAAGGCATCCAAATTGGTAAGGAAGAAATAAAACTTTGACTATTTGCAGATGACATAATACTATATTTATAAAACCCTAAAGACTCCACCAAAAAACAGCTAGAACTAATAAATAAATTCAGTAAAGTTGCAGGATATAAAATCAACATATAGAAATCTGTTGCATTTCTATATACTAATAATAAAGCAGCAGAAAGAGAAAATAAGAAAACAATCCCATTTACAATTTCACCAAAACTAATAAAATACCTAGGAATAAAGTTAACCAAAGAGGTGAAAGACCTGTACTCTTAAAACTATAAAACATTGATGAAAGAAATTCAAGAGACATGAAGAAATGGAAAGACATTCCATGCTCATGGGTTGGAAGAACAAATATTGTTAAAATGTCTATACTACCTAAAGCAATCTACAGATGTAATGTAATCCCTATCAAAATACCAACAGCATTTTTCACAGAGCTTGAATAAGCAATCCTAAAATTTGTATGGAACTACAAATGACCCTGAATAGTCAAAGCAATCATGAAAAAGAAAAAAAGCCAAAGACAGTTATGGACTTTAAGTTACATTCAAAGCTGTAGTAATCAAAATAATATGGTACTGGCACCAAAAAAGACACATAGAATCAATAGAACAGAATAGAAAACCAGAAATAAACCCACAATGATATGGTCAATTGATCTTTGACAAAGCAGGAAAGATTTTCCAATGGGACAGCAGTCTCTTCAACAAATGGTATTGGGAAAACTGGGCAGCAACATGGGAAAAAAAAGAAACTGGACCGCTTTCTTACACCATACACACAATAAATTCAAAATGGATTGAAGGCTTAAATGTGAGACCTGAAACCATAAAAATCCTTGAAGAGAGCACAGGAAATAATCTCTCTGACATCGGCAGTAGCAAAATTTTTCTAGATCTGTCTCCTGAGGCAAAGGAAATAAAAGCAAAAATAAACCATTGGGACTACACCAAAATAAATAGCTTTTGCACATCAAAGGAAACAATCAACAAAACTAAAAGGAAACCGACTGAATGGGAGGAGATATTTCCAAATGACATATTTGATAAAGGGTTAGTATCCAAAATATACAAAGAACTTATACAATTCAACAGCCAAAAAACAAATAATCTGATTTTAAAATGGGCAGAAAACATGCACAGACAATTCTCCAAAGAAGACATACAGGTGGCCAACAGACACATGAATAGATGCTCAACATCACTCATCATCAAGAAAATGCAAATCAAAACCACAATGAGGTATCACCTCACACCTGTCAGAGTGGCTAGTATCAAAAACACAAAAAACAACAAGTGTTGGTAAGGATGTGCAGAAAAAGGAATCCTCATGCACTGTTGGTAGAAATACAAACTGGTGCAGCCACTGTGAAAAGCAGTATGGAGATTCCTCAAAAATTTAAAAATAAAACTACCCTTTAATCTTGTAATCACACTACTGGGCATTTACCCCTCCCCTCCCAAAAAAACCAATAATTCAAAGGGATACATTGGAACCCTATGTTTACAGCAGCATTACATACAATAGCCAAATAATGGAAGCAGCCCAAATGTCCACTGATAGATAAATGGGCAAAGAAGAGGTGGTGTATAAATTATATATATATATATATATATATATATATATATATATATAAAGGAATATACATATATATATATGAATATTATTCAGTCATAAAAAGGAATGAAATCTTGTCATTTGCAACAACATGGATTGAGTTAGAGACCATAATGCTAAGTGAAATAAGGCAGTTAGAGAAAGATAAATACCATACAATTTCATTTACATGTGGAATTTAAGAAATAAAAAAAATGAGCGAAGGAAAAATAGAGAGAGAGAGAGAGAGAAAAACCAAGAAACAGACTCTCAACTATAGAGAACAAGCAGATGGTTCCCAGAGGGGAGGAGACTGGGGGGGGGGGGAATAGATAAATTTATAAAAATTAACATATGTAATAAATTATAACAAGAAATAACCCAAAATATTTTAATTTTATTATATAAATCATCAACAGTTATATTGTGATTTTCATTGTTCCTTAAAGAAATATTTAAGTCCATAAAGAATCAGTATCTTCCCTGATGAACATGGATGCAAAAATCTTCAACAAGATATTAGCCAACCGGATCCAACCATACATTAAAAAAATTATTCACCACAACCAAGTGGGATTTATGCCTGGGATGCAGGGCTGGTTCAATATCTGCAAAACAATCAATGTGATTATTCACATCAATAAAAGAAAGGACAAGAACCACATGATCCTCTCAATAGACGCAGAGAAAACATTTGACAAAATGCAGCATCCTTTCTTGATAAAAACCCTTAAGAAAGTAGGGATAGAAGGGTCATATCTGGAGATCATAAAAGCCATATATGAACGAACCAACACTAACATCATCCTCAATGGGGAAAAACTGAGAACTTTCCCCCTAAAGTCAGGAATAAGACAGGGATGTCCACTCTCACCACTGTTATTCAACATAGTATTGGAAGTCAGCCTCAGCAGAAAACACATAGGAATAAAAGGCATCCAAATCAGCCAGGAGGAGGTCAAACTTTCACTCTTCACAGACAACGTAATACTCTACATGGAAAACCCAAAAGATTCCACCAAAAATTTGCTAGAAGTGCCCCATGAATTCAGCAAAGTTGCAGGATATAAAAATCAATGCATAGAAATTGGTTGCATTCCTATATACCAATAACAAAGCAACAGAAAGAGAAATCAAGGAATTGATCTCATTTATAATTACACCAAAACCCATAAAATACCTAGGAATAAATCTAAAAACTATAGAAAGCTTATGAAAGAAATTGAATACAATGTGTCTCCACTCGGAGTATATCAAAATAAAGAAAAAAAAAAGAAACTGAAGAAGACACAAAAAAATGAAAAATATTCCAAGCTCCTGGATAGGAAGAACAAATATTGTTAAAATGTCAATACTACCCAAAGCAATCTACATATTCAATGCAATCCTTTTCAAAATACCACCAGCATTCTTCACAGTGCTAGAACAAACAATCCTAAAATTTGCATGGAACCAGAAAAGACCCTGAATAGCCAAAGCAATCTTGAAAAAGAAAACCAAAGCAGGAGTCATCACAATCCCAGACTTCAAGCTGTATTACAAAGTTGTAATCATCAAAACAGTATGGTACTGGCACAAAAACAGACACTCAGATCAATGGAACAGAATAGAGAACCCAGAGAGGGACCCACAGACGTATGGCCAACTAATCTTTGACAAAGCAGGAAAGAATAGCCAATGGAATAAAGACAGTCTCTTTAGCAAATCGTGCTGGGAAAACTGGACAGCAACATGCAGAAAAATTAACCTGGACCACTTTCTTACACCATACACAAAAATAAATTCAACGTGGATGAAAGACATAAATGTAAGACAGGAAGCCATCAAAATCCTCAAGGAGAAAGCAGGCAAAAACCTCTTTGACCTTGGCCACGGCAACTTCTTAACACGTCTCCAGAGGCAAGGGAACAAAAGCAAAAATGAACTATTGAGACCTCATCAAAATAAAAAGCTTCTGCACAGCGAAGGAAACAATCAGCGAAACTAAAGGAAACCGACGGAATGGGAAAAGATATTTGCAAATGACCTATCAGATAAAGGGTTAGTATCCCTCTTATCAAACTCAACACCCAAACAAACAAACATACAAATAATCCAGTGAAGAAATGGGCAAAAGACATAAATAGACACTTCTCCAAAGAAGATATCCATATGGCCAACCGACATATGAAAACTCTCAACATCACTCATAATCAGGGAAATACAGATCAAAACCACAAGGAGATACCACCTCATACCTGTCAGAATGGCTAACATTAACAAGTCAGGCAACAACAGATGTTGGTGAGGATGTGGATAAAGAGGATCTCTTTTGCATCATTGGTGGGAATGCAAGCTGGTGCAGCCACTCTGGAAAACAGTATGGAGGTTCCTCAAAAAATTGAAAATAGAACTACTCTATGACCCAGCAATTGTACTACTAGGTATTTATCCAGGAGATAGAGGTGTGCTGTTTCAAAGAGGCACATGCACCCCAATGTTTACAGCAGCACTATCAACAATAGCCAAAGTATGGAAAAAGCCTAAATGTCCATCGACAGATGAATGGATAAAGAAGATATGGTACATATATAATAATGGAATATTACTTGGCAATCAAAAAGAATGAAATCTTGCCATTTGCAATTACGTGGATGGAACTAGAGGGTATTATGCTAAGTGAAATTAGTCAGAGAAAGACAAATATCATATGACTTCACTTGTATGAGGACTTTAAGATACAAAACAGATGAATATAAGGGAAGGTAAGCAAAACTAATATAAAAACAGGGAGGAGGACAAAACATAAGAGACTCTTAAATATGGAGAACAAACAGAAGGTTACTGGAGGTGTTGTGGGAGAGCGGATGGGCTAAATGGGTGAGGGGCATTAAGGAATCTACTCCTGAAATCGTTGTTGCACTATATGCTAACTAACTTGGATGTAAATTTTAAAAATTAGTTAATTAATTAATTAATTAATTACAAAAATCAGTATCATGTTGGGGTGCCTGAGTGGCTCAGTCAGTTAAGGGTCCAACTCTTGATTTAGGCTCTGGTCATGACCTCAGGGTTGTGAGATTCAGTCCCATGTGGAGCTCTGCACTGGGTATAGAGCTTGCTTAAGATTCTCTCCCATGGGGTGCCTGGGTGGCTCAGTGGGTTGGACCTCCGACTTCAGCTCAGGTCATGATCTCGAGGTTCATGAGTTAGAGCCCCACATCAGGCTCTCTGCTGTCAGCACAGAGCCTGTTTCTGTCCCTCTCTCTCTCTCTGCCCCTCCCCTGCTCACTCTCTCTCTTTCTCTCAAAAATAATTAAAATATTTTTTAAAAAAAGATTCTCTCTCTCCCTCTGCTGCTCCCCACTCCTCTCTTTCTCTCTCTTTCTCAAAAAAAAAAAAAAAGAATCAGTATCATGCTCAAACATGTTATAACCAGACCCTATGTCCATATGTTTACATATAAACACATGTAAAAGTTGTATGAATTTTTTAATATTCAAAATATTTATTAACTGTCATGTGCAACTGTTACAAATACCAAGCTATTCTTGGGTTCCTCCTGGGCCACAAATTGGAACACAAAGAGAAACAAGCAAATGAACTCTGTTCCTCTGGGAAATGATGTCTCATTATGTACTCATGCTATTTGAGAGAAACAATTCCACAGGACCTGTTCATGTGTTTATCTCTTCTTCTACCCAAGAGCTCTGCCACTCGCAGGCTCCCCATACTCCAAAGCAGTGTCCAGCTCGGATCTGGGCAGCAGCACAAGCTGCAGAACTTCCGCCATGTAATGAGAATGGTCTACATTCATGATTGAGTGAGATGGTGGTTACACAGATGGGTACATTCACCTCTCCAAACTGTGCACTTAAATGGGTGCACTTTATTGTATGTATAACATGCAATTTTTTTGTATTTAGGATGTAAAGCAAGACATGTGAAGTGTTTTCCCGAGGCCTGACTGAGGTTAAGCACGAAAAGGAATGTTTGGTGTACAGGACATGCAGTGCCAGCACTAAGCACGAGCTCTTGAGTGTCAAGTCAATCATGCATTCTTTACTAAACTCTGGGGGGTGGGCTGTGCGTATGCCAGGGAGGGAGGTGGTACTTAAGGCCTCTAAAATATGAGGCTCAAGGAAGAGACTCCTCTTGCACTGGTCCAGGGGAGGTATTGAATCCTTGATTTCTCCTTTTTCCTCACTCCCCACATACCCAATCATCAGCTGGTCCTGTGGATTCCGCCTCCAGAATGTATCTTAAATCTCTCCTCTCTCCCATCTCTGCTGCCCCCATCCGGCCCATGCCACCATCATCTCTCTCTTGGGTTACAACAATCTTTTCTTTTTTAAGAAAAAAAGTTTATTTATTTACTTAGAGAGAGAGAGCAGGGGAGAGGCAGAGAGAGAGGGAGAGAGAGAATCCTAAGCAGGGTCTGTACTCATGCTGTCAGCACAGCACTCATGGTGATGTCCAACATCACCAACCGTGAGATCATGACCTGAACAGAAATCAAGGGTTGGACGCTTAACCAACTGAGCCACCCAGACGCCCCACACAACAATCTCTTCTTAACAGGCCTCTCTGCTTCCACTCTTGCCTTCCTTCTATCTGCTCCAGCAACCAGCAGAATATTAAACATAAATAGCATCAGAATTGCTATCTTGCTGAAAGCATTCAACTGCATTCCCTTTGCTCTTAAGATAAAAACCAGTAATTTTAGTGACATTTAAGGCTCTCCAGAACTGGTCCCTATGCAGCACTCTGGCTTCAAGCCGTCCTCCTGATTTATTCTCAATCAGCACTCTGTTTAGTGATTTGTGGGATTGCCCACAGATTTTTTTTTTTTGTCTCCCCCACCCACCCAAAGCAGGCTGGGACTGTTTTGTTCATCATACTGCTACCTGGCACAACAAAAGCATTTAACAAATACTGTTGGCCAAATAGATGAATGGACTTTTTAAAACTGGGGAGTGGCACAGACAAGTCTGGGTTTTTGAAACATCTCTGAATGTAGTGTGGAAGGTTAGATAGACAGAAACAGGCTGGAGGGTGATAACTGCCATCTGTGTATGGGCTTAAGATCTCACCGGACCAACTTCAACTTCCACTGTTAAGAGCTAATGACAAAAAAAAAAAAAAAAAAAAAAGAAAAAAGAAAAGAAAAGAAAAGGAAAGTAAGATAAAAACAGAGAGGGAGGCAAACCATAAGAGACTCTTAAATACAGAGAACAAACAGAGGGTTGATGGAGGTGGGTTACATAGGTGAAGGGCATTAAGGAGGGCACTTTTCAGGATGAGCACTGGGTGTCATATGTAAGAGATATTGAATCACTGGGTTCTCCTCCTGAAGCCAAGACTACACTGTATGTTAACTAACTTGAAAATAAAAGACAAAAAGAAAGAAAATGGGCAAAGATCTAATCAGTGTTTTCATAGATGAAGATGTATGGATGGCAAATACACATATGAAAAGATGCTCAACATCCTTTGGCATTAAAGAAATTAAAATTAAAACCACAATGAGACACAAGAAGAAGGAGAAGGAGAAGAAAAGAAGAAGAAGGAGAAGAAGAAGAAGAAGAAGAGGAGGAGGAGGAGGAAGAGGAAGAAGAAGAAGTTGGAGGAGGAGGAGGAGGAAGAGGAGGAGGAGGGACTTAAAAGGCTGAGACAGGGAGGGAGAGGCCAAGAAGCAGAGGCATTCTGCTTTATACAATGGGGATCTATGTAAAATTTTAATAAGAAGTCTCCATTACTAAAAATGGATTTCAGAACCCATAGTATAACAGAAAGAACACACCAGGCTGGTAGTCAGGATCCCTGAGTTCCAGTCCTGTTTCCTTCCCCATATGCTCTTTGGTAAGTCCCTTGCCTTTCCCAAACCTTATGAAGGGCAAGGATCTGAATGATTTCTGAGGTCAGTGCAGCACTAACAAGTAGAGTCTACACAAGCATGACAGAGCCCTTACAGGCCTGCTCTGGCTCGAGTCCTTGCTTCGTTTTACCTGTGACTCCTTAGAAGCTGAGAAGAGGATCAACAAACTAGAGATCAGGAAACTGAGAGGTCCCAGATCTGTATCATCGCATGCTTAGGGTCATGCTGGGCCCCTGGCCATTGCCAATCAGGAAAGGGAGGGAGCTGATGGGAACTGGCAAGGGCGCCATGGTTGGCTGTGACCCTGGAGCTAAAGGGGCCCAACAGTCAGAATAAGGATCCAAAGGGGTATGGCTCAATCTAGGGGCACAGTAGCCAACCAAAACATCAGGATTCAGACCACAGACAGTGCTATGGATCCTCAGGGAAAGATTGCATCCAGCAGCCAGGAAGCGGCTCTTTTGTCTCCAGTTACATGGACTGGAATCAGGCAGGACCCTGGTCCAACAGGGACCTGGAGCAGATTTTAAAAACCCCAAATTGAGTTTTCTCCCAAAGACCAAGAAGTGTTCCCTGACCCCACCCAGGTAGAGTTAGTGTGGCTCTCTCTTTTGTGTTGCTCATTAAATGTTGTACTGCCATTGTCTGTGGACACTTCTGTCTCTACTTCTGTGCCAATCCATTTTGTATCACTGGTACTCACTGTGGAGTGGGGTAGGCAGTAATTATTCATTGAATGGATGGATAAAGGGAGGGATGGATGAATGGACAGATGGAATAACACACTAACCCCATATGTGGAGGAAAGTCTCAGTAGGCAGATGGGTACTCAGGGAACTGCAGGAAACACCCAGCTTTCAGTTTATTGCTTTTGTTTATTCATTCAACAAACATTTTTGTTGAGCACCTATCATGTGCCACACTATGAGATGCATGCTATAGGGTATATGAATCCTGGGTAAGGGCAAGGATTCTATAGCCTGACTACCCAGATTTGAATCCTATTGCTAGCACTTACTAGCAGCTTAATAGTAAACAAGGTACTCACCCTGTGCCTCTGTCTCTTCATCTGTAAAATGAGGAAAATGATAGTACCTACTTTATAGGTTGTTAAAATATTAAATGCATTGATGATTTTAAAGCTTTTAGAGTTCCCTGCACATGTTTTTAGCTTTACTTTTGTATTCTCAGGTCATAGGTCAAATGGGGGAGGGAGGGTGATCAACTGAACCCACAAGAATCTAGGCAGACTAGGTATTAGCAGAGGTACAGGCAAAGTTATTGAGGAAGAGGCTGGGGAGGCATTATGGAGCAGGCAGTCTTTGAGCTGAGGCTTGTGGGTTGAGTCTACGTTTGATTCAGCATGCTATGAGATGCACACGTTTTAGGGTGATAGTAGTCAAACATCCATTCTCATGTCCTGAAAATTTAGGGTCAATAGGGACCTGAAGGCCACCTGGACTGTTTCCTTTAATGGTCAAGACCCCTGATAAAAGGTCCCAGTTCAAAGACATACAGCTAGTTATTTATTAATAAATCACTCATTCATTCTACAAATATTCACTAAGAACTGTGTGCCAGGCATTAGGGTAGGTGGGGATCTAGGGATCAAAGTATGCATGACCTACCCCAAAGGAGTTCATATTCTCAAATAGTGATAGGCACAGAACAGGAATCCAGATCCCAGCCTTCCAGCCCAGGGCTCCTTCCAATTCCCATCAGAACCTTTCTGACTAGAACACTGAGTTCATCTTTTCCAAGAACAAACTCATGAGTTATTTTCCCCACACCATACATATTTATTTATAGACTGTAGGTTCCCTGGGACTGGGCTTTTAAAATCCAGCCTCTATTTTCCCCTCAGAGCCTGGAGCTATCTGAATGCTATGTTTATTTTTAAACAACAGCACTGCCATTGATGACTCACAAAGACTTTTATAATCTGCTCTGAAACCTACCATTGTATATATCTGTCCATGTTATACTGTCTCCCTTCCCAATTTATTAGCCTGAGCCTCATTCTGGCTACCTTCCACTTCCTCCTCCCCTACCCCTATGGATTATTCTCCAACTACACAAGCATTCGTTGATTTTTTGGTCTGAGTGTCTATACTTCCTTAGTCCCACAACTTGCATGCTGAATCTGGCCCCAAACACTTTGAAAGGCTACTTTCTTATCTAGGACAGGGCCTGGGACAGAGACAGATCACACCTTCCCTCTCTCATCATTCTCAGATATCTTGTATCCATTAGGTACCACAAGCCCAGCACTTGAAGCTGACAAGCTTCTCAAGGGTCCAGAAAAATATTTAGGACCATTCTTCTCCCCCTGCCCTTTTTTTATTTTATTTATTTATTTATTTTACAGAATCCAAAATATAAAAACTATGAAATGGAAAGCAATAAATATTTAACAAATGTCTACAAATGTAAATTTATATAATCTTTGTTAGCTTTTCAATTTAATTGTGACAGTGACTGCCACATATCCCATTCTTTCTTTAATAGATTGCCCAAAATTTAGCTAGGCAAAAGGTGACCCAGCAAAAGACTATATTTCCAAACCCTCTTAAGGCTAGATGTGGTCAGGTGAGTAAGTTCTGGACATGTAAGTACAAGTGATACTTACTACTTTGGGTTGTGCCAAAAGTAGTGATACTTACTACTAGTAAGTACTTACTTACTAGTAAGCACAAGTGATACTACTTTTGGTAGATGTGGGCTTATCTTCATCTTCATAGTCATAGTACTTGAGACTCTTGTGAACCATACATTATGCTACTCATGGAAGATAGTTTGTCCATTTTAATTGCTGAGCAGCATTCCATTATATAAAAATACCACCAAATATCCATTCTCTTATTGATAGACACATGAACAACTTCTAGTTTGGGAGTATGATGAATAAAGTTGCAGTGAATGTAGTTATACAAATCTTTTTGTGGTATAAATGTTTTCATTTATAATGGGTAAATTCCTAGGAAAAAATTGGGTCATAGCATAGGTGTATATTTAGTTTCATAAGAAATGCCAGACTTTTACTAAAAGTGTTTATATCATTTTATACTGCCAACAACATTGTATGAAATTTCTGGTTGCTCTGCAACTATGTCAACACTAGATGTTTTCAGCGGTTTTCATTTTATCCATCCTAGTGAATGTGTAATATCATTTTGTTGTGGTTTTAACTTACATTTCCTGATGATTAGTGATGTCAAGCACAGGAAACAGTAAACAAAACAAAACAAAACAAAACAAATAATAAAGAGAACAAGCAGAAAGATAAAATGTCAGGCTTAACCTTTAATATATCAATAATTACATTAAATCTAAATGGGTTAAATATACCAATTAAAAGATAGAGATTGGTAGAGTACAGGGGTTAAAGCATGACCCAACTATATGCTGTCAATAAGAAATTCACTTTAAATATAATGATAAAGGCAGATTGAAAGTAAAAGGATGGAAAACGATATATCATGCAAGATTAATCAAAGGAAAGCAGGAGTGACTACAATAATATTGGACAAAGTAAACTTCAGAGCAAAGAAAATTATCAGAGACAGAGCAGAACATTATAAAATGAAAAAAGGACCACTTTGCCAAGAAGACATAGCAATATTAAATGGATATACACCAAACAACAAAGCTACAAAATATGTGAGGCAAAAACTAATAGAACTTAAGTGAGAAATAGGTAAACACAATTATATTTGGAGATTTCAACACCCTTCTCTGAACAATTGGTAGAATAACTAGATAGAAAATCAGCAAGGATGTAGAACTCACCAACACCATCTACCAAAAGATGTTAATTAAAATTTAAAGAATATTGCACCCAACAACAGCAGAATATACATTTTTTTTTAAATCTTTGTTTTTGAGAGAGAGAGAGACAGAGAGACAGAGTGTTAGCGGGGGAGGGGACAGAAAGAGGGAGACACAGAATCTGAAGAAGGCTCCAGGCTCTGAGCTGTCAGTACAGAGCCTGATGCAGGGGCTTGAACTCAGGAGCTGTGAGATCATGACCTGAGCTGAAGTCAGACACTCAACCAACTGGGCCACACAGGTGCCCCACAGAATATACATTTTTTAAGCTGCCCACAGAACGTATACCAAAATAGACCACATGCTAGGCCATTAAGAAACTTTTTTTTTAGGGGCACCTGGGTGGCTCAGCCGGTTGAGCATCTGGCTCCAGCTCAGGTCATGATCTCGCAGTTCATGGGTTCAAGCCCCACATCAGGCTCTGTGCTGACAGCTCAGAGCCTAGAGCCTGCTTTGGAATCTGTGTCTCCCTCTCTCTCTGCTCCTACCTGCTTGTGCTCCGTCTCTCTCTCTCTCCTTCAAAAATAAATAAAAACATTAAAAAAAATTTTTTTGAAGAAACTTTTTTTTTTAAGAATTCGAATCAAATAGTGTGTTCTCTGTCCCAGTGAACTCAAACTAGAAATCAGTAACAGATAGATAACAGGAATACAGTATACTTAGAAATAATACATAAGTCACAAAGGAAGTCTCAAAGGAAATAAAAAAAGATACATTAAACTGAATGAAAAAGATCATACAATATATCAAATTTTGTGGGATATAGCTAAAGTCACACTGAGAAGGAAAAATTTGCAGCACTACATCCATACACTGGAAAAGAGGAAAAATCTAATATCAATTCTCTGAGCTCCCACATGGAAATTATTTGGAAAAGAAGAACAAAATAAATCCAGAGCAAGCGGAAAGAGGGAAATAATAAAGAGCAGAAATCAATGAAATTAGAAACACAAAAACAATGGAAACAATGCAACAAAGAGCCAATGCTTTGGAAAAATAATAAAATTGACAAATTTCTAAAAAGACAAACAAAGAAAAGAGAGAGAACACAAATTACCAGTATCAGGAATGACAAAACGGACATCATTACAGACAACATAAGCATTAATAGGATAATAAGTGAGTACCACAAACAATTCTACATACATAATTTGAAAACTTAGATGAAATAGACCAATTCCTTAAAAAACATAAAAACTACTATAATTCACCCATATGAAATAGATAATTGAAAAAAAATTTTTTAACCTTTATTTATTTTTTTGAGACAGAGAGAGACAGAGCATGAACGGGGGAGGGTCAGAAAGAGGGAGACACAGAATCCAAAACAGTCTCCAGGCTCTGAGCTGTCAGCACAGAGCCCGAAGCGGGGCTTGGACTCACAGACCGTGAGATCATGACCTGAACTGAAGTCGGACGCTCAACCAACTGAGCCACCCAGGCGCCCCTGAAGTAGATAATTTTAACAGACCTATAATTATTAATAAAATTGAATTTGTAATTTTAAAACTTCCCAAATCTCCAGACCCAGATGGTTTCACAGAGATTCTACCAAATGTTTAAAAAAAGAATGAAGACAATCTACACAATCCCTTCCAGAAAACAGAAAAGGAAAAATACTTCACAATTCATTTTATGAATCTAGTATTACCCTATACAAAACCAAAGAAGCACAAAAAGGGAAAACTTGAAACCAATATCTGTCATAAACTTAGATGCAAAAATCCTCAGCAAAATATTACAAACCAAATAGAATGATGTATAAAAAAAATTATTCACCATAACCAAGTGGGATTTATTCCAGCTATGCAAAGCTAGTCAACATCCAAAATTCAATCAATGATATCTACCACATTAACAGGTTAAAGAAGAAAAAAGCCACAAGATAATGTTTCATTGCAAAAAAAAAAAAAAAAAAAAAAAGCTTTTAACAGGATTCAACACCCTTCATGATAAAAAATAAAATAAAAATAAAAAAAATAAACCTCTTAGGAAAACATGAATAGAGGGAAACTTCCTCAACTTAATAAAGACCATCTACAACAAGCCTACAACTAACCGTTTATTTAACAGTGAAAGATAAATGCTTTTCCCCCAAAACTGGAAAAAGGCAAGGAGGTCTGTTCTTACTACTCTTATTCAAAGGCAAAACAAAGGCAAAACAAATCAATTAAATGCATACCCATCAGAAAGGAAGAATATAGAACTGTCTATTTGCAGATGACAAAATTATCTACTTATCTACATAGAAAATCCTAAAGAATCTACCTACAATTCCTAGGGTTAATAAGTGAGTTCAGCAAGGTATCTTGCAGGATGCAAAATAAACATACAAAACTCAATTGCATTTGTATATATTTGCAATGAACACATGGACACAGAAATTAAAAATACAATACCATTTAGAATTACTCAAAAGAGAAATATTTAGGTATAAATCCAACAAAACATATACAGATTTGTATGCTGAAAAGTAAAAAATGCTGATGAAAGAAGTCAAAGAAGATCTAAATAAATGGTGAGACATACCACATTCATAGACTGGAAGACCCAATATAGCAAATATGGCAATTCTTCCTGAATTGATATACACGTTCAATGCAATTCCATCAAGATTTTTCAGATATATACAAGGTTATTCTAAAGTTTATATGGAAATGCAAAAAACTAAAACAATTTAGAATAACTAAAACAATTTTGGAAAAAAGAAGAATAAAGTGGGAAGAATGAGAATATTTGATTTTAAAACTTATTATATAGTTACAGCAATCAATAATATATGGTGTTGGTGTGGGGAAAGACACATAGTTCAATTAGTGTGGGGATCAATCATAGAATCCTGACATCAGCCCATACAAATGTGCCCAACTCTTTTTTGTGGGTTTTGTTTTGTTTTGTTTTGGGTTTTTTTGCAATCTCTACACCCAACGTGGGGCTCAAATTCATGACCCCAAGATCAAGAGTTGCATGCTCTTCCAACTGAGCCAGCCAGGCGCCCCTGTGGGTTTTTTTTTTTTTTAACATAAAACAGTCTTTAGTATAATGACTGAAATAAACAAAACATGATTAAAATAATTTTTAAATTATTTATTTTTTAAATTCCAGTATAGTTAACATAGAGTGTTATAGTAGTTTCAGATGTACAATATAGTGATTCAACAATTCTATGCAATACTTGGTGCTCTTAGTCCCCTTGACCTTATTTCACACATCCTCCACCCCCAGCCCCACCTCCCTTCTGGTAACTATCAGTTTGTTCTCTATAGTTACAAGCCTGCTTTTTGGTTTGTCTCTTTTTTTCCTCATTCATTTCTTCACTCATTCACTCCACATATGAGTGAAACCATATGGTATCTGTCTTTCTCTGACTTATTTCACTTAGCATTATACCCTCTAGATCCATCCATGTTGTTGCAAATGACAAGAGTTCATTCTTATTTTTATGACTGAGTAATATTCCATTGTATATATAGATAGACCACATATTCTTTGTCCATTCATCAATCAATGGACATCTGGGTTGTTTACATATCTTGGTTATTGTAAATTATGCTGTGATGAACGTAGGGGAGCATACATCTTTTCAAATTAGTATTTTCATTTTCTTTGGGTAAATACCAAGTAGTGGAATTACTGGACCATATGGCAATTTTATTCTTAATTTTTTGATGAAACTCCATACTATTTTCCACAGTGGCTGCACCTGTTTGCATTCCCACCAACAGTGCATGAGGGTTCCTTTTTCTTCACATCCTCACCAACACTTGTTGTTTCTTGTTTTTGATTTTAGACATTCTGACAGGTGTGAGGTGATACCTCATTGTTGTTTTGATTTGCACTTCCCTACTGATGAGTGATATTGAGCATGTTTTCATGTGTGTGATGGCCATCTGGATGTCTCCTTTGGAAAAACTTCTGTTCATGTCTTCTGCCCACATTTAATTGGATTATTTGTGTTTTTTTTGGTGTTGAGTTGTATTAGTTCTTTATATATTTTGGATATTTACCCTTATTAGATATATAATTTGCAATTATCTTCTCCCATTCAGTGGGTTGTCTTTTTGTTTTGTTGGTGGTTTCCTTCACTTTGCAGAAGCTTTTTATTTTGGTGTGGTCCCAATAGTTTATTTTCACTTTGGTTTCCCTTTCCAAAGGAGACATGTCTAGAAAAATGTTTCTACAGCTGATATCAAAGAGATTACTGTGTATTTTTTCTTCTAGGAATTTTATGGTTTCAGGTCTCACATTTATGTCTTAAATATATTTTATTTTTGTGTATAGTGTAAGAAAGTGGTCCAGTTTCATTCTTTTGCATGTAAATGTCCGGTTTTCCCAACACCATCTGTTGAAGAGATTATCTTTTTCCCATTGCATATTCTTGCCTCCTTTGTCATAGATTAATTGACTATATAACCAAGGGTTTACTTCTGGGTTTCCAATTCTGTTCTGTTGATCCATGTGTCTAATTTTTTGTTTTTTGCCATTACCATACTGTTTTGACTACTACAGCTTTGTAGTATATCTTGAAATCTGGGATTGTGGTACCTCCAGTTTTTTTTTTCTTTTTCAAGATTGTTTTGGCTATTTTGGCTTTTGTGGTTTCAAACAAATTTTAGTATTATTTGTTCTAGTTCTGTGAAAAATGTTATTGGTATTTGATAGGGATTTATACCAACTGGTTTTTGACAAAGATGTAAGAGCAATAAATGTTGGAAACAGCCCTTTGAACAAATGGTGCTGGAGCCTGGAATATCCATAGGCAAAACAAAATTTAAAAATAATGACCAAAGTTTCAAAACTTAGGAAAAACACAGGAGAAGGTGATCAGGATCTAGAGGTAGGCAAAGATTAGACCAAAACCACAATCCATGAAGTGAAAAGTAGATAAACTGGACCTCATCACAATTACAACCATCTGCTCTTCAAAAGACCTTATTAAGAGGATGAAAATATAAGCCATAGAGTGGGAGAAGCTATTTACAAACCATTTACAAATCAAAAAGGACTAGTATTTAGAATATATAAAGAATTCTAAAAACTGAACAGTAAAAAAACACAATTAGGAAATAGGCAAAATACATGAACAGACATTTCATTGAAGAGGATATTCAAGTTGAAAATAAACACATGTAAAGATGTTCATCATTAGCCATTAAGGAAATACAAATTAAAGTCACAAAAAAATACCACTACACACCCATCAGAATGTTTAAAATAAAAATAGTGACAATGTCAAATGCTGGCAAGGATACAGAGAAATTAGATCACTCACAGATATATTGCTGGTGGGAATGTAAAATGGAACAACTAGTCTGGAAAGAAGTTTGGCAGTTTTTTGAAAAACTAAACATGCAAGTACATATGACAGCAATTTTACTCTTAGCCATTTATTCCAGATAAATGAAAACTTATGTACACACACACACACACACACACACACACACACCTGTACACAAATGTTTGTAGCAGTTTTATTCAGAATATCTGAAAACTGGAAATAACCTAGCCATTCTTCAACAGGGGAATGGATAAACAAATTGTGGTACATCCCTACCATGATATAATACTCATCAATAAAAAGAAACGAACTATTGTTACATGCAACAACAATCAGAAAATTATGCTGAGAAAAAAAAAGAGGAAATTCCAAAAATTTATACATTGTATCATTCCATTTATATAACACAGATTTGTGTTTCACAGGAGTTAAATAGTGCAGATAAAAAAGCAGATCATGAGGGATCCTTGTGGTGATGGAAATATTCTATATCCTGACTGTTCAATTTCAATAACCTAATTATGACATTGGCAAGGCATTACCATTGGGTAAAGGGTCCACAAGATCTCTCTGTATTACTCCTCACAACTGCATGTGAGTCTACAATTTTCTTAAAATAAAAAATTAAATATATATAAAAATATTACCTTTGTGGTTTCTCTCTTGTCTGAACCCCAATTGATGCAATTCATCACACTGGGGAATTTCTCTTCTCTTCCTAGTTCACTCCAGTTTGCTGGGAGTTTTAGTCAGGGTATATGTTGATTTTTGCCAACTGCTTTTTTTGCATCTACTGAAAACAATTATATAGTTTTTCTCTTTTATGGTGAATTATACTGATTTTATAACGTTAAACCAACCTTGCATTCCTGGGACACATTACTTTATCATGATGTAATAATCCCTTTATACATTGCTGGATTCAATTTGCTAATATTTGCTTGGGATTTTAATGTCCATATTAGGAAATGTCTTTCAGATACCTAAGGGAGCAATGTTATTAGTTTCTAAAATTAAAAAGATACCTGGGAAAAAATAGTAAAATATTAAAATTTCACAAGGCTGGAGGGTGGTAAACAATAATTTGTTACATTATTGTCTACACTTTCCTGCTTTCTTATTTTTGTTTTTTTTTTTCTTTTCTATTGAACAGTCCTTGGTTGCAGCTTGTAAGACAGATTCAGATGATAGATTGAGGACATAAAAACTGGGTTCTTTATGCTATTAGGAATGAAGGGATGGGATAGCCTTATGAATCCTGTTTATCTAGCAATGGGCCTAACAGCACATAGTTGCTACTCAGTAAAAGTTTATTGAAGGAGTCCAAGTTTATTTAAATGGCAATCCAATACAGGGGCATCTGGGTGGCTTAATTGGTTCAGCATCCGACTTCACTCAGGTCATGATCTCACAGTTCTTTTTTTTTTTTTTTAGTGTTTATTTATTTTTGAGAGAGAGAGAGAAAGACAGAGTATGAGCAGGAGAGGGGCAGAGAGAGAGGGATACACGGAACCCGAAACAGGCTCCAGGCTCTGAGCTGTCAGCACAGAGCCTGATGCAGGGCTTGAACTCACGAACCATAAGATCATGGACTGAGCTGCAATCGGACACTTAACCGACTGAGCCACCCAGGCTCTCCATGATCTCACAGTTCTTTAGTTCGAGTGCCGCGTCGGGCTCTGAGCTGACAGCTCAGAGCCTGGAGCCTGCTTCGGATTCTGTGTCTCCCTCTCTCTCTCTGCCCCTCACCCGCTCATGCTCTCTCTCTCAAAAATAAACATTTTAAAAAAATAATAAATAAAATAAATAACAATCCAATACAACATAATGGATGCTGTGGTCCAGACCCACTCTCAGGATCTAGCCAGTCATTTCCCCAGCTTCTGGAAGTAGGCTGCTTATGGTTCATAATTCTTCTCTGGGAATTGCCTTCCACAGAAGGAATGAAACTTGCCAAAAGTTACAGATAGCCTCTATCACTGGTCAATGATAGGATATAAACTACTGGCCCCTGTTCTTTAATTTGGAACAACTCTTAAAGGTCATCCTAGGCTCAGAGTATTCTTTGAGGTTGGCTGAGGCCTCTAAAGCGATTGTTTCAGTTTTTCTCCCTCTGCTATCCTGCTTCCATCACTCTCTCGCAGGCGGGGTCTTGACAGTAATCCCCACCTCCTCCCCGCCATAAAATTTCTGCACGTTCACCTGCTTTTCAGAGTCTCTTCATCGGGCATCTCCACCCAGGACACACACTAGCCTATTTTATATTTTTTTCCTAGCACTTATCAATGTGTGAAATAACCTTGTTTATTCGAGGCTTTAATACTTGCTTATTTAAGACTGTAAATCAGGCAACTCCACCCAGGACAGACTTTTTTCCCCATACACTGTGCACCACTGTATCAGGCGCCTAGAGCAGGGCCTACAGAACACAAGCAGACCCTAAATACTGGTTGTTGAAATAAATGAATGGAAGAAACACACCTGATGCTGGGTCTTGGGCTCACAATCTCTCTAGAGCTAGCGGAGTGGCAGCCGGGGAGGGGCCCCGAGTCCCCGCCCCTCCTGGCACGCCCCCCCCTTCCCCGCCCGCCGGCCTAGACAGGGGGCGGGACCTCGCAGAAGGCGCTGCTGACGCGATGTTGCAGCCCGTGGTACGGCTGGTGCGGCTAAATCGGCTGCCCTACGCCGAGCTGCTGGCCCTGCAGGAGCGCTGGTTGCGACGGCTGCAGGCCGAACTAGGCAGTGAGGCCCTGTCGGCCGCTGAGGCGGGCGCGCTCCTGCTCTGCGAGCCCGCGGGGCCCGTATACACATCTGGGCTGCGCGGCGGCCTGACGCCGGAGGAAACTGCGCGGCTGCGGGCCTTGGGCGCCGAGGTACGCGCCACAGGCCGCGGTGGCCTGGCCACTTTCCATGGGCCGGGCCAGCTGCTCTGCCACTCGGTGCTAGATCTGCGACGCCTGGGCCTGCGCCTGCGCACCCACGTGGCTGCGCTGGAGTCGTGCGCGGTGCGCGTGTGCGAGCTCCAGGGCTTGCATGGAGCCCGCGCGCGGCCCCCACCCTACACCGGCGTCTGGCTGGGGGAGCGCAAAGTCTGCGCGATCGGTTAGTGCTATGGGCTAGGGCGGGGCTGGGGGCGGGGCTTGGCAGAACTGGACCAATGGAGGTGAGGGCAAGCGCGGGCTGGGAGGAAGTGGATCTGGCGCGGGCTTTAATAAATCAAAATTGCCCGCTGCGTTTGAGTTTTTAAGCCTTCTCACGGATCTCGTTTTCGCAGCTCTCAGGAGGGCCTTCAATGGTCATTTCCAATATTCATCTTTTTGAGAAGTGAATTGCCATGTTACTTCCAATGAATCACAATGTCGGAACAATAATGAAGCTTAGTAGTTTTCAAACTTTTTTTTTAAACAACTTACTCTGTTAAAAGACATTTTCTGGAATTTCCATAATTGCAGCAGCTGTGGAGCCACACACTCCTCTCCAGCTTTGTCCCCCTCCCCCGATCTGTGCACAACCCCTTGAATGCTCAAAAACAAAGCTGGAAAACCAGTGATCCAGTCCAGTTCCTTCATTGTACTGAAGGGGATCTTGAAGCCCAGGGAGGAAAGGTATCTACTCTGAGACCCTTTGACTTGTCTTGCAGGAGTCCGCTGTGGAAGGCACATCACGTCCCACGGCCTGGCTCTGAACTGTTGTACAGACCTCGTGTGGTTTGAGCACATCGTCCCCTGCGGGCTGGTTGGGACAGGCGTCACCTCTCTGAGTGAGGAACTCCAACGGCACGTCAGTGTGGATGAAGTAATACCACCTTTCCTTGAGGCCTTTAGGGAGACCTACAAATGCACATTTATCTCAGAGGACAGACCCAACTAAAGGATGTTCATGTTATCACAGCTGGGAGGTTGTGCTTGAAAAGCACCAAGCCTGACTTGGAGTCACTGAAACCCAGATTCTAGACCTGGCCCTGTCATTCACTCACCATGAGACTATGAACAAATTATGAGCCCTTAGCATTGTTTCCATATGTGTCCTGGTTTATTTATATCTTCTCATCTACCTCAGATATAGTAGATTTGAAAACATTCTGAAAAGCAACACATGCTATATAAATGTAAGACATTAGCACTGGTATTGACAACATTTTCTCAACTTAGAGAAACTCAGACGTAATCAGTTCTCAAATATTTATTGCTTCCTAAATACTGTATTTAATTGGACAATTCTGAGATCCAGTTCCTTTGACTTTATAGGAATCATACCTCTGGATAGCCCAGGTGAAGGTAATGTGGTGGGGTGCTTTTTCATTCTTAAGAGATCTAGGTGCTTTCTGCAATGGAAGGAAAAAAGGGAAGGGATCTTCAAAGAACAAAATGAGATTTTGCCTTCCTGGGTTGGATTCTCCAAGCCCAATAGCTATTTTTAGTTAGGTAACCTGAGCTAGACCAGAGCCAGGGAAAAGACCAGAGGAATATCTTACATTATACAAATGTCAAAGGTAGAAGTAAGTTTTCCTTAAGTGAGATCCCTAAATTTATAAAGCTGTGTAATTATTCATTGCTATGCAACAAATCACCCCAAAATGTAATGGCTTAAAACAATAAACATTGTCTCATATATATTCTGTGGGTCAGGAATTTGGGAGAAGCTTAGCTGGGTGGTTCTGGGTGGAGATCTCTTATGAGGTATAGTCAAGATGTCAGCTGGGGCAGCCATCATCTGAAGGCTTGACTGGGATTGGAGGATCACTTTCAAAGATGGTTCACTCTGATTCGTTGGTACTGGTTGTTGACAGGGGGCCTGGGTTCTTCACCATGTGAGCCACCCCATAGAGCTGCTTTTTCTCCTGGAGCAAGTGATGCCTGAAAGAGACAAGGTGGAAGCCAAAATGTCTTATGACCCAGCCTTGGAAGTTACAGAGTCATTTCTACAGTCTCCTAATACGGGAACCCTACTCAGTGTGGAAGGGACTGCACAGGGTGATGGGAAGTAAAGATCTTTAGGACTACCTTAGAGACTGGCTACCACAGGCAGTTAGGGTGGAAAGATCCTTGAATGAGAAGACAGGTGATCCAGGTTGCTTTTTGAGCAAGTCGTTTACCCTCTCTGCACTTCAGTTTGCCCTACACAAGCACTATTCAATAGAAATACAACGTGAGCCACATTGTAATTTTATGTTTTCTAGTAGCCACATTAAAAAAAAAAATAAACAGGTGACATTAATAATACTTTAATTAACCTAATAGACCCCAGATATTGTCAGTATAAAAATGTTTTACATTCCTTTTCTCCATACTATATCCAGATATTCAGTGTGTATTTTCCGCTTTATAGCACATCTCATTTTGGAGTCATCACACTTCGGCTCTTCAGTAGTCACATGTGGCTAGAGGCTACCACACGGTAAAGTTCAGCTTTAGGTAATATGGTATCTAAAGTCCTTTTTTGAGCTTCCAGTATCCTGTGGCCCCACTGCCTTGGAGAAGAAAGAGGAGTTCTCCCACTTCTGGGGCACACAGTTTATATCAGTTATTGAAGCTGGAAGAGAATTTGGAGGTATGTTCCTGTCTCCTCACTGTACAGAGATGAAACCAAGACTTTGGAAAAAACTTGCTCAAGACCACACAGTAAGTTAATCACAAAGCTAGGACTGGGTCCCAAATATAAGCCCATTTCTCATGCTCTTTTCCTGCTCTGCATACTGACTTAGAGCTCAGGGTAATATGCTTTCCGTCATGGACACTTGGTCAGTATTCGTGGATTGCTAGTTTGTCCACCCGTCATTAACCTATATTCTTTCTAGGCCTTTTATTTCCCTCCATGGAGCCAACAGTACTGTTGTAGGAATGTGGGAGGTTACTTTGTAGTATTACTGCAAAGAAGGAAAACAATTATTCCCGGGAAAAGTGGAGTTAGGTTCTCATGGTTGGAAGGCTGTGCATAGTGTTGCTCCCCATCTAGTACTCGACTCCCCTCTCTAGCAACCCTAGCAACTGACCATAAAGCCTGATCTTGGCTGAGACTGGTAAAGAAACATTCACTCCATTTATTTTTGGTACCAGGTACTGTGTTAGCCCTCTTAAGTACATTCTCTCATTTAGCAACTGGATCACTGGGAATCGTTCTGCATGGTGTAGTGACTGAGTTACCTGGCCTTCCTGAGCCTCTGTTTCATTAGGCTCAAGGCTTGGCACAGAATAGGCAGTGGGAAATGTATGGTAGTTATTAATGTTCACCAAATATTTCAGGCAGGAGGCACCTGGGTGACTCAGTTGAGCGTCCGACTTCAGCTCAGGTCATGATCTCACAGCTTGTGAGCTCGAGCCCTGCATTGGGCTCTGTGCTGACAGCTCAGAGCCTGGAGCCTGCTTCAGATTCTGTGTCTCCCTCTCTGTCTCCCCCTAACCCACTTGCATTCTGTCTCTGTCTCTCTCAAAAATAAAATAAACATTAAAAAATTTTTTTAAAAAACATTTCAGGCAGGATGGTACTTTGTGGCTCCCTTGTGGTTGGGTGGGGCCAACTAACTTGTTCTGATCAATGAGTTATGAATGGAGGGGACATGCCACTTCTGAGCTGGAGCATTGAATTGCTGGTGTCAGACCCCTTGGGGTTTCTCTTTCCCTCTGGAACGGTGACCAACAACATTCAGGATAGCGGCTGCTTCCGGAGGGACTGCAATGAGCAGAGGCCCCTGCTGCTGCTGGACAGGTGGTATGGTTAAGCCACTGAAATGCAGGCGTTGTTCATTACCACAGCATAATCTAGCCTATTCTGACTGATACAATACGTATATAGTAATTAGGAGTCTTGTATTTGCAAATGTAGAAACCCCACTCAAGTTCACTTATGCAAAAATAGATAGATAGATAGATGAATGAATGAATGAATAAATAAATAAATAAATAAATAAATAAATAAATAAAGAGTGACAATGGAGGCATTATTGGAAAAGGTACTGGGGAGGGCCTCATAAAATGCAAGGGTAGGTCTGCCACTGGGCTCAAGAACAGAACTGGAGCATGTAGCCCTTTAGGAGCCCAGACAGTCTTTTCTCTCCTATTCCCTGCCAGGCTTTTTGGTGTCTGCTTCATTCTATCTGGCTTCAGTCCAGCTTTCTCTGTTTCCCAGGCTGCATGGTGGAAGATGGCTGCTGCTGCTGCTGTCATCCATTAATATTGGAGTAGTTAAGGAAAACCCCCAGGTTTCTGGCTTGAGCAACAAGGTGGATGCTAGAGGTATTGCTGGGATGGGAAACACTGGGTGGGGACTGAGTTTAGAGAGGAAGATAACTCGTTCAGTTTTAGGTAAATCAAGTTTGAAACACTTTTGGGAGATGCAAGTGGAGAGGACCAAGAGGCAGTGGATTTGTGGATCTGGAGCATGGGTGTGATGAGTTATGTTTTAGGTCTGGAGACAGAAGAGGAGGGCAGAAGACTGACAAATGTGAGGCATGGGCGAGGAGGGGCAGGCAAGGAGGCACAAAGGCAGTAGGCAGAGAAATAGTTGGGGGCCCAGAATGAAACAACAGGCAATCTCATTCACTCCTCTGGCAGCAGAGCAGTCTAGGTAGGATTATTTTTTATTTTTTATTTTTTTTAATTTTTGTTAACGTTTTATTTATTTTTGAGACAGGGAGAGACAGAGCATGAACAGGGGAGGGTCAGAGAGAGGGAGACACAGAATCTGAAACAGGCTCCAGGCTCTGAGCTGTCAGCACAGAGCCCGACGCGGGGCTCAAACTCATGGACCTCGAGATCATGACCTGAGCCGAAGTCGGCCGCTTAACCAAGTGAGCCACCCAGGCGCCCCTAGGTAGGATTATTTTAAGGGTGAGAAAACCAAGGCTCAGCAAGGCTAAGTGACTTGTTTGAGGCTATGCAGTTAGTAAGAAGCAGAGTCAGTCCCCGGCTCCCAGGCTGGGTCTCTCCACTCTTCCACAGTAGCCTCTGAAGGGTGAGCATGCCAGGCATCCTGGAAGAGCCAAGCCTTCAAGAACAGGTGGGCTGTGGGTCAGCAGAGCCAAGAGGATGCAGAGCAAAAGGTCAGAGTAGGATTGAGGCCAGGCCTGTGGGATCAGGTCAAGCCACTGCTGTGGGTTCCTGGCTCTTCTTCCTGCCTGGACAGAGCCCACCTCCGGTTTCCCACAGGGGCCCTTCCTCCAGGAAGGAAGCTGAGCGTATGAAGAAGGATATTTAGCACCTCCAGAAGGCCTCTTCTTGTTTGTGCAGAATCTTTTCCCCATAAAGAGATTGTTCAGGGTCTGGTAAATGAGTGTTAAACATAAGGTTGTGACCAGCTGCTGTGTCTGGTTCAACATCTTGTTCCTCCAGTGAGGCTGGCAAGAAACCAAATCAAACCAGCTCTTGGCACTGTGACCCAGTACACCTTACTTCTTGGGGAAAGCCTCTCTCTGAAAGCCCTATGGAAATCAGATCTTTGCAATCTCAGTCTGATTTTCCTTTTTGCCAAATTACAATTTGCCATACATATAACCCTACCGTATTGTAACACCTATAAAATTGAAAAAGAAAACAATACTTGCACTCCCACCTGACACACATCCTGTCCATTTGCGTGTCTCTAGTACTTTATCATGAACAGACATTTTATGTACTTGTATTTTATGTACTTGTAATTATGTACTTGTAATTATGTGGGTACAATTATGTACCAAATGTAACCAAACATTACATACATTTTCCCACATTGCTACATAATCTTTATAGTTATATTTTTGAATGTCTTAATTTTGTTTTCATTTTGCTTAAAACTTAGAATTTAATGTTTTTTAAAATATAGGTAATGCATGCACATGGGACAAAATTTAAAAGGTACAAAATGGTAGCACTGAAATGTAAGTCTTGCTCTTATTCTTTTCCCCTGTAAACTCAGTTTCTTTCCTGGAGGCCCAAATGGTGGTAAATTCTTTTTTATATACTTCAGAGATATTTTATGCAATCTGTAAGTGTGCATGATTATATATATACATTCTTTTTCATATAGTAACATACTATAGACACAGTATTGCACTTTGCAGACTGTTTCAGATCAATATATAAAGAGGAACCTCATTTTTAAAAGTGACTACAGAGTATTCCATTCAGTGGATTTCCTATGACTTATTTAGCTAGGATCCTATTGAGGACATTTAGGTTATTGCTAATCTTTTGCTTTTACAAACAAGGCTGCAGTGAAAATCCTTATAAAAGTGTGTGTGTGTGTGTGTGTGCGCCGCGCGCGCATGCGTGTGTGCCTGTCTGTCCTTCTGTCTGTGTGTATGTGTTACATCACACATGGTGAGTACATGGGTTGCATTTTTAGAAGTGATTTTCTGAATCAAAGGATATGTGTGTTTTTATTTTAATAGATATTGTCATATTGCCTTCCATAAAAGTTATACCAATTTATACTCCAATAATGTACAAGGGAGATGCCTGAATTTTAAATGTTCCAGCATTTTAGGGGCACCTGAGTGGCTCAGTCAGTTAAGCCTCCGACTCTTGACAGCGGCTCAGGTTGTGTTATCGCCGTGGTGAGATGAAGTCCTGCATCAGGCTCTGTGCTATCAAATTCTCTTTCTCTCTCTCTCTTTGCCCCTCCCCCACTTGCACTGTCTCTCTCTCAAAATAAATAAATAAATTGAAGGTTAAATGTTCTAGCATCTTAGGTTTTTTCTCATTTTTGAAATTTTTTTGGTATAAAATCTTTTTAGCATACAACAATGAACCCCCACATACCCATCATGCCCCTAAAGCAGTCATCAACTCATGGCCAGTCTTAGTTTGTCTAAACTAGTACCTACTTCCTGCTTTCTCCCTGGATTATTGTGAAGCAAATCATAGATACCATATTATTTCACCCATAAATATTTCAGGATGTATTCCCCAAAGATAAGGACTCAAAAAAAAAAACCCCACAATAGCATTATTACACAGGAAAAATACTTCAGTATCAACAAATATTCGATTAATACTCAGATTTCCCCAAATGTTTGCTTTTTTTTTTTTTATACTTGGTTTGTTCAAATCAGGATTCAAACAAGGTCTGCACACTGCATTTGTCATGTCTCATAAGTGTCTCTTTAGTCTCTTTTCACCTATAGATTATTCCCACAACTTAAAAAAAAAATCTTTTTCTCCTGTGTTTCCTGAAGATTGAAAGGTGAAACCAGACACTTGATCTGACTCAGGTATGGTTTCTTTTGGGCAAGTTGGCTTCATGGGTGGTGGAGTGTTCTTAAGGCACACAGTATGTTTTTCCTTTTTTTGTGATGATCATTCCCTAGATCCATTAATTTGTTAGGAGTTTATAAAATGTAATACTCTGATTCTGTCATGCCTTCACTTACTAGCTGGAGTATGGTTATAGAACTCAACAAGATCAGTGGCATTAGTGTTGTTATTGGCATTTTATTAGTTTTTTAGTTCTTTTCATATTCACTAACAGTCTGTATTGAATACAAAATTATATATAAAAGATTTACTTTTTTTTTTTAACGTTTTATTTATTTTTGAGACAGGGAGAGATAGAGCATGAACAGGGGAGGGTCAGAGAGAGGGAGACACAGAATCTGAAACAGGCTCCAGGCTCTGAGCTGTCAGCACAGAGCCTGACACGGGGCTCGAACCCATGGACCGTGAGATCATGACCTGAGCTGAAGTCGGCCGCTTAACCGACTGAGCCACCCAGGTGCCCCTAAAAGATTTACTTTTATGGTTGCATTAGTTTTTACCGAGTTTAAATCTGAACATATTTAGATTGCCAACATTGACTGCCTCAATAATTTTGGGGGGATCCATACGTTATTCAAATTCAAGAGACACAGGTATAAGACTAAAGAGTTAATGTTTTTTGCAGTTTACCTAAATTGTGAGGTTTTCTAATCCAGAGACTATTTGTTCGTGTTTGTACCCGAGTACCTGGCATGTAAAAGGAAGCAGGTTTAATGTCTATGTTACTGTGAAGAATTTCCTACAGCCTCCACATTTGGTTCTTTTGTTGATGGATATGGATATCAGGTCTGTGAAGCAGTCACAGTGGCCATGCTCACAGCTTCCAGCTCTTTCAGATATGGAGCAGGCAGCTTCCATTCCTGAGTAATTCTGATTGTGAGAAAGTTAGTCGTCACTCTAAACTGAAACTTACCTCTGACACTGTCATAATTCTACCCCCTGCAAGGCCTCCTCTGAGAGTCCTTTCCTGGCCTCATTCTACATCCTCCTCAAAAGGCAGTAACCACAGCGTGTTATAGTTACTTGTTTCCATGTCTGACTGTGAGCTCTCCAGGCAGGGACTGTAGTTGCATCCTCTGTGGCCTCCTGGGGACCTGCCCAGGGCCTCATGCAGAAGAGGTGCCCAGAAATGGCCTGTTGAGTCAGCAAATGAATTCTATCCTGGGAATGGTCTCTTCTTCATGTTTTCTTTCCTGATTCTTCTGTTCTTCACAGAACATGGCTTCCAGATTCCACACCCCTGCCCTTATCTCAATAGGCTTTAATTGGCTAATGTGCCTTTAATCTGTGTTGCTTGGAATTGAAGATAACATGGCTGGTATGGTCTGGCCAGTGTGAGGTCTGTCAGCCTGTGCTGGGCCTTGAGGAGGATGGATCCGACTTGGTTCCTGTCTTCAAGGAGCTCATAGCTTTGTGGAGGAGACACACCTGTAAAAACAACTCACAATAAACTGTCACAAGTACCATGAGAGAAGTTTGCACAGGGTACTGTGGAAACATAAAAGAAGTGACAGATTTTATAAGGGAGGAGGGGGGCAGAAAAGGCTCAAGGTGACATTGAATTAGAATTCTAGGTTCTAAGTAAGAAAAAACCCAGCTCAAACTAGCTCAAATGAAGAGTATTTTAGAACTCAAAACTAAACAAGTCTGGGGCTAGCTTCAGGCACAGATTGATCCAGGAGGAGGTAGCATGTAAGGGGGGAGTTAGCCAGCCCCCGGAGGAAGGTGCTCCAGGCAGAGAGACTAGCACAGCAAAGGCCTGGAGAGGATAGAGAGCAGGTGGGTATTTGAGGAAATGCAGGTTGTCTTCCTGCCTCTTTCTAGGGTGAACAGCCTGCGTTCACAGCCTCCCCCATATTCCTTCATTCTCCTACTCCCTCCCTCTGCCCCCTGCGTGTAGAGCAGGATAAAGAGGAATAGGGCAGTCTCCCACCCATCAGACTGCTGCCACTGCCTGTACTCTCTCCCACTCGCCCTTCTAGGTGCTCACCACCCTTCTCCACTACCACAGGCCTCCTTGCTCTGGAGCTCCCATCTGCATTAGAGCAAAGGGAGACAGTGGTAGATGACTATAAGGAAGGGAAGGAGTAGGGGCAGAGAAGGATATTTATTTCCTCAGCTCTCTCCCTGCTGGGTCAGCATGGGTTGGGTACAGCCTCTACCAAAAGCCACAGCTCCAGCCTGCTGCCCTCTGTGGTTTCCTGTAACCCCTTCCTCCCCTGCTCTCTGAGCCTAGCCACTGTGTCTCTCTCTCCACCCTGGCTAGCCAGGGGGGTGGCACCATTGCTTGCTGGTTTCCTGAACCTTCCTCATACTCTCTTCAAATTACCCAGTTTCAGGGAGCCGTCTGTTTCCTACCAGAATGCTGACACCCAGCTCTCACCTGCAGCCAGAGGTGGGCTGGGGGCATGCTGGGCCCTGTGAAGTACTGGGTTCCTGTGAGGGGATAGCATTACTCAGGTCAACTCCATTCCACCACAGACGCCTCTCTCCAGCCTGACCCACAGGGATCCAAGGCTGTGCTAAGCATTTTACACGCTTTATGTCAACTTCACAGCAAATAACAAACCCACAAGGTTGAATTACTGACTGTTTTACAAAGAGGAAAGCGGCTCAGCTGAAGGTTTGCCCAAGTTCACAGTTAGTTAGAGGCAGTCCATAGTTTGAAGTCAAGTCTGGACTCCAAAGGCCTGCACTCCTATGACCCCCACTCCGCTTTCCTCATAGGTCAAGGGAAAGAACCAAATGAGACAGTTGGTGCTTTTGAGATGCTGAAAAGCCAACACACCTGGTTGGCCTGAGAACTGTGCTATGTCGCATCCCTCCCAAAAAGGCCAGGCTGAGTTTTTGATGGAGCACTGGAAGGTCAGAGCTGGCAGGGGACCCAGAGATCAGACAACCTCATCCCCTCCTATGCCCAGGAGGAAACAACCCCAAAAAGGACAAGTGGTTCCTCTTAGGTCCCACATTCCTGCAGGAATCAGAATTCGAATCCAGACTGTCTGCAGACATCCCGTAAACATATCAGCAAGAAGGATGTAGCATTCCCCTCAGAGAAGAGTTCAGAAGAGAGAAAAACAGTGGAGATTAGGATGGGGGGGTGGGGAGGAGCTGGTTTCTGGACTATAGGATTTCAGATTTGGGGAATGCAAGGCATGTCAGAGCCCATCTAGAAAATTTCCCCGATAGCAACTCTGAAAAGGAAACCCTGCTTGCACACCTCTCCAGTGATGGGAAGCGTATTCTGGCCAGAGGCAGCCTGTTTGTTGTTCCCAGTGAGCGGAGATCTGGGTCCTGTGACTCCCCCGTCCCTAAGCACAGTTCTGGGTCTTCTCTCTGGGATCCATAGAACATGTCCGCTCCCTCTGCCCCAGATGTGTGAGCTGTGCTCACAGCACACTTAATCCCCTCTTCTCACTTTTGCATGGCTGTGAATCTCTGGGTGTCCTCCTCCCTCCTCCCTGTCTGCTCACTTAAATGTCCATTTACCCTACTTCCCCTAATAACACCCATATCTTCCTTAGGAATTGTACTCCCACCGACTTTATGTTTATGTGTTATTTTTTATTAAGGTGTAATTGGCATAGAACATCATGGTTTCAGGTGTACAAATAATGATTTGCTCTTTATATGCATTGCAACTTGATCACCACTCTAAGTCTAGTTAACACCTTACAGTGTTCCAAACTTTTTTTTTCCAGTGATGAGAAATTTTAAGAACTACTCTCAGCAACTTTCAAATATGCAACACAGTATTAGTGACTATAGTCACCGTGCTGTACATTGTGTCCCTGTGACTTGTTTACTTGATAACTGGAATTTGCACCTTCTGAACACCTTCACCCATTTCTCCCACCCAAGTTTATGTGGTTTGAGTAAAGGTGACACCCTGCCAGCCTCTTTCCCTGGCTTTCTGTGACTGGTGCAGAGAAGGGCACTGGGCCTCTTTTAGGACAATACGAGTCAGACCCAGACTTCTGCCAGGAGGGTTGTGGGGGAAAGGAGCTCTTCCTACTGGCTTTGCAGACAGAACAGAGTGTATACATGGAACTGCAGACAGCCATCCTGTCACCACAAAGTGGGATCCTGCCTGAGAAGGGAGCAATAGTGAGAGAAGCAGAGCCAAAAGATTCAAATAGCTTCATGAAGACATCATCTGAGCTCCTGGATCTAGCCATGCCTGAAGTCAGTCCTCTGATTGTTGTAACTACATGAGCCAATAAATACCATTTTCTACTTAAGTCCATTTGAGCTGCATTTTCTGTCTGTTGCAAGTATGACTCCTGACTGAGACACTCACTTCCTCTGTACATCTCAGTCCTAACTTATCCTACTTTCTTCTGCCTTCTTTTATTGTTTAAATCATAAGATTTAAACGTCCATATTCATACCACTATGAACAACATGCCCTCATTAATAGTTATTCTTTATGTAACACTTGCTATGTGCCAGGTACCAGCTAAAGCACTTTAGAAATAATATCTTACTGCAATTCACAGATGTAACTACTTTTATCCCCATTCTACAGATAAGGAAACTAAGACTCAGAGAGGTTAAACTCTCACAGCCAATAAGTGTCAGGGCTAGGATTCAAACCCAGCTCTGTTGGACCCCAGAGGCAGTGTTCTGGACCAGTTTCTTCCCAGGACATAGCATGTGTGAGGGTGAGGTGGGGAGAAGATGCTACAGAGATCTTTAGTTTCCTGACACCACACCATCCCACCCTTGCTGTACCTCTTCCAGTGCTCTTTTCACTGCTCTGTGCTGCTTGCAGAGGCAGGAGAAAAGTGATGCTCGGAACAAGGAGACAAAGTGTTCTGAGGGTCAAACGGACAGGCCAAGAGGAGACAACTCACAGAAGTATGGGCTGCTGATGGGTAATGGCATAAAATAACTTGATGTGACCATTAAGCTTCCTCTGTGTTTCATGCTGTATTTTCCCTGGTAACCCAGGCTTTTAGCACTGTTGACAGATACAATCTGTGCTCACCCTACCTCTGAACCCTTCTCCCCCAACCTACTAGACAGACATTGAGTTATATCCTGTGTATTCTATGGTGAAAAAGACACACCTGGTTCTGAAGGGGCACATGCACTCAAATGTTTATAACAGAGCTATCAACAATAGCCAAAGTATGGAAAGAGCCCAGATGTCCATCGATGGATGAATGGATAAAGAAGAGTGATATATACTACAATGGAGTATTACTCAGCAATCAAAAGGAATGAAATTTTGCCATTTGCAACTACGTGGATAGAACTAGAGGGTATTATGCTAAGTGAAATTAGTCAGAGAAAGACAAATATCATATGGCTTTACTCATATGTGGAATTTAAGATACAAAACAGATGAACATAAGGGAAGGGAAGCAAAAATAATATAAAAACAAGGAGGGGGACAAAACATAAGAGACTCATAAATATGGAGAACAAACTGAGGGTTACTGGAGGGGTTGTGGGAGGGGGGATGGGCTAAATGGGTAAGGGGCATTAAGGAGGACACTTGTTGGGATGAGTACTGGGTATTATACATAGGGGATGAATCACTGGATTCTACTCCTGAAATCATTATAGCACTCCATGCTAACTAACCTGGATGTAAATTAAAAATTTTTTTAAAAAGAAAGAAAGAAAGAAAAAGACACACCTGGACTGTATTCTTGTAGTGCCTACAGTCTGATGGGGAAGGCAGACCCCATGTCAGTACACAGCTAAATAGGAGACTAGGTTGAGTTCTCTGAAGAAAACAAACAGGAAACTGGATTGATAATCGTTCCATTTACTGAGAGAATGAAGACTGAGGGGAGCCAGGGAAGGAAGTCAAGGGTTCCAACCCCAATATGTCATCCAGAGATGTCAAGTAGGTAGTCAGATATAGGAGTCTAGTGCTCAGAGGAGAAGTCTAGTCTAGAGGTTTAAAAAGCATCCTATTATCCTTCCAGGCTTTCTCAGGTTCTATCTCTTCTTGGAAGTTTTCCCTGATAACGTAATTCCTAGTGATCTCCCCTTCATGACATTGATTCATCGATTCATTGATTCAACAAATTCTCAGTAAGATCTACTCTGTGTAGACTCAGTGTTGGCTACTGCCCTCAAGGAGCGTATGTTCTAAGTGTGGAGTCAACATATAAAGTGGACAATTATAAGACAGACTGGTAAGTCCTGTGTTCAAGGGAAGTGCAAGGGGCTGCAGGAGAATGGGCCTGTGTATCAGCCAGGTCCTGCAGGAAGCAAATGGCCATCTCAGGTCAGTAATTTGAGGAGGCTCTATTCAAAGAGGTGGGCAGGGAGTAGGGAAACCACAAGGATCATGAAGTACCCTGGGGCTTGAAACATTTGGGCATCATTACCTCCCCAGGCCTGCAGGGGAGAGGGAAGAGGGTGGTTACAGGAACGCGGAAACAAGTAGAGCTATGAGATAGGGCTGACAGAAGCTGGGAGCTTCAGCTGAGGAATGCAGCAAGAGAAACAACAGCAAAAGATTTTTTTTTAAGTTAAATTATCAGATGATGTTAAATGTTACTGAAAAACCAGGCAGAGAAGGGGGTTAGGGAGGGCAGCGTTAAGGAGGGACTAGGATTTTTATATGGGATGGTCAGGGAAGACCTCAGCCAGAAGGTGGCACTTGAGCAAAGACTTAAAGGAGGTGTTATCTCCAGGTGAGTCTTTCCCTGACCCCTTCAATCATCCCACCCCACTCCCCTGCCCAACCTGTCCTCAGGTCAGGGCCTTGTCTCCAATTTCTTTGGATTTGAGAGTCCCCTGAAGGCTGTTCTCAGACTATGGTCTCCCTGAGACAGAAACTCTGTTCCATCCTTTCTTTTCTCATCTAATAACAATAGGAGCTGCCACCTATTAAGCACATGCATCACGCTGGACCCAGCTCTGGGCCCGTTACACACATTGGGTCATCTAAGCTTCGTTGCAAACCTGCAAGGCACAGAAAAAGAAAATGAGGCATCTCAGTCCCCTTTCCAAGAACCCCTTAGGCACCTGGCTTCTCTAACACGGTTCCTGCTCCATTCTCACTCCAGAGCAGGGGAAGTGGAGGACAGACCTTAAATTTCTGAAGGACCAAAAAAGGGAACGAAAACTAGGCATACACTTTATGTCTCCAGTGGGCACAAGGACCAAAGGGTAGAAGTAACTAGGAGGCAGTTTTTGTCAAAACGTGAAAACATCCTAACAATCAGAACTTTGCCTCAGAAGCAATGAGCTCCTTGTCACTAATGGTGTGCCAGAGAAGCTGGACAATCTCATGTCAAAAATGAAATGTAGGTGGGGCACCTGGGTGCCTCAGTCCATTAAGCAGCTGACTTCAGCTCAGGTCATGATCTCGCAGTCCATGGGTTCCAGCCCCATGTTGGGCTCTGTGCTGACAGCTCAGAGCCTGGAGCCTGCTTCAGATTCTGTGTCTCCCTCTCTCTCCACCCTTCACCCATTCGCGCTCAGTCTCTCTCTGTCTCTCAAAATAATAAATAAACATTTAAAAAATTTTAATAAAATATAGGGGATTCTTAGGTGAAGGATTTGACCAGATAACTCCAAGGGTCCTTCCAAGTTATGTTCTATCACTAAATGATTCTAGAACTCTAAGATGGTGTGATTTTAAGTCTATGATTCTAGAATTTTATTAAAACGAGATAATCCTTATCTTCAAAGAACTTGCAATCTAGTAGATGAGGTGGGCAAATAGTTACTTTTGATAAGCGTAATAAAAAGTCCTATAGAGTAAATGCAAGGCCCTGGCAGAATGGGGAAGGAACCAGGACTGTTTCCTTGAGGCTGATTTTAAGAACCACTCACGTCAAAATAATTGGGAATCTTTTTTTTTTTTTTTTTTTTTTTTTTTAATGTTTATTTCTGAGCTCCATTCCAGATCTCCTGGATTGGAACTTCTGGTGTGGCATCCAAGTCTACTTTATAAGAATGAGCTCCTAGGTGATTCTTAGGCAGACTGAAATTTGGTACTGCATGCCCAGAGTCAGGATGACTTTTCTGAGAAGTGATAATCGGACTGAGGAAAAGAAGTAGCTGGGTCAAAATACGTAACCACAGAAATAAAATGGCAGTACTGTGTTTTGATAAAGAATAGCAGTTTTGTACAGCATTCCCTCCATGTGGTAGATCTTTTCAAAATGATAGCACTTTTTAAATACAACCTGAGATTCTGTGATAAGGGCCTCAGATATCCTGGAACAGATCTTTGTTTACAAGGGAGCAAGAGCTGGCCTCAGTTTATTATTAATTAGTCCAAGGTGGGAGGCTGTTAAAGAGGGCTCTGATAAGGACTCCCACAGAGTCCCTGAGAAGCTATTCTCTGCCACTGTCCACTCTGCTGCCCATAGCCTCCTGGTCCTCATTTTCCAGCTGCCCCTGGCTGCTTATCTTTTCTGGAGCCTGCAGTGTCATCAGCAAGAAAGTAATAGTGTGAGGGAGGGCCTGGTGGCCACAAGTGCAAGGTGTTCTGGGACATGAGGTACAGCTGGAAACAGTTGTGTGGGCATGTGGGGAGCTGTCGACACGTGGAAGGAGGAGCATAAGCTGGGGTGAAGGAGAGAAAGTGGCATAGTAGATTCTAAATCTGAGCTCCGCTGCTGGCTTCTCTGTGAGCCTGGGCAAGTCCCTTCCCCAAGCTGGCCTCTGCATTCCTGCCTGGAAGAGACGGTTTGTGTGAGATGATTTCTCCAGTGACCAATGGCTTTAATATTTTGGATGCTACAATCTCATCTGACCCCAACCACCACCGTATGGTGAAGAATGCATGCCAGGAACCGTACCCATTTTACAGCGAGGAAGCTATGGCCCAGCGCGGGGCAGTGACTTGTCCACCACCACACAGCCACTTAGGAGCAAAGCCTTATTCCCCCAGCACCCAATGTTCAGCCTCACCTTTTGATCAGTCTCAGGCTGGACAAACTGAAGCAAAGTGAGAGGCATTTGGTCTCCCGTCCAGGAAGCAGGCGCTGCAAGAGACGGAAGGATCGGAGCCCTCGGCTGTGTAAGGCCAAGCAGCTGGGCGGGGGCGCCCTAAGTCAGCCAGAGTAGAAGTGGGTGTGCTGGGGCCGGGCGGGGCTGGGGGAGGAGGCGCCCTGGGGAAGGTTAAAGGGAGCAGAGCGCGGGTCGGGGCGCAGAGCCGAGGGGGCGCGCTGTGTGCTAACTGTCCACCCGAGCGCCAAGGGGTGCTGTGCGGAGGCACTGGGGAGCACAGAGTGCGGTGTCCTACCGACGGACGGGCGCCCCTCAGAGGCTTGCCGAGAGGCAGGTAAGGCGCACTAGCAGGGTCGGGAAGGCTGGGTTGCAGCTGAGGGTAGAAGTGAGGAGTCTTCCCGCTTCCCGGGAGAACGCCGACCCGAGGTGCGGAACGGCTCACGTACGGAGCTGATCCTCCCCAGACCCGAGCTGCAGGGATCCCGGGGCCCCACGTGGCGCGGAGCTGGGCTCCTGGCACACCCAGCCTGAAAACCATGGGGGCTTGCACCGGCACTCACAGGCCCCCGGACCGCGGCTCGAAAGCTCTTTCCACGTCCACAAATGTGCGTGCGAACACCGGCTGGTCCGCAGCGAGAGCACACGCAGAAACACCCTTCGGGGACCCTGCGTGGTCTTTTTGCTCTGCCGGAGCTGACTTGCCCATTTGCTACTGCATTGTGTCCTGCGCCTGGGGACTTTCAAAGGCACACCTTCTGTTGCTAATAACAGAGGTCTAGGTTGGGAGTCGGGAGACTGGAGTTCTAGTTTACAGGTTGTGTAAACCTGTGCAAGTCCCCTACCGGCTGTATGCCTTGTGCTGTCTTTTTTTTTTTTTTTTTTAACTTGTTTTATTTTTTATTTTTTTAAACTTACATCCAAATTAGTTAGCATATAGTGCAACAATGATTTCAGGAGTAGATTCCTTAGTGCCCCTTACCCATTTAGCCCATCCCCCTTCCCACAACCCCTGCAGTAACCCTGTTTGTTCTCCGTATTTATGAGTCTCTTCTGTTTTGTCCCCTTCCCTGTTTTTATATTAGTTTTGTTTCCCTTCCCTTATGTTCCTCTGTTTTGTCTTAAAGTCCTCATATGAGTGAAGTCATATGATTTTTGTCTTTCTCTGACTGACTTATTTCACTGAGCATAATACCCTCCAGTTCTATCCACGTACTTGCAAATGGCACGATTTCATTCTTTTTGATTGCCGAGTAATACTCCATTGTATATGTATAGCACATCTTTATCCATTCATCCATCGATGGACATTTGGGCTCTTTCCATACTTTGGCTATTGTTGATAGTGCTGCTATAAACATGGGGGTGCATGTGTCCCTTTGAAACAGCACACCTGTATCCCTTGGATAAATGTCTAGTAGTGCAATTGCTGGGTCGTAGGGTAGTTCTATTTTTAGTTTTTTGAGGAACCTCCATACTGTTTTCCATAGTGGCTGCACCAGCTTGCATTCCCATGCCTTGTGCTTTCTTTTCCTGGGTCACTACCTGTAGAATGGGCCTCTCCGTCTTGTTGTGGCATGAAGGGAAAGAGCTCTGGACCTGGGTGGGATTCTCTTACCTAGAAAGTAGATGAGTTCAGACAGACCCTTGTATGAAGGCCCATGAAGAGTATCTCCTCCTTTCCCTCCTCCCCATCTTCACCAATTTGCATATGGGGAAACTGAGGCAGCAGGGAGATAGCTTGCCTAGGAACATACCAGGACCAGAGAGAAGCAAAACCCAAGCCTCCTCACTTCTAATCCAGGGCTCTCTCCACTTCACCTACAAACGTGCATTGTAAAAGTGTAAGGTCCTCATTTTGTAATGCCATCTATCAACTTTGGTGGTTCCAAATGGAAGAAACCCCTGCCTGAGGCATGGAAACTGCTTTCATATTTTCTTGATTCCTCAAGATGATAACCAACAACGTACTTCATCCCTCACTCACTTCATACATCTCAAAACACATTTCTATCCATACACTGAATGAGCAGGTGCTCAAAATACCTACTGAGAGGGAATTAAGGCAAAACCCCCATCTTACTGATGGGGAACATGAGGCCCAGAGTGGAGCCGTGACTTCACTGAGACACACAGCTAGACACAGCCAAATAGGGGCAGGTCTCTTGATTCCAATTCCTGTGTGTTCTCCATTAACTATAGGACTACCAAATGGTACCCCTCAATGGAAAGGGACTACAGGGCTGATCAGAGTATGAGAAACAAGGAAGGCTTCTGAAGGAGGAAAGTGTGTCAAGAATCAAGAAGAGTAATAAGAACCTGTTGGAACTAAGGCAGCAGGCGTGGGGCAACACTTGATAATCTGGAGGTGGGGGTAGAAAAACAGAAAAGAAAACCAGGTGACCCGACTGCCCCATAATTGTCTCTTATGTTTCTATAATACTTGGCAATTTCTAAAACACCTTCCTCTGTTGTCTCCTCCAGTTCCCATGTGAGGTAAACACGGCAGGGATAATTATCCCCATCTCATACATGAGTTTCAGAGGAAATAAATGCAGTGCTCAAGGTCACATACCCAAGCATACAGCCAAGATTGGAACCATGAAACGCACACATGAAAGGCAAAATCACAGGCTGGGTGACTGGAAATTGGACTGTGTGTGTGCAGTGGTTGGGTGTGTGTGGCCACACCCTGAGTAGGTACACAGGGAAGAGGGTGGCAAAGCCACTGCTAGTGTTTTGGGGCCAAGAATGTTTGCCCTTTGGATTGAATGGGATTCAGGTGCAGGGAACATCTGGGCTTTCAAAGAAGTCTTAGAATTCCTTCTCCTCTGAGTCACTTCCCCACCTGACTGAGACACCTTCTTTTCTTTGAGCCACCCCTTCCCCAGACCAAATCAAATATGTTTTGGCCTGCTCTTGCTTTTTAAGTACTGTAAGCTGTTTTCATGAATGTCTATGTGTGTACTGGGTAGGGCATGGTCTAATAAGAAATGGCATTGATTCATTTTTTTTAATCAATTTTTAAAATGTTTAGTTATTTGTTTTGAGAGATAAAGGGAGAGAGAACACAAGCAGGGGAGGGACAGAGAGAAAGGGAAAGAGAAAATCCCAAGCAGGCTCCACACTGTCAGTGCAGAGCCTGATGCAGGGCTCGAACCCACAAACCATGAGATCATGACCTGAGCCGAAATCAAGAGTCAGATGCTTAACCAACTGAGCCACCCAGGTGCCCCTGATTCATTTATTCTTGAGTGCCTACTATGTGCTTGGGCCCAGGGCATAAAGAAGTATGTGAGGCACAGGTCCCTGCCCTCACACCTCACAGCACACAGTTTAGCATACATATCTACATATATTGATATCTATACACACATACACTTTCAGTACAGCATAGTGCTCTAATAGGGTTTTATGCAAAGCACTTTAGGAACAGACAAGAGGGAAAGACTAATTGGCTAGGGAGTGGGGAAGGGGATCTCTCAGGAGGGGGTCTATAGAGGTGACATTAGAGCTGGGCCTTTAAGGATGAGTAGGAGTTCACCAGGAAGATAAAAAGAGGAAGGAAACTCCTCTGCCTAAGAAAACAGCATAAGGAAAGGAAAGAGGTGTGCAAATGTGAGGAATGTTTGGAGAATGGTCTGTAACTCAGTACCAGTTGGCACAGGGAACTGGGGAGAGGCAGGGTCATATCCAAAGAAGCTTCAATGACAATCTGGGAAGGTTAGACTTTCCTACAGGCAACGGGGAACTGATACTAGAAAGGTCTGTGATGCGATACCAATTTGTGATCCCAGTTCATGGGGCTGTGAGACCTTGTGCAAGTGGTTTCCTCAAGGAAGGCGTGCTCTGTTTTCCTGTTTGGATGGGGATTGTACTAACAACATAATTATTAAGATCCCTTTCAGCTCAGATTCTATCTCTGTCTCCTTCCAACTTTTTGTTAAGGTCCATACCTTGAACTCCTCCTCCCACTCCACTGGCTCCCCAGTCCATGTGGTGATAAGATTACAGAGGGACCAATGGCAAAATTGTGTGGTCCCAGGGATTGCCTTTGGATCTCCATCTGCTTTGTGTGACTTTTTCCCCCTCACCTCTCTTTACCACATTTCTAAACACTTAAGATGTTCACTCTGAAAGAGTAGCTAAAACAGAGCAGTGGGAAAACCAAAAGAACCAATGGCGGAGTTTCATTTTTCCCCAGAGAAACCTGAAAGAAAACCTAAGATGCCCAGTTCATCCTTCAGATGACAGCTTTACAGCTCCACCCCCAGGTTAGACACCTTTGAGTTCTAACTCACAGGGATGGGGAGTTGGGGGATGAGGTACCTGGCTGGCTCAGTTGGAGCATGTGACTCGAGTTCAAGCCCCATGTTGGGCATAGAGCTTACTTAAAAAACAAAAAACAAAACAAAACAACAACAACAAAAAAACATTTAGGAAGAATCTGTTAAGGTGCAGGAAATAGAAATAGCAATAGAGTGTGGAAGAAGAGAGTGAGCCTGGTGTTTTGGGGGATCAGGAGTGGGTCTAGAGCAGAAAGGACCATAGGAGATGAGATTATAAAAGAAGGTTAACTCCTCGTCCAAAACATGCCAACATCCACCCCCCCCCCCCCCATCCCTACTAGATCCTCGATTGGTGAGAATCTGCAGTACAGGAAAAAGTATGGAGTTAGAGGATATGATGCTACAGGACACGAGAAGACTGTATTCCATATGATGCACAACTCAGATGCCAGGGAATGTTGCCATTGGTAGTGGAAAGAGCACCTTAACAGCACATGCCCCCAAAGACCTCGGTCCTCATCAGAGCTCTGCCTGTCACTAGTCGTGTCATTTTGGGCAAGTCACCCTCCCTCTCAGAGCTTCCATTTCCCCATCTACAAAATGGAGGCGTTGGCCTAGAATCTAGATTCTAAATAATCTTTACAATCTCTTTCAGCATGGTCAGTTCCTATTAACTGGTCTATCTTCTGTTTCAAGTTAAGAACTCTCCGGAGCAGAGCTCTATCTGCCCCATTATGAACTTTATAATCAGTGACTATCGTGACAAGGGAAGCCAAGGAGCTCAGAAAGAGGAACAAAATTCTCATTGTTGCCAACTACCAATCCTTGGACCTAGAGGCAGTTCACAGAGAACCAACCCATTCTTTATCAGCTTTCTGTCTCTCCTGACCCAGCAATGCCCTTGCACCCAGGCCCTCACTCCTACCCCAACCCAGTACCTAAAGATAATGTAAGAGTGACTTCTTTGCTTCCCCTGTCAGAACCACAAACTTCCAGGTCTATCCAGAGGCCCCAGAAGGAGGATCTGAGGGATCAATGATTTCATGAACTTTTACTGCCCTCACTGAACCCTGCATTGGAGCCCACCCCATCCCCCACACTGTCCATCCACCCTCATTTTCTGCACAGAGTCTCCCTCCTTCCCTGGATAGATCACCTGGACAGATGAACTGTTAAGAAAAAAACCCAAAGTCAACTGATTTGACTCTCAGTTTATCTAGGCAGGAATATTCAGTGTAACTTAGTCCTTGTCACAGGTACATCTTTAATCTGTGAGAAAAAAGTCTGCAGCCTTCCTTATCTTGTGATTCAGAGGCTCTAAAAAGACCCCAAAATACCTCTCCCACCAACCTGTCTAATCTCCCATAATTTCACAGTGTGGTTTTGTGACTTGTACCTTTGTGGGATGTTAGAGCTTACTGCAACCTTGCCAGATTACATAGTTAAAGTGCCTTCATTTTATAGATGCAGACAGAAGCTGAGGCCCAGAAAAGGGAAGTCACATGCCCAAAGTCACACAAGTAACAACTGAACCAAGACATCTCCTTGGGTTTCCATTTCCTTAACTGTAAGATGAGGGAGGTTAACTAAAGTTTAGACTAAATGGCCTCTGAAGGTCCCGCCAGCCTCTGCTCTGCAAAAATAAAACCGTCACCACCCCTGTGCGGCACCTGGTACCAGACGCTGCAATTTTCTTCTTTAATTTTCACAATGAGTTTTGCTACAGATAGTACTGATGCTGTGACCATGTATTACCCAGTCTCTCCAAATAGGTTCATTGGAAACATCATTTGTGTCTATGTAAAATATCAACCCACTGCCAGCTGCCACCCTGCCACACACATCATTCCCTTGGGGCTCAGGCTCTTTGAACCTTTTAGAGACTTCTGTTAAGATACCTGTACCCTTAGGAAAGGGAATATTTTAATCTGCACTATTGGCAGCTCCCTGAGCAGGAGTCCACATGTTAAACTGAGGTTTTATCACAAAGTCACCCAGTAGAGACATCGCGGGCCTGGGGTTGGGGGACAGCAATCAGATGTCCCTTAGCCACTGCACAGTTCCTGTAACTGCAACCCTAAGCTGGTCTGACCCAGCTGCTGCATAAAGGGGAGGGGAAGTGGGGGGGGGTGCACAGCAAAGCTATTGCACAACCCTTGGGGCCCCAGCCTTAGGAGATCCACCCTGGTTCTGAAGATTTTTCTGTGTGTCTGATTTCTTCCTTCCCTGCCTCCTCCCCTGTTTTCCAGCACTGGGCCTTTCCTTCTCAGCTCTCAGTGTCAACACTGAGACCCCAGATGTGTCCAGAGACACCCTGAAGAAGCTGAGGGGCAGGGGAGCCTTAGGGCACCCACAGGGAGATTTCTGAAGCTGATTCAGAGCCAGAGAATTTGCCTACTATTTGGTGAGTCTTCCAGATATAGGTTCCCCTTCCTCTGCCCTGTCAGTTAAAACTACTTTGCAAAGGATTTCTAAGAAAACTGGTAACAGTGACTGCTCCGGGAAAGAGTCCTGGACCACTGGGAATAGGGAGACTTCGTCTTCACTGTATGTACTGTGTATACATACTTACTAGATTGAAACATTTTTTTCACCATAATAAAAGTGTATGCTCAAGCAAGCCTGGAGGGAGGCAGGACAGGGATAATAGTCTTTTGTTGTTGTTTTTAATCATGGTTTAAAAAATACATGAAATTTACCATTTTAACTATTTTTAAGTATACAGCTCAGTATCATTAACTGTATTCACATCGTTGTGCAACAGGTCTCTAGAACTTTTTCATCTTGCAAAATTGAAACTCAACCCATTGAATAACTCCCGATGATAATCATTTTGACAGATGAGAAAACTAGAGCCAGAACATGGCAAGAAGCCCATTTCTTTCCAAGTGGGATCCTCGCGCCTGTGTGGCTCAGTCGGTTAAGTGTCCAACTTCAGCTCAGGTCACCATCTCGTGGTCCGTGAGTTCGAGCCCCGCGTCGGGCTCTGGGCTGACGGCCCGGAGCCTGGAGGCTGCTTCCGATTCTGTGTCTCCCTCTCTCTCTGCCCCTCCCCCATTCATGCTTTGTCTCTCTCTGTCTCAAAAATAAATAAACGTTAAAAAAAAATTCAAAATGGGATTCTCCAGGCACTCCATCTATCTGTCATCTGCCTGTAAAACTGTCCAAGGCCCCTTCTTCCCTAAGCCATTCCCCACATACCTCTCACAAATCACATCTGTGAGATCTTAACTCCTGCCCCCACCTTGTTATCCCCATGGTCCCAGCTCAGGACTCAGTGTCTTCTGCCTGAACTATTTCAGGACCCTTGTCATTAGGCTCCCTGCCTCAATTCTTGCCTCCTCCAGTCCATATGGCAGCCCGACTGTCCTTTCAAAGCATAGATCTCACCACTGTATTCCCTTTTAAAATACTGTTCCATGGCTCTTCCCCAACTATAGGATAAAGTTCCAGCTCTGCAGCCTGGCACTCAAGGCTCTCCATGATCTACTTCAGAGAAGTCTCTCTCTATCCCACGGTCTACATTGTTTTGTTTTTTTTTTTTTAATTTAAATTTTAATGTTTGTTTTTGAGAGAAAGAGACAGAAAACAAGCAGGGGAGGGGCAGAGAGAGAGGGAGACACAGAATCCAAAGCAGGCTCCAGGCTCTAAGCTGTCAGCACAGAGCTCAACGTGGGGCTTGAGCTCATGAACCATGAGACTGTGACCTGAGCTGAAGTCAGCTGCTTAACCGACCGAGCCACCCAGGTGCCCCTCTTCTAAACATTCTTGTTGTCATGCTTGTTTACCTCTTTGCTTTTCTTGCCTTCTCTACTTCCTAAAAGCCCTTCAAGGTCCAATTCAAATGCCTCCGTCACTGAATACTGAGTCTTGATCAGAATTTGTCCCTTCTTTCTCTAAGCCCCAGTAACCCTTGGCTTGTTGCCTTCATTATACATCAGCTGGCAATGTCCCTAAGTTCAGGGACTGGGTTTGAGCCTCCCCAAGCTCCCAGCATGAGGCCTGCCTAACAGTGGGCCTCCATACATGATGACTGGCTGAATGATGAGTTGAGCCATTAATTTCATTGTGCTGCTCCTGCTTTCCATTGGTCCATACAAGGGAAGAAGAAGGCACAAATTTCTTACCTGACAATTGAGGTAGTAGATGAGAATCTCTGCCTTCTGGATCTTAACTCCACGAGCCCTTGTTCTCTTTCCCTCCTCCGTCCAGACAAGGTAGTTCAAGTACTACTTACCAGGGAGCCCCAAAGGCCTTGCACGAAATGTAGGCCAGTCCTGGGTGATTGCTGTATTATTTAAATTCTTCCCCCTAACTTCTTCATTCATAGAGTTGTTCATGAATATTGATCATGGTCATAACAGTCATCTTTTGTTTGGAAGAGACCATATGTAATATTCAAGTTTGTTAGTTTCAGTTAGGTTGACAGATCTACCTAGATAAAGGAGGGCTTTGGAAACAGTTAGTGAACTCTGAGTGATTGGCCTGTGGAAAAGTCCCTAAAATAGCCATTTTTACTGGAGACTATTGAAGGAAGAACAGCCAGCCAGTTACTAGGTAGACCCCTGGGGAAACACAACACCCAGCCAGTCTCAGGGTAATCCCCTAGACTTGAGGGAGAGATACAGTCCTGCTGACCAGGAGCATGTGGTCTGCTAATACCCTTATCAATAACAAGAGAATAGCCACACAGTTCCTTACATGTAAGTGCTGGTCAAAAGGGAGGGCTGCAACAATAAAGCTTGTGGAATATGGTTAAAGGATAGAGAGGACTCAATGAAGTCTTCCTGAAAGAAGTGAGTGTGGATGGAGCCTTGCTTAAAGAGAATGACATGATTTTTCAGAGATTAGGATACAAGGTTGTCTTTGGATGTTTTTCTATATTATGGACTAAGGATCTCTAAGAAGAAGGGGAAGGAACATTTATTATACACCAGGTACACAGTGACTTTGTGTCAGAAGGCAGGAGAGTTGAGGTGCCTGTCTCTTCCCTCTCTGGGGTAGGAAAACTCCAAACCAGACTGAGTGTTCCTTTCACACCCCTACCCTCAGGTTCAACCCTGTCCTTTTCCCTGGTGTCTGCAGTGGTTATCAGCCTCTCCCTGTTTCCCCCACCGCCTCTTTTCCAACAGAATTTCCCCTAAATAGCTAGCAATACCTAGAGCATTTGGGACATAATGTGCTTAAGAGATCAAATGACCCAGCCTCTGGCCTCCAGGTAAGGTGAAATTTAAGCCATCCCCAAACTTCTTGTAAATGCTGTCCATGGAATATAAAAAAAACTGTGCTGAAGGAGGGCTCTGGGTAATGTCTTCTGATGGTGCCACACAGTCCTGCCGAGAGCTGGCCCAGGAGCCAAAGGAGCTGTAAGCCGGCCATCACAGAGAGGGACTCTGTCTTGGCTCTACTTCCAATATTCTCTGTGATCATGGACAGGCCACTTAATTCTCTCTGGGCCTCAGCTTCCCTTTGTATAAAAATGGAAGGAATTAGAGTAAATAATCCCTAAAGCCCTTGTAGTCTAAAGCTCGGTGATTTATAGAATCAAAAAAAAAAAAAAGATTAATATGGGTTACAATGGTTGAGGAAGGCTTTATTCCACAAGTATTTATTGAGGACCTACTGGGTGCTGTCTTAAGTGCTTGCATATAGCAGTTAGTAAAACAGACATAGTCCCTGCCTTCATTGACCTGGCAGTCTAGTGGAGAAGACAGACAAGTAAACAAATAGGTAGAATAAACTGTGATGTTGGGATTTTCGCTGGGGTTTGAGGGAGTCGGGATGGAATTCAAGCTGCAGATGACAGAAGCTATCCCCTTTCTCTTTTCTGTCACCAACAGAGCATCCTCCAGTTCTTTGCCCGCTGCAATCCCTATTGCTATGGAGACCACCAACGGGACTGAGACTTGGTACAAAAGCCTGCATGCTGTGCTGAAGGCTCTAAATGCCACTATTCACAACAACCTGCTCTGCCGGCCAGGGCCAGACAACCTGACAGAGAAGCGGCGGGCCAGCCTACCTGGCCGTGATGACAACTCCTACATGTACATTCTCTTTGTCATGTTTCTATTTGCTGTCACTGTGGGCAGCCTCATCCTGGGATATACCCGCTCCCGCAAAGTGGACAAGCGCAGTGACCCTTATCACGTGTACATCAAGAACCGTGTGTCTATGATCTGATGCTAGGGGGCCAGGAATGGCAGAATATCAAGACACCAGAACTCAGTGCTGGACCACATCAGGCCTCAGTGTCCCCATCTATAAGATCAACAAGAGAAAGGGCTAGAAGAAGCTATCATTAGGGTGGGAGGAGAGGGGCTGGGAGACCTGGGCCTTGCGGATAAAGATTTTTTTTTCCAGCAAAAGCAGACTTTTGGGAGCCCCATGAACAAATATATAGAAGTAGCAAAAGATAGTAACCACTACTGGTCCAGTGGCTGGAGTACTGGGAGCTAGGAGCTGGAGGCTGGAGGAAGGAGAAAAGGAAGTTGTAGCAGAAGCAAATGAAACGGGAAGATGCACAGAGGACATGTTTTTTGATGCGTTATCTTCAACGACCATGAAAAGCAGCAGTGATTACCATATCACAGATAAGAAATGAGTAATGTTACTTATTTATATTTGTTCACATTTTATATTTTTCCAGACATTTAACATTTGTGATTTTACCCCCTGTGAAGGAAGCAAATTAAGTACCATTCTGCCCATCTGGGCCAGAGTAGCCATAGCTGGAACGTAGGAGCTCTGGTTTCCTTGCCTAGTGCTTTTTAAACACGGGACAGGATCCAGGCCTGAAACTTACACAATTCTGGGGGTCCCCTTAAGAAAAAGAATTCAAAATAATTTTGCTTTTGCAAATATTACAAAAACATATTGCCAGGTCAATACTAGGACCCCTCCCAAGACCCTAAGGAGCCATGCAAGTGCAGGGCCCTGAATGTTAAGGCTCTTTAGTTCCATGATTCGTGCACTTCTCCAGCCAGGTCACAGTGCCCTTCCGAGCCACATCTCCAGTCACTACCTCTAACACAGCCTCTTCTGATTTGATTAAACTCTGGGAAGAATTTTCTGACACCAAACTGAAATCTGCTTCTAGAAGGTTATTATCACACCTAGAAGATTACCATATTAAAAGAAGGAGAGCATGCAAGGCAGGTACCTGGTTCAGTGGAAGGATTCTGGTACATGAACTGAGTGGTCATGCCTTTCTCTGATCCTTTTCCCACTTCCTCACAATGAAACAGTTCAACTTGAAAGTCTGTAAGAGCTCTACTAGTTCTGACATTCTGGTCTTCACATACATTAGATTAAAACCATAAAATTGTGTTTGTAGGTCAAAAGCAGCTGAATATCAGTAGTTTTCATATGGTTCAGCCTAATATGTGCAATGTGACGAGTGAATACCTTACAAGCTACAAATCCCCAGCTGGAACCTCGCACTGTTCTGTTTGATTTCTGTTTAAGGGATGTACAAAGGGTCTCCAGAAAGCCCTATTGAAACATACATATTTGTATATAGCAAAAACCCTGAAAGAATATTTTGATAGTAATTATCTCTGAAAAATAAGGATTGTGATTTTCCCTTTTTTACTTAAAAAATTATGTAATATTTGATTTATCTGACCATAAGTATGCTACTTGTATAATTGGGGGCGGGGGAGGGGGAAGCTACTTCCACCTTGAAAAAATAAAAATAAATGCTTGTGTGTTTCTTGAATGGAAGATACAGAACACATTCATTCCCATGAGCAGTCAGTTGTGTTAACTCCCTGCAAATCTGTGCTGAGCCCCATATGTGCTCAAGCCTTTCCTTAGTTTTTCTTTTTTTTTTTAATGTTTATTTATTTATTTTGAGAGAGTGAGCATGAGCAGGGGAGGGGCAGAGAGAGGGAGAGAAAATCCCAAGCAGGCTCCATGCTGTCAGCGCAGAGCCCAACGTGGGACTCAGTCCCACACCCTGAGATCACACCTGAGCTGAAATCAAGAGTCAGATGCTTAACTGACTAAGCCACCCAGGCATAGCTTTCCTTAGTTCTTCTTGAAGGAGAAGGTAGAGACCTATAAGAAGATTTGACATATGGGAAGAAAACGATTCAGAAGTCTACAGTTGAATGAGACTTTAGAGACCACCCAGTCCAAAGTCCCAAATAGGAAACAGAATCAAGAATAGGAATGAATGGTCAGGCTAGAAGGGTTTTAAGAAATGAGATTGGGTAGATTTTGAGGAGTCAGACAAAGGTAGAATTTGAACTGGGTTTTGAAAAGATAGGACTGATCTAAGTGGGCACAGCAAAAGAAGAAAACAAACCAAGGGAAGCTTGAGGGTAGAAATGTGGTGAAACCACATGCCTAAAGAGAGTGGTTGGCTGGGAAATTGGGCAGGAAGCAGACCCAGTGTGGCAACTCTGGGACTTCAGTGTCCCTAACCATGGTAGTGGCTCTCCTTCACAGAGTCCTTATGCTTACAGGATTAAATAATAGAATAATATGAATTCTTTTGCTTGCAAGTTGCAGAAACCCAGTGTATATTAGCATTAACAGGAAAGAGGATTTGTTGAAGGGAGCATGGAGCAGTCAGTCACAAGTTCAAAAGAAGAGTTACTCCTGAGTAGCACCAGGGCAACTCCTGAGCACCAGGGCAACTCCTGAGCCTAGAACTACTTATTTGCCTGAATTCACAAAGTAAGGGCTCTATATACCTCGTTACTACCCTCCCCACCCTCCAGCTCTACCCCACCCCAAACGTTTGTGAGTTAAGTGGCAATACCCTCTCAGCACATAGGATTTTTTATCGGCACCGGTTCTGCCCTCTGCTGTCCAGATCCCAGAACGTCACCTTGAGCCCTCAAAGCAAAACTTCAACAATCCCTCATTTGCCAGACATTTATTGAGGGCCCACTATGTGCCAAGCACTCATCTAGGCACTCTTGGAATACATAAGTAAAAAAGATCAAAGAAACCTCTGCTCTAACACTTAAGAGCATTTATTATATGTCAGGTAGTGGTCTAAGCATTGTATATACATTAACTCATTCAGCTTGTAATAACCCATATAACAACGCTTATTAGTAGGTGTTCCTTATAATTACTTCAGTAGAGCCCACTAGTTCTTCATCTAACTGCTGTACCACATTCAATCCAACTTTGGCACCATGGTACATCCAACCCAGGGTATGGATCTGAATTGTCCCTTGAAATGAATGGGAAAGTGATCTGGGGAAATGGTAGCAGGGCACTGACACTGATAGGTTGAGGTTGGGTTCCCTAGAAACAGAATTTGAGGCAGGCATTTATTGATGGGGCACTTTTCAGGAAAATCCTTCAAGGGAGAGAGGGAAGTAGATAGGAAAGGGAAAGAACCAAAATGTGTTCTCATGTCCCTGCCTAATCCTCAGGGAACTGTTCTACATGGCAGGGGCACAAACCACACAGCAGAATTACACCCCCTTGAGGCAAGGGGGATGGCTCTTTATGCCCCCATATAGTCAGTCATTGGTTGTGGACCACCCTGGTTGGGAGGGGGGACAAGAGGAAGGTTGTAAGGAGGATCTCATCAATGGAGGGCAATTCTCTGGAGACAGGTGATGGCTGCTAGAGGGGGTACTTAATCTCGGAGGGGCACTTGACAAGAGCTTAGTAACAAGACCACCACTGGCTCCAAGGCAAGTAGGCAAATGAGGTTCCTGCCTGGGCAGCGATGTCCTAACCAAATCTCTATTACTGTGGAAGGGAAGAATGGATTTTGGTGGACAGCTAGTGGTCTTCACCCTACCCTCCTCACTCTTTCCCCCAGGACTGGCCATGAAAGAAAAATGTACAGCCTTGTCAAGAAGAAAGAAGTGCTGTTACTCTGATTTGGTCATGTTTTTTGGGGGGTGCGGGGGTTGGAACCTTGTGGGTATAACTAAGCCTGTCCTGGCAGTGTGACTTTTACTCATTTTTTCCCCTGGTATTGGTGAACCTTGTCTCATCTCTCTTTGTAATGGCAATATCCAAGATGTTGGTTTAAGCATAAGGGAAATAGACAAAGCAAGGCTTTCAGCCAGCCTTGTGTAGGAAAAAGAATCCTGTTTCAGGTGCCACTAAGAAACCAAGAATATGATCTGCCTAGATGAAATCAGAGGACCCATCCGTGGCAGTGGTTAAACACTGACAGAGAAGGAGCTCCTGGGGAGCAGGAGAGTCAGAAATTAGTGACCAGGAAAAAGTGAAGAAAAACTAGTTTTTGATGTGCAGCCAATCTCTGCTAAGCACTGTGCTGAGAATTTGCATGTTACCTATTTCACCTTCCCAAAATCTCTTAACTTTTTTAAATCCTCATTTAATAGATGAGGAAACAGAAGCTCAGAGGTGAAATAGCTTCTTTAACATTCACTTAATGCGTGAGGCTGTCTAGATTTTAACACTGACTTGCCTGCATTCAAAGCCCATGTTGTCTCTGATGTAGCAAACAATGGCAGAAGAAAAAAAAAATTAAACTTCCTGACAACTTAACAGCCCATTGACAAGTCCTTGGGACAGGCAGAGTGACCTTCCTCTAGGAGCTCAGCTGCCTCGATGATGACACTTTGCTAAGGGCAAAGGCATCTATCCCAAGCTCCAGGATCCTGTAAGTCTACTTAAACATATAAAAATTGCTTTGGAGGGGCGCCTGGGTGGCTCAGTCGGTTAAGCGTCCGGCTTCAGCTCAGGTCATGAACTCATGGTTTTTGAGTTCGAGCCCCTCATCGGACTCTGTGCTGACAGCTCAGAGCCTGGAGCCTGCTTTGGATTCTGTGTCTGCCTCTCTCTCTGCCCCTCCCCCGCTCATGCTCTGTCTCTCTCTCTCTCTGTCTCAAAAATAAATAAACATTAAAAAAAAATTTTAATTAAAAATAAACAAATAAATAAAAATTGCTTTGGAAACTTCCTTTATCTCTACCCCGCAAGATATATGTTGGCAATCACACTCCAAGCTTACAGCCCCCTGATATACATGTGAAGGGTCTCATGACTGAGTTTTTACTAAACAATAACAAATGATCTCTTCTTAACAGCAGCTAGCCCTTCAAGGTCCTGGAAACCTTGTTTCCAAAATTCCTTAGAGGCTTACTCTATCCCTAAAACCCTCTCCCAACTTGAAAGTATATAATCAGTCACCCATCACAACCCAGTGCAGCTCTTTCTGCCCAGGGGTCCTGTCCCCATGCTTTAATAAAACCACCTTTTTGCACCAAAGATGTCTCAAGAATTCTTTCTTGGCCATTGGCTCTAACTCCAACACCTCAAACCACATCATCCCCACCATAGCTGGCTCCTTTGAGAGTCACATTAGATCCTTTCTTGAATGTAAACCCTTCTAATCTCCCAGCAGACTGTGGCTGGCCTCTCGGTTCCCCTTCAGGGATCAAGTAGAGCAATCACAATCTCATCCCTGCCCAGCTTCTTCCATCCTCAATCAAGATGCCTCAAAGAGAAGAGAAGACATTGTCATGATTCTATGGGAATAATAAGCCAACTGGGACGGCTCTCGGGTGAGGGTCCCTGAGTCCCTACAACATTGACTCCAAACACTGGGAACAAGGGAAACAGAGACACCAGCCACAGAATCTGCTGGGAGATTAGAAGGAGTTAATCTCAAGAAAGCATCTAATGTGAATCATTGCTGCATCTCCCTTAGTCAGAGACAGGATGGGATTATTTAAGTACATCTGAAAAGAGCTCTGTGGGACAACTGCGGGCTGACAGTTCTGCTTTTGGTTTATTATGTATTCATTCATTCAACAAATATTTATTAGGTACTTAGTTGTAGGTAAAGTGTTTGGTACTAAGAGAACAGCAACAAATAAGGTAGGCATGGTCCCTGCCTTCATGGGGGCAAAGATTAGCTCACCACTTCAGGTTTTCTACCTATAAAAACATTCTATTTCTATGAAGTTTTACTTTGAACCCATCTCTGCCCCTCCCTAACATAGACTGAGGCTACTTTCACCCATTTTACTGCCCGGTTTATGATTCTGTGATCATTTTTACCACTTTGTACTCTTTTGGCACGTCTTTTTCCCTCCAAGAAACAATGCAAAGGTGCAGACAGGGACCATGTCTAATGTATCTCTATGCCCCATCAACTAGGATAAAGCCTGGCACAAAGTAGATGCTTAATAAATATTAGAATGGATTAACATTATTATGAGTATTGTGCTACATAACCTCTCACATGTATATGTACTACCAATCTTTCAAACTATTTCTCTCTCCATTATCTCATTTGGTTTAGAGAATTTTGTTCAGTGGTTTCAATTGAAAGTGAATATGAGAGCACTTTGTAAAATTTAAATGGTGAAGCAGGGCATCTGGGTGACTCAGTCAGCTGAGTGTCTGACTCTTGATTTGGGCTCAGGGTATGGTCTCACGGTTCGTGGGTTCGAGCCCAGCATCAGGCTCTGACAGTGCAGAGCCTGCTTGGGATTCTCTCTCTGCCCCTCCCCCACACCCTCTCGCACGAGCACGCGGGCACGCTCTCTCAAAAATAAATAAACATTAAAAAAAGAAAAACTTTAGTGGTGAAGCATTGTTGTTGAGCTCTCTTGCTAGCCCTTAGGCTGGGATAATTTAGGTGATGTACTTAAGATCATGTAGCAGGAGTGTATGCTAGAATCTGTCTCCTGATTTTCATTTCTGGACTTTTCCTTCCTGCATCAAGGGGAAACTGACAAAAAGAGAGGAACAAAGTACTCAGGAAGCCCATGAATGTGAATGCAAACTCCCACGAGTGGATTCAGGGTTCTGTGCCCAGATCTTTCACATCACCCAGCTGCTGGGAATGTGAGCTGCTCCCGGCTCCCAGCCGCATCTCTGTGTGTTGTCCTGGACCACAGATAACTATTTAACCACCCCTCCTGGAGGTGACTCACAACCAATGACAGACTGATGCAGGGATATATAAAGTTCTGGTTCCGTGGCATCAGTTTGGGACAATTCAGTTGCCACTTCAACTCCAGACCTCCTCGTTAGGATCAGATGAGGCTTCAGTTGCAACCACTGTGTGAGTTAGCTTCTCCCTCTGTCTACTCCTGTGTCCTCACTTACTGAGGTACCTGCCCCCCCAAAACCTGCATGCCACTCTCTATCTCAGTCTGCTTCTAAGGGAATCTTTCCCTGGAGATAGAAATGACAGAGGAATGAGAGGACAGAACATACATGGGGGCAGTTAGTGGTTCTAACAAAACCAAAAAGAAGATGAGACAGTGATCAGTTCTTTGAATAAGAACTAGAGAACTTGAGAAAACAGCGTTATGGTCATTGAATAAGAACTAGCCACTAGAGGGCCCAGCACTACAGGTCTAGAGCTCTGCTGCTAAGTTAGAAGGAAAATTCTCATTTTGCCCTTCACTTGGCAGATGCCCAGCATTACTATGTGCACTATGTGCACTAAGTGGCCGAACAGTTCCTGTCCTTTTACCTCGTCCATGAATATCAGTGCCCTAGCCTGTTTTAATACTGTTACCAAGCCCTCTGTTCCATTACATATAAACGTACTCCTATAAATCAAGGCTTCGAAAGCCTGTGTTTTTTCCACCCACTGCTCATTGTTCTCAAGGGGTTCAGAAGATCTGAAATGTAGAATTCCAAATGGTTGGTTTGGAAAATTCTCACCCACAAATTGGGAGAATCAGCAACATATTCTCTCTAGTATTGTCCTTTCCCTACCTCCTCTGCTTCCCCAGTTTGGAGTAAAGATAAGACCCGCAAGCTTAGATGTGAAATATAGTGGCCAAGGGAGAAACAGGTTACAGGAGACTTCACAGAAGACGAAAAAGTCTGAGGCGCCTGGGCGGCTCAGGAGGTTAAGCGTCCAACTCTTGACTTCGACTCAGGTCATGACATCACAATTCATGAGATGGAGCTCTGCATTGGGCTCTGCGTTGACAACATGGAGCCTACTTGGGATTCTCTCTCTCCCTTTCTCTCTGCCCCTCCCCTGCTTGTGCACGCACACTCTCTCTCTCCCAAAATAAATAGATAAAAATTTTTTTAAAAAAGAAAAAAGAAAAAGAGGGGCACCTGGGTGGCTCAGTTGGTTAAGAATCCCACTTCAGCTCAGGTCATGATCTCGTGGTTCGTGGGTTCAAGCTCCGTGTTGGGCTCTGTGTTGACAGCACAGAGCCTGGAGCCTGCTTCAGATTTTGTGTCTCCCTCTTTCTCTGCCCCTTCCCTGCTCATGCTCTGTCTCTGTCTCTCAAAAATAAACATTAAAAAAAATGGTTTTTAACTTTAAAAAAAAAGAAAAAGCTTGAGAATATGGTGTAATTGAATGAATTAAATCAATTAATTTTTTTTTCTGCTTAGTAAAAAGACATAGAACATTTTCATCTGTACCCTTTTTGGAAGGACAGTTAGTCCTCTGTAGGTTGGGAGGCTTTCTTTACCTCAGGGGAAAAACATTTAGAGGTCCTTTTCCAACATATATATTCTTGAAGGGACAAAGCTGGATTATTTGGGAGGGTGACTCAAAGCCAAGAGGATGAAGGGGTGGTGGGGACCTGCACTTGGCTCTCTCCCAATATTTTTGGCAGTGGTAACTATAAGGATGCCATGGCTTTGGGAGTCATACAGGAACTCTTGGCGGCCAAGTTTAGATTAGAAAGAGTAGATGCCTTGACCAATTGGGCCAGATACATCAGACTGCAACACACCTCCCTGAACAGTGAGCTACAATTATGATGGGCTAAAGACACTTCCCCAGGTTTTCTAGGTTGGGGAAGCCCTGAGATTTTGGCATCCCCATAAAAGCTCTGAAATTTTATGTCCCACTAACCTGGTAGGTGAGAGTGAAACTAAATTTAATTAGATTTGAATTAGAGAAATTAAAATTTGACTTGATTTGATTTAGAAAAAAGTAAAGAAATCTAATGTTCTTGCACTCGTTATTGAATAAATCAAATGAGTTCCAATAGTTGGTCCTCTGATATCACAATAGCAAATCTAATGTGGTCAGGTTTAGTAAAAGGATAGTAATAATCCTTTGAGAGATTACCATGTGTTAAGCAATGCATTATTTCATTTAATCCTCACAATGACCTATGAGGTAGACTGAGACAGAGGAGCACAGTGGGTCACCCTAGGTCACATGGCTAGTAAATGGCAGAACCAGGTTTGTTGGATTCCATGTCTGTCTGACTTCTACAGCCACTCATTCCCTGCCATCTAGCCATGTTTTCACTGACATCTAATCCATCACTCCCTAATTCATTTAGCCAGATAGTCACTTAGACAACAAATGATATTAATGCAGTGCTTCTGTTACTGGAACAGTGAGATAGATCTACCAGTAGTTCGAAGAACAAAAGAATCTTAGAATTATAGAATGTTTGCACTGGCAGCTGGTCTAGTGGGAAGAGCAAGAGCTTTAGAGCCCTGTGGGCTAGCTTGGAATCCTGACTATTCACTCCCTATGTGACCTTGAGTAATTTATTTGACCTCTTTCATTCTCAGCTTCCGTATTTGTATATCACAAATAATAGTACACATATATTTTCACTAGACTGATGTGAGGATGAGAAATAATATTAGAGACAATCTTTCTCTTTCTCTCTCTAGATACACAAACACACACGCACAGGATCAGCTACATAATGTATGGGGCCCAGTGCAAAATGAAAATGCAGAGCTCCTTGTTTAAATATTACTAAGAATCAAGATGAGTCAAGAGTCAAGATGGTGACAGCAGATGGTAACCATTGATTAAGTCAAGCATGGGGCCCTTCTAAAGTCAGGACCCTGATGGCATGTCAGTGCATGACACAGAGTAAGTGTGCAATAAATGGTAGTCCTTTTTTCTCTCTAGATCATTGATTTCAAACCTCTCCTTTTGCAGATGAAGAAACTGAAGTCCAAAAATGATGAAAAATGCAAATTAGTGGCAAAGATGTGACCACAACCCAGACCTCCTCTGTTCCCAGTCAGTAGTCTTTACCTCAGCATTTCCTAAGTGTGTTCTGTGTGGTAATAGATATTCCGTGAATAAAAGTTTCCATTTGTAAGCAAGTTTGAAAAACATTGGACTAAGGCTAAACAGATATCTTTTGCAGAGCTCTTCAGAGACTTTTCTATGAGCAACGTGAATCTTCAAGACAAGGATATAATATGGAACATTCCCTCAAAGTATCAATACGGAATCCTTTCTCAAGAGCATATTGGAACTCTTTTGGAAATGCTGTTCAACCAGTGCTGCAGAGCAGTGGAAGTTTCCATGGATTTTGATCTGTGGGGTGTGGTTGTTCTTAGTCTAAATTAGGAACAAATATATTCCTTCCATTAGGCCTTTCTGTCGGCATCTCTGCCCTGGCTGATTTGTAAGCCTGAGGTTACAAAAATAATGAAAACCAGACTCCAGGAAGAGCATACTTGTTTAGAGTCACCCAGCTGCATTCGAAGGGACATCACATCCACTCTACCCTTCCTCCAGGAGCAGGAATATACAGACAAAACATACACATGACCCCCAAATTCTTTCCATTATAAGTAATTTGCTCACAGCCACCACATTTTAAAAGTAACAGCTAAAGGCCCACGTGATGGTACCCAAGAAGCTGGGAAATCATGCTTCTTGTCTTAGCCCCTCCACTTATTATTAGCCATTTGATCTACATGGTTAATTCATCTTCTCATCCTCTTATTTTTATTGAAAACCTTCTTGCGTCAACTTAATTTCTCCCTTCTTTGAACTACCACACATTTGTATTTCGTCTGTGACACTCCTTCCTTCTCCCCAGGCCTTTGAGAATCTCTATGAAACACAGTTTGAGAATCAGCACACAAGATGATCTCTATAGTTCCTTTCAGCTCTGATACTCTGTTATTCACATTTTTATATAGTTTTGCAAGCTCTTGCCTCTACCTCTTAACAAAGGACACTAGCTCCTTGAGAAATGTTCCTCTTAATTCCTGGGAGACCCAGAGAGTGATTCTCACATGCTGTGTTGTTGGGATGCCAGGTGACCCTTCTGGGGTCCCCAGTGCCCAGAACCTATTATACGGATTGTGCAGTGGAGAGAACACCTTTCTCCCCATATCATGTTATACTTTGTCACATGGGCTTCCAATAGGTATTATTTATGCCCTTTGACTCAGACTTTTATTAAAGCATCTCTTCTATATTTTGCTGATTCCTCCTCACCCCCATTCCCCTCCACAAATTACTAAGCATGTGCCAATGGTAGGGGTAAGGCTGCATCAAGGCTAGGAAACCAATCTGTGATAAACCTAATGTTGAACTTAGACTCCTCTTTGATTCTGAAGATTCTGTGACTGGATCCACATTGCCTATAATCCTCACTTTCCTTGGGATAAGTTCCCTCCCAGGAGACACCTAAAGCCCTCATGAAAAATAGACCTTTGGTGAGTTGGCCCAACTAGGTTGGAAGTGCTTTTTTGGGACCTCCAGGAAGCAGATGGCAAGACAGAGTAAGCAGTCCAAGAGGGGCGCCTGGGTGGCTCAGTGGGTTAAGCGTCCAACTCTTGACTTCCGCTCAGGTCAGGATCTCACGGTTCATGAGATCAAGCCCCTCAACAAGCTGTGCACTGGCAGTGCGGAGCCTGCTTGGGATTCTCTCTCCCCCTCTCTCTCTCTCTGTCCTCTCCTTGCTCTCTCTCCCTCTCTCTCTCAAAATAAATAAACTTTAAAAATTAAAAAAATAAATAAAATTAAAAAGTGCAATAGAGTTACTGGGAGAAACACTTTGTAAAAGATAAAGGGGAAAGGAAAGAGGAAAGCCTCAGACTGCAATGCAGTTCTGACACCGGTGAATGGAGAAGGAAGGAAGGAAGATTGGCCGAGAGCATAATAATAATAATAATAATAATAATAATAATAATAATAGTAATAATAAATAATGCAGCTCTGAGAAAGCTGCAGGGCAGACTGCCCATTAGAGGAACCCCACATTGGGCAGGAAAGGCTTGGCTCTAGCACATCTGCAGTGCCCTGTCACTGACAGGGAGAAGGACAGGGAAAGCATGACTGGTGTATTAACACTGGTAGATTCCAAAGATGCTACAGCTAGAGGCTGTCGGCTAACTACACTCCTCCCAGGAGGCTCTCTGTATGGGAAATCTGAGCAGTGCACTCCCTATGCTTGCCACACTGGACATGCACACACCTGTGTGAATTCAAAAATGGGCATAGTTTAAGCTCAAACTGAGGCCTATTTTACATATTTATGACAAATATTTATTGGACCTATACAAGATATTGCACTCAACACTGTAATACCCCTTCCCTCTCCAGTGGAATGATTGAATCTGGGAAGATTTAAAATAATTGGGTGGGTTTTTATTACCTTTATTGTCAGCAATAGGCATGTATTAATAGCCTATATTATATATTAATACTGTGTCAAGCGTAGTGCAAAAGAGAACAATCCTTACAGAGCTCAAGGTAGGTTAGCAATCAAATATCCCTCACCCCTGGGGAGCTCAGAGGAGACTTTTGAAGACTTTCCTCGTGCTAATGACTGGATGCTCCAAGGACAAAGGATTCTTTTAGTAGAACTGGCCTTGGAGGTTACCAGAGAGACCTTGAAACTGATCTGGCAGCCTACCAGGTGGCACAAGGGCATGCTCCACCCTCAGGACCCTGCCAGCCAAGATTCAGGATTTGCTGAAAGGCAGGCCCAACACCTGTTGTGGCTCCTGGATTAGAGTCAAAATTTGAGAGACACACGGTAGGGAAGAGGAAAGAACTGGGAAAGAGGAAATTATAGCTAGAAAGATAAGACGGGGGCAGGGGGGGGCTTTTCAGAACCATGCCAAAACTCATCCCAAACTAATCACCTGGCAAAACAGATAGTGTCGGGGTGGGAAGAGTACTGGGCCTGACATCTAAGCTCAGTTTCTAACTCCCTGGCTGACCTTTGTCATTCAATGCCCCTCTGGGCCTGTGCTCCTTAGCTGTAATCTGCAGAACTAGGCCAGGCATTCTTTAATGTTCTTCCATTTGAACAGTCTAAGATTCCAACAGCTTCCCTAAATTAATCTTGGAAGAGTCTGCAGAAAGGCATGAAAGAGAAGGGGTACAGAGTGAAAAGAATTTCCAGCAAAGCCAAGAATAATATGATATGATATGATATGATATGATATGATATGATATGATATGATATATGATATAATAATTATTATAACAACACAACATAACAAGCATTATGATAGGCAGTAGAGTGTAGGAAAGAGGACCAGTAACATCTCTAAAGTGGAGCTAAATTCATGATCGAGACATCCAGGGCATCGAAATGTGACTCTGTTCTATCTTTATATAGAGGTGCAGATGATCTGGGAAGGAAAATAGTTCTCCAGTCAGCTGGCTCTAAAAGATCTAATATTCCCGTACATTTCAACAATACACAAACCCCCAATGTTGCCAAAGCCAAGGAGATGGAACTGTCCCTGTCCTTTACTGAACCTTCAGTTTTCTCTTATAAAAACAAGCCATTCTACTCCCCTTTAAGTCTGCATTTGCTGTTTATTTTCACCTAGATAAGAATGCTGGGAGAGGAAAGCATAGTGTGGGATTTCTTTCAGGTCCAGTATTTTAGGATTCTAAGAGCAACAGGGTTCCAGGTGCCCTTCTCATTTATTTCTCCTACTGAGCTAAGTACCACAGTTTAAAATAAAAAACAAAAAATTGCAGGCAAGGGAATGGCATAATTAGCAGCCAATCAGGAGAAGGCTCCATAATCCGCAGGCCTTCAGATATAGTACCTTCCAGACTAGCTTCTCCCGGAGAGGATCGGGTTTTCTCTTGGGGTTTCTTCCTTTTTGAATTAAGCACCACTGAGGGCTACAGTCCAGAAAAACAAACTCTTAACCTAGTCTCCAGCAAGATAAACAGGTCTAGGGAGATTGTATGACCTGCAGGGAGAGAGTGCTCTAGGTTCCCTGAGAGACCAGGCTAAAGTGAAGGGAAAGGGTATATTGTCCACGAGGATACAAGAGCAGCCACAGGAGGGCCATGCAGCCTAAATAAATAATGGCCTGTTTGGCAGCAGACCCAATTCTAGGACATGCTGGGGCCTACAGGTAGGGAGTCTGCTAACTCACTTTTGCCCTTTAGATCTCAGCTTAAACATTATTTCTTCTGGGAAGCAGGGTGCCACACACAGTTGTGCAGGTTGCAAACTGCACATACTTAGGGTATGCCAATTACAGCATAGCTATTACAGATTTATATATTTTTATTACAATTTTCTGGCAGTTGGCAGCTAAGTATTTTGAGGAAAGGGCACCTTTTTTTTCTGAGTCCCAAACAGGTAACCATATAAGCTCTCAGTGACCCTTCTGTGGAGCTTTTACTAACTCAGATCGGGTTTAATGCCACTCTTACCTGCTTCAGAAGGACCCTGTACTCTCTCTATGTTCACATTTACCATACTTTATTATAATTACCTGTTTACTGGTCTATATTCACACTGTTTTATCAGCTTCCTGAGAGAAGAGACTATGTCTTGTTCAACACTGTACCCTGGACCTAAGAATGGTGCTTGGCTCTAGCACAGGCTCAATGGTATTTGTTTGTCTTATATTTATTTATTCTGGGGAGAGTGCAAACAAGGGAGGGGCAAAGAGAGGGGGAAGAGGATCTGAAGCGGGCTCTGTGCTGACAGGTTGACAGCAGTAAGTCCAATGTGGGGCTTGAACTCATGACCTGTAAGATCATGACCTGAGCTGAAGGTGGACACTCAACTGACTGAACCACCCAGGTGCCTCTTAGTGGTATTTATTGAACTAATGAGCAACATATTCTGAGCCAGTCCAGTGCTCTTGCCCCAGTGGACAGAAAGTGTGGCATAACAGAAACCGTACTAGCCACATCCTGGATTCAAGACCTTGCTCTACCTCTTACAAACCATGTGACTTTCAGCAGGTCACTGCACCCCGGTAGCCTTAATGCAAAACAGGGATAACCCTACCCTCTCCACCATAGAAGATTACTGTGAGAAGCAATTTGAAATTACCACCTGGTAAATTGTAAAAATACTAAGCAGGAGAAGTAAGGGGCTGTTTCAGGAAAGCTGGATCTATGAGGGGCCCAGGACCAGGAGTAGCCTTATCTCTGAACACAGTAAGGAGTCACCTTCAACAGAAAACAAGAGTTTCTGGGTCAAGCAATACTTTTTTGGTTGCTGGGGACAGAAACCCAAAAATGTCAAAAGGCAAATTTATTCCCTCATACAAGGGGAAAGTTGTAACTGGGTTTTCAGGACAAATGGAAACAGGCACAATAATGCCACAAAGTGCTCTGCATTCTCATTCTCCTCCCGCTTCTGCCCATCTTACCCTCCTACTCTCCCAGCCCTTTGCCTTTCTTTCTTGTCAGCCTTAGGGGTACAGCAAAGGACATGGCTACCACTAGCTCCTGACTCCATCTCACAGCTTTGACATCTGAGAAGGACACTTTCTGAGAAGGATAAACCCCTCCTCTTCATCCCAATTTGCAAAATCTCCCTTTGCCCTGGCTTGAGTGACACATTGCCTTTGTGCCAAGGGTGAGGGGTACTATGATTTCCACACCTATGGGAACCACATGATTAGAGTGGGGGAATCAGTGTTCAAGCAGAAGGGAGGCTACCGTTCCAAGAAGAGAAGGTGGGTGCCAGCCAGACAAAACAATAGATGTCCACTGCAGTTTTCTAAAGATCATTCCCATCCTGAGACCTGAAATGTGACCATTTGCAATCACTTAGCTTTGGTTTGGGTTCTGCTCCTCTAGGCTTATTTTTTCATATACCTTCTCCAAGTTCCTTACAACAGAAGGAGACCAGAAGGGTGACAAGAGCAGGGAGACAGGCAACTAAGTGAAAAGTTAGAGTCCACTCTCCTCACAACATTCAATAAATAATCAGAGGAGCAAGCTTAGTTCCCTTTATAGAACTGATCCTACTCAGTTCACCTGCTCAACATCAGATCCTAAAATCCTCTGTGCTTTGGTCAGGTTGGGGCTCAAATGACAATGTTACTGAAATGGAATACTATTCAGCCACACAAACCACTTTCACTTTCTGTTCTGTAGCATTCCTTTCTTGTTTCTTTTCAAATACAGTTGACCCTTGAACAACACAGGAGTTAGGGGCACTGACATTCTCTACACAAAGATCTGAGTATAACTTTGACTCCCCCCAAATCTCTAACTACTAAAAGCCTACTGTTGACCAGAAGCCTTACTGATAACATAAACAATTAATTAACACATTTTTGTACATTATATGTATTATATACTCTATTCTTACAATAAGCTACAGAAAAAATATATATATATTTTTTTAATGTTTATTTTTGAGACAGAGGGAGACAGAGCACGAGTGGGGGAGGGGCAGAGAGAGAGGGAGACACAGAATCTGAAACAGGCTCCAGGCTCTGAGCTGTCAGCACAGAGCCCGATGTGGGGTGAACCCACGAACTGTGAGATCATGACCTGAGCTGAAGTCAGACGCTTAACTGACTGAGCCACCCAGGCGCCCCCAAAAATATATATTATTAAGAAAATTGGAAGGAAGAAAAATTACATTTGCAGTACTGTACTGTATTTACTGAAAAAAATCTGCACATAAGTTGTACCCTTGCTGTTCAAACCTGTGCTGTTCAAGTCAACTGTAGTCTAACACACACAGGCTGGAGATGGAGAAATCATCTCAGAGAGGGGATATTTCTTACCAAACACCATATACCAAGGCAGTTAATGGCCAAACCAAGATCAGACTCCATGTCATCTGACACTTGCTTTTCACATAAAATATTTATTTATTTAATTAATTAATTTGAAAGAGAGAGAGAGCAAACACAAGAAAGAGGGGCAGAGGGAGAGACAGAGAATCCCAAGCAGCCTCCACACTCAGCACGGAACCCAACACAGGGCTTGATCTCACGACTGCAAGATGATGACCTGAGCCAAAATCAAGAGTCAGAGACGTTCAACCGAGTGAGCCACCCAGGAGACTTTGTTTTTCCCAATATACCACCTTTTGTTTTTCTGAACATTTATGACCTGAAATATGAGCTATCCCTTAATCTCACCCTTTTTCCATTCTTTTGTCTCTCTGGGTCACCTATTCAATGCTTTCTCTAGGTCAGTTTTACTATATTACTATTCAGTCACCTCTAGGTCCCAGTCAACTGCTGTTGTCTTATCCTTAACTGTCGGGAAGGAAATTCCAATAGCAGAGGGAACCCTTCACCCCCCTAATTATGTAGTATTCTCTACACTATTCCTCAATGTGAACCTACCATTTAAACAAACTAGTCTTGCCTTGTGGCAAATTTTCAGGCATCATCTTGGCAAACTCTTAGTTATCTCTCAGATATCCATTTAGATCACTTTGTTTCAGGAAGTGAAATATATCTTATTTGGTCTGTCTCCTCAGTCTGGATCAGAAGTACCTCCTATAAACACCCATTGTATCCCAAACTTCCCTCAACAAAACATTCATCTCCCTGGACAGTAACTTCCTGCTTACTTTGTCTCTAATTCCCCACTCCATTGTAATTCTATGAGAACAGAAACCATTCTAGTTTCCCTATACTATTATTTTCCCCAGGACCCATCGAAGGGCCTAGCACATGAAAATGCTGCATAAATATTTACTGAATGAATGACTAGAACTCTGACTCCATGGTTCCTAATTATTTGCATAGTAGTGATCAAATGACAAAAAGATGTGAATACTTCATAGTTGAACACATTATGTGTATGTCAAGGACTTATGTTAAAAGAACCCTTTGTACCAGCTATCACTATAATAAAAATTTTCTGTTTATAACATGGAAATGAAAAAAAAAATCAGCAGTCCATGCACAAAACTTCCCAAGATTCTTAAAATGTTTGCTATTGCTACAGGCAAACATCATCACCAGAGTCAAAAACCACCTTTTTGACATTACCCTCAACTCAAGAGTAGTCAGGACTTCCTGCCTCTGGTGTCTTCCTTAGTCTACTTGGTGTCCACAAATGGAGTGCTTGCTATGAGTCAGTCCCTGTTCTAACTTTTTACATGTATCATCTCATCTAATTCTTATAACAACCCTAGGAAGAAGGTTCTATTTTCATTACCTTTTAACAATGGGAATTTCAAGACACAGGAAGGTTCTGTGACTTGCCCAAAGCTATAAAGTGGTCTAAGATTCAAACCCAGCTTTTGCTCTTAATCACTATGCCATAAGATTTTCTTTGTACTGTTTACCCCCTTGACAACAACCTAATTTACACTGGCCTGTTCCTGTTATCCAAACACACCTTGGACTTTCCAACTCCATGCATCTAGAATATCCTTCTATTAAGAATTCAAGATAGATTATCTTATCAAATACTCCTATGTTATCAATAGCAAAGTCGTAGTATGTGTCATAGAAAGATTACCAGCATTGGAACAAGGAGGACCTAAAGCCAAAGCCTGGCTGTCTCAGTCATCTGTGGCTATATAATAAATCACTTCATAATAGCAATTTACTACTTCTCACAGTTATGTGAGTCAGCTGGGCAGTTCCTCTGCTGGGTGCACCTGAGCTCACTCATGGGCCTGCGTTCAGCAGGAGTGTCTGTGGGGTTAGAAGGCTTGTCATGATCTCACTTACATGTCTGGGTTTGCTTGGGCACCTTCCACATGGCCTCTCGCACTCCAGATGTATGGTGGTCTTGGTGACAGGAGCTGAAAACAATTTGTGGCCGTATTTAATTTACCTCACTTCCTAGTTGGTTGACCTTGGGCAATTTACTTTTTCTCTCCTGAGATCAATTTCCTTATCTGTGAAACTGTGAAAGTTAACCCCAGGTGTCTCAGGTTCTCCTAAGTATTAAATGAAATAATACATGTCAAGTACCTAACAAACTCCTTGCCATATAACAACTATTTATTCAATGTTAGTTTCCCTTGCTCTAAATCATTAGTTATTTGACATTTCTAGGGCATGGAGTGAACCCATGCCTTCCTCCCATTCCCCATAATCTCTTTCCAGTCTGCTTAAATCCTATAGTTCAATCAAAATTAAATGCTACTCAAACTTTCTTTAGAAAAATTTACAAAATCAGTAGCCTTCAATAACTGTCTATATTAGTAAATTCCGAAGTTCTGTGCATAAATTAACGGTTCTCAGCCTTTTTTTCATATCCCCATAGAAACAATAAAGTTATATGTGAAATGATTTATTGTTATGCACAATGTATCATTTCTGGCTAGCTGGATATAATTCTACGCTTTTTTCCCCAACTTAAGGAAGCATACCGAAATGTGATGTCTTTATTGTCCTTATAATCTGCTCTAATTTATTTTATAAAGGCAAATAATTTATAAAATTTGCTTCATTATTAGAAACAAATTACTTGCAATGGTTCACTGGTCTAAATCACTCATTTGACCCTAAGCACATGACCCTTTGTTTTTAAATCTTTTAAAGGATACATCCTGTTTTCCTGACTAGACTTAAAACACTAATAAAACCAAAGACTTTGATTTATATACATTCACACATATAAATAGATGCATTTATACTTAATTTATCTTGTAGTTCTATCATAGTGCATTAAACATAATAGAAGGGCAATGCATATTTGTCATATACTCGCTGTTGAGGTTTGTGTCAACAATGACCAGGAAGAGGCTTAGAACAGTGGGAAAAAAAACTGGATGTACAAGCACAGGTTCCAAAGTTTATGTGCCAGCTCTCAGGCTCTGGACCAAGAAGTTACTCCCTTATCCCTTGAACTTCTCTGGTATAATGGCAGAAAACACTGGATGAAGAGAGTGAGGGCCCTTGGGTACTCAAAACTCATTATCTTAGGCCAGTGAGTCCTAAGTGTGTGTGGAGGTTACTTTTTATCAAACTGAACAGGCCTGATCCTTCTCTTCTCTTACTCACTGATATACCCTAGAATGGGAAGGCAAGAGAGAAAGATAAATTTGGACTACATTCTCTTGGTGAGAACTGCAACAGCACCAGACTTTGAGTTTATTCAGTGTAGTTAAATCTTAATAGCTTTGTGCAGTTGCAGGGAGACAGAGCCTTTCTCTATATCTCCACAATTATTCTGATTACCGAGAGCTATTTTTATTAAATTGAACCAAGTTACTGTTTTCACAAAGTAGATTTCTCATCTCCAGGGGACTGGAGAGGGAAATATAGACATTCATAGGGATTATAAGCTCTCTACAGTCTATTTGAAAAACCCACCTTGCCAATTTCCTAACCGTGTAATCATTTCCTTCAATGCTTTTCTTCCTTATCACCATCAACTCATAAAAGTCCTTACGATGACATGAGTTTGCAGAATGCCTGGAAGATAGCAAAACGTTTGCTGCTTAACTAATCTCCAAGTGCATAAAGGACTGCTCTCTCTGTGATAATTCACACTAACAGTTTGTTATGGTTATATTTATATCTACCACAGTAGGAGACACCAGAAGGTGCTTAATAAGTGCTTTTGGATTTTCTAGAATGACCTGTACATCTTGGTTCTTTTCCGAAGCAATGGAGAAAACCTGAGAATTTAATCCAACTGTGGCTCTTAGGCGCCCAGAGGGAAGTCTCTTATGAAAAAGAAAGAGGATTAAACCTTAGGGAAGTTGTTAGCAATTTAGCATTTCTGAGTCAGGTGGGAGCATCTAATTTGCTCAGTAAAGACAGCAACTTCAGCTCCAGGGCGTGGCAACAACAAAGCTATACTAATACATAGCCCTCACATTTATTTAGCCCTTTATTGGTTACAAGATGTTTTCATATCTCTCGTCTCACTTGAGCCCCTGGCAACCTTATCAGGCAGATGTTATTTAGCTTAATTTTACAGAAGCAGATGCTAGGGCATAGGTGGCTTATATGACATGCCCAAAGTCACACAGCTAGGAAATGGCACAGCTAGAACAGGTACCAAGATATTCCTAGTTGAATTAATCAGGGCCTTTTCAAGACAGGAAAGAAACTTGACATAAAACAGTTTAAGAAGGAAATAAACTTTTGGCTTATAATAGTTAGGAAGGCATAGAAGATATTTCGATGATCTCCCCCCAAGATCAGTTCCCTTTTCTCTCGGTATCTCCCCTATTTGTTTTCATTATCCATGCTCCCCCTCCATCCCTACTGTGGCACCCATGTGCTTTGGGGGAAACTGACCTACTCTTGATTGGAAGAGAAAAATTTATGCTCAGGTTTACACTCAGCACAATCCCACTTCCTGGCCATAGTTACTGGTTCAAGGATGGGCCTGTGATATTGTGTGGACCAATGAGAAGCAAGGAGAGGTTTGTTGAGAGTTTTCAGAAAAAGAATTTCCTGAATTTTCTAAGAAAGTATTTGGAAGCAATTGCCTCCCACCAGATGTGAGGGGAATGGATACAAGCCTTTTTACAACTATGTAGATATTCAGACCCTAGAATATGGATGGCACTGTGGATGGCAAACAAGGTCTATGGTACATTGTTAAACTACTAGATCAACTGATTCCAGGGGCTCCTGGGTGGCTCAGCTGGTTGAGTGTCTGACTTCAGCTCAGGTCATGATCTCACTGCTCGCGAGTTTGAGCCCTGCATCAGGCTCTGCGCTGACAGCTCACAGCCTGGAGCCTGCTTCACATTCTCTGTCCTCCTTTCTCTCTGCCCCTTTCACACTCATGCTCTGTCTCTGTCTCCCTCAAAAATAAATAGTAAAACATTAAAAAAAAAAACACTAATTCTGAAGCACAACCTATCTCTGGACTTTGCAGTTTCATAAGCCATGAGCTACCTTAGTATACTTCATGGCAAGTAACAGAAAACTCAACTCAAATTGGTCTAAACACGAATGGGCTTCCTGATACTTGCCTGTTTGCCACGCAGTACATTAATGTAACTGAAGGAATGGAAGGAGGGGTTTGAGAAATGAGGGCTTTGGGGACTGGAATTGATATCTCCATGGCACCAGGACTTTTCCTCTTCGTCTTGCATTCTCCTACTCTCTCATTCTCCTCTACTGCAGACATGCCTCTTCCACTCTGTGGCAAGTAAATCTGTCACCTCAGCATATGAATGTGTGTGCTGACAGGAAAGAGAGGCCTTTCAGATTGAATACTCTGAGCAGAGTCTATTGAAGAGATTATACACAAAGATATGGATAGAAATACCACAAAGGATAACGTAGGGCCCCAGAGTTAGAAATTGCTTGATGAGGAGATGTCACTTCTGCAAAACCTATAGGGATGAGGGGAGGTAGCAGTTTCTGGAATCAGAAACAAGAGGTGCCTGGGTGGCTTAGTCCGTTAAGCATCCGACTCTCGGTTTCAGCTCAGGTCATGATCCTATGTTTCGTGAGTTTAAGCCCCGCATTGGGCTTCAAGCTGACAGTGAGGAGCTTGCTTGGGATTCTCTCTCCTGCTCTCTCTGCCCCTCCCCCACGCCCTCTCTCTGTCTTTCTCAAAATGAATAAACTTTTTAAAAAAATTAAAAAAAAAGAAATCAAAAGGGCTTGTGGAGAGAATCACCTGACATCAATTATATCAAAGGATAAGTCAGATTGCATTCCAATTTCAATCTCCTCCTTCTTTCAGTTACCTGCTGGTGTTCCCCATTGGCCAACCAGACTAGAAGCAGAAGAAAAGAAGCCTGTGGAGGCACTCCATATAGGTCAGCCTCCTGAGGCACAGTGGGCTGTAGAAGGGTGGAAGGCAGACTTAGAGGGGCATATGGAAGACATCTGGTACAACAAAGTTAGCAACCTCTACAGAATGACAGCATTTTTTAAAATTAAGTAATCTCTATGCTGAATGTGGGGCTCAAATTCATGATCCCAAGTCCCATGCCCTACTAACTAAGCCAACCAGGTGTCCTCAGAGCAGTTATTTACGTTATCTAAATGTCAATACCAGTGAAAGGAGTCTGGCCCTACTTGGGAGAGTGGCTAACTTCTTGAATTAATTGTGTAAACATATAAATAATTCCTTACCCCCAACAAACACTCTGTGGAAGAGTGTATCAGGGAGAGGTTTATTATAAAACATAAATATCACCATGAATGAGCAGAATATTCAGGTCTTACATGGTTTTCCACTGACCTTTTTAATTGATGCAAGTTAAATACAAGCCTAGGACTAACATAAGCATCTTGGATCAGTGTAGCAGTGTTATGGTGGGCAATCACATTATTATTGTTATTGTTATTATTATTATTATTATTATTAGGTTATGGCAGTATTTTTATTACTGCTAAAACAAAGTATTATTATAATTGTTATTACTAACTGTAGCTTAATGGTTAGAAGAAGGACTTTTGGTCATAACAGTAAAAACTAAAAACAACTTAAATTTTCTTACGTTCTCACAATGGAATATTAACCAGGAATGAAAATAGTGCCAACAAAATTTTGGTAACACAGAAAATCCCACAAGATAATATAGACATTAAAATCTTTTTATAAAAATAAAAAGTAAATAAAACAATATAAGTGATAAAACACCTCCTCCCCAAAAGCAAACATAAAAACAAAATTTGAGAGGGTGGGTGTCTTTAAGGGGAGGCAAGGGGATGGGATAGGGATGGAGAACTTAGGAAATGTAAGTTATCTGTTTTTAATTTAGGTGGTAGGTTCATGATCTTCATTTTATTAGTACAGAAAAATAAATGAATACAACTAAGGTTCTTTGCTGGACCAATGATGACAGTGTATCTATCATAAACTGATGATTATATTTAATCCAATACTCTCTACTTAGGAAAAATAATGTTCTTCACCAAGAATAATGTTCATAACATTATTAAAATTTTTCATTTGTAAAAGCAAAAAACTGAAAATAATGCAAATGTCTAACCCCAAAACACCAACTGAAGTTGGTGAATGATTAAACAAAATTGGCACATCAATATAGTGGAATACTAGTCAGCAATGAAAAGAAACAAACTCATATTAAGCACAATAATCTGGAGCACCTGGGTGGCTCAGTCAGTTAAGTGTCCGACTCTTGATTTCGGCTCAGGTCATGATCTATCTCAGGATTCATGGGCTTGAGCCCCATGTGGGACTCTGAGCTGAGAGCACACAGGCTGCTCGAGATTCTCTCTCTCTGCCCCTCCCCTCCTTGTGTGCATGTGCTCTCTCTCTCTCAAAATAAATAAATAAACAAAACAAAAATCCCACAATAATCTGGATGAATATCAAGGACATTTTGCTTAGTGAAAAAAAGCTAATTTTAGAAGGCTACTCACTGCATGACTCCATTTAATAATATTCTCAAGATGACAAAACTATAAGATGTGGATGCCAAGAGGGTAGCAGGATGGGCGCAGAAATATAAAGGAGTAACATTAGGGAGTTCCTTTGTGGTTATGGAACAGTTTTGTATGTTGAATGTGGTGGTGGTTACACAAATATACACATAAAACTGCATACAACTACACACACACACACACACACCCCAAAAAACCCAGCATATTATAAAGATACAGTATTCTAAGCATGTTGGTACAGACACATGAATGGACAAAAAGATCAATGAAATGGAAATATATACAGAAATTAAGTATCTGATAAAATGACATTTCATGTAGTAACAAAAAGATGGTTTATTTAATAAAAATTATTTGACCTAAATAGATCAAAGATACTGTAAGTAAAAAAAAAAAAAAAAAGCAAAATGGTTAAAGTGCTAGGAGAAAACATGAGATAACTCTTCTTAAATAACCAAGGAGAAACTCAGAAAACATAAAATATTTATGTAGATGACCACATAAATATTAAAATAACACACATGAAATCATACAATAAACAATGTAAAAAGCTAAATGACAAGCTGGAAAAAAAATGTTTGCAAGACATACAACAGACAAAAAACTGATTTCCCTTAGCTATAATGACCTTTGGTAAGAGACAACCAATATACAAATGGGAAAAGACACAAAGGAAAGTTAGTAACAATAACAAACTAAAACACAGCTGCAAAATATATGAAATCTCATTCACAAAGAAAAATTTCTTAAGGTTTATTTATTTTTGAAAGATAGAGAGAGACAGAGCACATGCAGGGGAGGGGCAGACAGCGAAAGAGTCACAGAATCTGAAGCAGGCTCCAGGCTCTGAGCTGTCAGGACAGAGCCTGACGTGGGGCTTGAACTCACAAACCGTGAGTTCATGACCCGAGCCGAAGTTGGACTCTCAACTGACTGAGCCACTCAGGCACCCCTCATTCACAATTTTAAATATATAAATTTAAAAACTTTTTAAAAAGCTTTATAATAAATTGGAGCACCTGGTGGCTCAGTCGGTTAAGTGTCCAAATTTAGCTTGGGTCATGATCTCCTGCTTTGTGAGTTTGAGCCCCACATCGGGCTCTCTGCTGTCTACACAGAGCCTGCTTCTGACCCTCTATCTCCCTCTCTCTCTGCCCCTCCCCCCACCTCAAAAATAAAATAAACATTTTTTTTTAAATTTAAAAAGCTTTATAATAAATTGTATTGGCCAAGGTTTATGGAGGAAAAAAAGGAACTAATTAACATCTTAGAAGGCCAGAGATCCTAAACCTTACAGGTAATTATCATTTCATTCCTATGTTTATTCATTTAAAATCTCAATACTTAGCATCTGTACGTGCCAGGCATTATTGGTGCTGAACATGCAGCAGTGAACAAAACAGATAAAAAAAAACCCCTGTGCTCATGAAGCTCACATTCATTCAGGTAAGGAATAGAGAGGCATGCTGAGAGCTAGCTTTGGATGAAGACAGGAGTAAGATAAGAGACAAAGGTAAAATTTACCTATTTCACAGCTTTACATACGAATCTCCTCCCTCTCAACTGCCTGGCAATATCCTGTCCATCTACTTCTGAGCTCATTTCTGATGAATCCTACCTCCTCCCTGACTTCTTCCTACCCACCCTACATCATAAAAAATATTTTTACAAATTATAAAACAGTATATAATATAGTGTTATATTTCCATTTCCTGTAATGTGCACAATTGTGCCATGAACATTTTAGATGCTCGGTAAATGAATAAAAGAATTTTTGTCAAAGGCAGCATGTGGAATATGTAAGCAGTTGAGCTGTTATAAGAGAAAGCAGATGGCTTCCAGGGAGGGGGCAGGAGAACAGATGACCAGGTTGCTGTTCCAAGATGCAAAATATACCTCTTATTAACTGTGCAATAAATGTGAATCATCAGTACTGTGTCAGCAAATACGAAATCATTTTCAATAGGCCAGAATGTAGCTAAAAGAAATAATGAAATACAGTAAAGGCAGTTCAACATGCATATCCATTTTTGTTTGACTATTTGAAAAAAAAAAGTATTAATAGGTAAGGCTATAAGTACAATGGAAATATATTCAATTAATACTAAATAAAAATACTGTATGGTCTAAGGATTGCTTTTTAAGCTTTTTACCACCTTAACTTTAATTAACTAAAGCTCTTTTGAAGTAGAACTTACTTAGTCTTTTTGAAATAAAGTATTTTCCCCAATGCTATTATTATAAAGCTTGAACACAACATCCTTGCCTTGGCATGTCATAAAAGCCACTTCTTTGTGTATGCTTGTAATTCAAGCATGCAGTAAAGAGAGACTGCAGAACATTCAGGAATAAAAACTGAGAACAAGAGGAAAAGAAACATAATAAAAAGCCAGGATTATAATGTTCAAATACACGTTGCTGACAGCCTTAATGAATGTACTTTTCAAAGGTTACATATCACTAAAATCCCTTTCCACCAACAGGAGGCCAGGGAAACAGAGGAAGTAACACAAAAGGCAGATTTAGAATAAAGATGTGGCATTAATTCAAGTCAGCGATACGTTAGAAAATAGTTCTTGAGCGTTAAATGACTCATAATCAATTTTAGGTGGTAAAATTTTCCAATTCTTATTTTGGGGAACACGTATTGCTCTACCCCTACTTGGAATCACTATTGCAACAGATAAAAAGTCATAAATAAAAATATAAAAATGAAATTTTAAAATAAAAAAATGTTTTAAAAATTGTTTTCAATTTAAAAAAACGGAGTGGTTCTGCATCTGTGATGGGTAAAAGCAGAATAAATTCTGAAACTGTCCCTGTGACAGCCAGAATCCAAGAGATGGCTGTGCCAGGGTGTAATTGGACACAATGAACTGCCAAGAAAGGCATCCTGGGCGAGAACCATTCTTTAACAGTGTGTACCTGTACCAAATTAGGTTAGTGCCACATTAGGCAAAGTCCAACTTGGGCACAACAGAACCTCTTCTAAGTTTGTCTCAGCTTGCCAGTCACCAGGGTCACCTTAGGAGACAATGTTCCTCAACATCCCTTGGCTGTTCCATGAGTTGGGGAAGTGATAGCTTCTGCTCTGTGGAGAGGTCCTGCCAAAGAAAGCTGCGACTCTGTGACCAAATCCCTTCCCCTGAGGTCACCTCAGCAGGACAGGATCAAGCTGGCTGTGTTCTTCTACTCAAGACACCCTGAGAAGGGACAGGGGACATTGTGGCTACATAAAACTTTTCTGCCCCACTGGCCTTTAAGTTCTCCATGTCTTCCTCTGGTACTCTGCATTGTCATACTCCTCAGCATCACGCCTGTCTTCCTTACAAAATAACATAAAATGCTCAGCACGTACACATCCACCTAGCTCCCAGCTCTCATTGTTCCCTGACCTGAATCTATGTTTCTACACCTATCCCCACTCTTCCTCCTAATCTCAGTCCAGCAGTCAAAACAATCTTTCCTCCTGTGAGCTCTTTGGTTGTCATGGTAACCAAAAGACAAGTGCAAAGAAAGCATCATATAACAAGGCTGGATACAAAATTTGAGCTATCCCCAGGGGACTTGCTGAGACTACCTCATTCCTTTTCATATTGAATGCACATAATAAATAAACTGCAGTCCGTGTGGCTAGTTTTAACCATTTAACCTGATTAATTAAAGAAAGGTGTTGGGGTGGGGGACTGGCTCAACCTGTTTTAAAGAGGCTTATTGCCAACCTCTAAGACAACTTGCTTTAATTGCCACAGGTTTTTTAACACATCATGAAAAAACTTCAAAATGACTCAAAAAGGAATGTAATCAAATCCCACTCACTTCAGACAAAAAATATCCCATTTCTTGATGATAAAGAATGCTTTAAGTAAAAGGTTGTCTGTAGAGCTCCATCTTTGCTTATTTTGCCTTGCTTGAGATCAAGCATAGAAACAGGGGTGCCTGGGTAGCTCAATTGGTTAAGCTTTTGACTCTTGGTTTCAGCTCAGGTCATGATCTCAGGGTTCATGGTTTTGAGCCCCTGGCAGGCTCTACATTGGCAGCTCAGAGCCTGCTTAGGATTCTCTATCTTTATGCCCCTCCCCTACTCATGTCTGTGCTTTCTCTCTCTCTCTCTCTCTCTCTCTCTCTCTCTCTCTCTCTCTCTCTCCCTCTTTCTGTCTCTCTCTGTCTCTCTCTCTCCTTCCCAAAATAAATAAACTTATATAGATAGATAGATATAGATATAGATTAGATATAGATATAGATATAGATATAGATATAGATATAGATATGAAAAACTTTTCCAAGGAATACATTCTGGCCTTCCTTACTTATCAGTATGTCCATGAGCACATATTACAGGGAAAGCAGACTGCTCTTGGGATAGACTTTATACCAAATACTTGAAAAAGTACTTTATGAGACCAATTACTATTTCCTCTGATATAAAATTCCATTCTTTCAAAAATAAGAAGTGAGCAACTAAGTGCCTGGGTGGCTCGATTGGTTGAACATCCAATGGATCAAGTCATGATCTCATGGTTCATGGGTTCAGCCCCAAATTGGGTTCAGGCTCTGCACTGGCTGCTTGGGATTCTCTCTCTCTCTCTCCGCCCCTCCCCAACTTGTGCACACATGCATGCACATGCACACACGCGCACCCTCTCTCTCAAAATAAATAAACATTAAAAACAATTGAGCAACTACTAATTGTCATATTAACTCATCTCTTTCAACATTGATATGTAATGTTTTGATGCTCTCCCCCCGGAAATTTTGATGCCACAGTGCAGCATTCAAGAGCCTAAGATAGTATGGCCTCTCTGTCTCTTGCACTCTCCTTTGGTGTATAACACACACACATTCTCTCCCTTTCTCTGTCTCTCTCTCTCTTTTTTTCCATCGCTCCCTGTCTTTAGCAGATATTGTTGTAGCGTCTCCATATGCCAATTCTTCCTATTCTCATGCTGGCAGAGCTCCACTTTTGATTAGATCCCATCTTCCTGCCCAACACTCTCTAGCTCCAGCTCACCGCAGGAAGGAATTAGGACTGATCTAAGGCACTCATGTGGTCTCATTCTCCTTGCCAGGGATTGGTTAGGTATGTATCTCATTTGGACAATTAGTTATGAGCAGAAAGCTGCCCAAAACCTCTGTGTTTTTAACTTCAAATTCCATTTATTCATTGCAGGTATATAGGAAAATGATTGAGTTTTCTATAGTAGCCTTATATCCTGGAGCCTTGCTATAATTGCTTATTCATTGTAGGAGGTTTTTTTCTCAATTCTCTTGGATTTTCTACATAGACATTCATGTCATCTGCAATCAAAGACAGTTTTATTTCTTCCTTACTTCTCAGTATGTCTTGTATTTTCTTTTCTTATGTTATTGCATTAGCTATGATTTTCAGTATGATGTTGAAAAAGAGTGGTGAAAGGAGACATCCTTGCCTTGTTCCTCATATTAGGTGGTAAGATTCAAGTTTCTCACCATTAAGTATGATGTTAGCTATAGGTTTCTGTAGATATTACCAAACTGAGAAGTTCACTTCTATTGCTAGTTTACTGAGTTTTTATTATAAATTGGTGTTGGGTTTTGTGCAATGTTCTTCCTTCATCTATTAATATAATCATGTGATCTTTCTTCTTTATCCTGTTTGATGAGATGGATTACATTAAATGAACTTTGAACCAGCTTTGCATACCTGGGATAAATCTCATTTGGTTATGGTGGCATGGTATGTAATTTTTTTACACATTGTTAGATGTGATTTGCTAATATTTTGTTGAAGATTTTCATATCTAGAGATATTGGTCTACAGTTTTCTTCTCTTAATGTCTTTGTCTGGTTTGGGTAATAAGGTAATGCTGGCCTCACAGAATGAGTTAGGAAATAGTCCTGCTTCTATCTTCTGAAAGAGATTGTAGAGAATTGGTGTAATTTCTTCCTCAAATGTCTGAGAGAACTCACCAGTGAACCCATTTGGGCCTGGTGCTTTCTGTATTAGAAAGTTATATATTTTTAGGGGCGCCTGGGTGGCTCAGTCAGTTAAGCGTCCAAATTCAGCTCAGGTCACAATCTCACAGTTTGTGAGTTTGAGCCCTGCATCAGGCCCTGTGCTGATAGCTCAGAGCCTGGAGCCTGCTTCAGATTCTGTGTCTCCCTCTCTCTCTGCCCCTCCTCTGCTCGTGCTCTGTCTCTGTCTCTCTCTCTCAAAAATAAACATTAAAAAAAATTTTTAAGTTAATTTTTTAACTATTTATTTATTTATTTATTTATTTATTTATTTATTATTTTAGAGAGAGAGAGAGAGAGAGAGAGCACACAGGGGAGAGGGGTAGAGGGAGAGAGAGAGAATCTTAGGCAGGCTCCATGGTCAGCGTGGAGCCCAACGTGGGGGCTCGATCCCACAACCCTGATCATCTGAGCCAAAATCAAGACTTAGATGCTTAACTGACAGCCACCCAGGCACCCCTATTTTAGAAAGTTATTAATTACTGTTGTAATTTTAATTTCCTTAACAGACACAGATTGTGTATACCTTCTTGTGTGAATTTCAGCAGATCTTATCTTTCAAGAATTGGTCCATTTCATCTAAGTTATCAAATTTAGGGCTGAAATTTAGGGCTTAGAATTGTTCATAGTACTCTCTATTATCCTTTAAATTTTTTTCAATGTTTTTATTTATTTTGGAGAGAGAGAGAGACAAAGTGCAAGCAGGGAGGAGCAGAGAGAGAGGGAGACACAGAATCTGAAGCAGGCTGCAGGCTCTGAGCTGTCAGCACAGAGTCCAACATGGGGCTCAAACTCGTGAACCGCGAGATCATGACCTGAGCCGAAGTCGGATACTCAACCGACTGAGCCACCCAGGTGTGCCACCCTATTATCCTTGTTTTAAAAAGTAAACTCTACCCCCAATGTAGGGCTTAAACTCATGACCCCAAGATTAAGAGTCACATGTTCTACTGACTGAGCCAGTCAGGTACCCCTATTTATTATCCTTTTAATGTCCATAGAATCTATAGTGATATCCTCTCTTTCATTTCTGATATTAGCAATTTCTGTCCTGTCTCTCTCTCCCTTCTTCTTACTTAGCCTGGCTAGCAGTTTTTAAATTCTATTGATCTTTTCAAAGAACCAGCTTTTGGATTTGTTGATTTTTCTCTGTTGATTTCCTGTTTTAAATATTCTTGATTCCTGTTCTAATTTTTTAATTTATTTTCTTCTGTTTACTTTAGATTTAATTTGCTCTTCTTTTTCTAGTTTCCTAAAATTAAAGTTTAGATTACTGATTTTAGATTTTCTTCTTTTCTAATATATGCATTCAATCCTATAAAATTCTTTCTAAGGGCTGCTTTCACTGTATCCCACAAATTTTGATAACTTGTATTTTCATTTAGTTCAAAACATTTAAAAAAAATTTTAATGTTTATTTATTTTTGAAAGAGAGAGACAGAGCACAAGTGGGAGAGGAGCAGAGAGAAAGGAAGACACAGAATTGGAAGCAGGCTCCAGGCTCTGAGCTGCCAGCACAGAGCCTGATGCAGGGCTCGAACTCACAAGCTGTGAGATCATGACCTGAGCTGAAGTAGGATGCTTAACTGACTGAGCCACCCAGACACCCACAGTTCAAGACATTTTTACACTTACCTTGAGATTTCTTCTTTGACCCATGTGCTATAAGGAAGAATGTTGTTTAATCTCCAAATATTTGGGGGTTTTCCAATTGTCTTTCTGTTGTTGATATCTAGTTTAATTCCACTGTGGTCTGAGAGCAGACATTCCTTCAAATGTGTTAAAGTGTGTTTCATGGCCAGAATGTGGTCTATCTTGGTGAATGTTCCATATGTGCTTGAGAAGAATGTGTATTCTGCTGTTGGATGAAGAAGTCTGTGAGAGTCCATTATATCCAGTTGACTGATGGTACTGTTGAGTTCAATTATGTCTTTACTGATTTTCTGCCCACTGAATATATCCAGTTCTGATAAAAGGGTGTTGAAATCTCCAAATATAATAGCGAATTCATTTATTTTTCCTTGCAGTTCTATCAGTTTTTGCCTTACATATTTTGGCAGTCTGTTGTTAGATGTATACACATTAAGAATTGTTATGTCTTTTTGAAGAATTAATCCCTTGATCATTATGTAATGTACTTCTTCAATCTGATAACTTTCCTTGTTCTGAAGTCTGTTCTGTCTGAAAGTAATATCGTTATTCCTTTCTTTTAATTAGGGTTAGCATAGTATAGCTTTCTCCATCCATTTACTCACTTACTTTTAATCTACATGTGTCTTTATATTTAAAGTGGGCTTCTTGTAAATATCATATAGTTGGGTATTGTTTTTTGATCCACTCTGAAAATCTCAATCGTTTAAGTGTTGTATTGGACCATTGACATTTAAAGTCATTATATTTATCGTTGGATTAATTTCTAACATATTTGTTACTGTTTTCTATTTGTTGCCCTTGTTCTTGTCCACTCTTTTTCTGCCTTCTGTCATTTTAATTGAGCATATTACACAATTCCATTTTCTCTGTCTCAGCATGTCATTCATATATATATATATATATATACACACACACACTTTTTTTTTTTACTTTTTCTAGTATTTGCCCTATAATTTTCTTTTTTTTTTTCAATGTTTATTTATTTTTGGGACAGAGAGAGACAGAGCATGAACGGGGAAGGGGCAGAGAGAGAGGGAGACACAGAATCGGAAACAGGCTCCAGGCTCTGAGCCATCAGCCCAGAGCCTGACGCGGGGCTCGAACTCACGGACCGCGAGATCGTGACCTGGCTGAAGTCGGACGCTTAACCGACTGCGCCACCCAGGCGCCCCTGCCCTATAATTTTCAATTAATCTAAGTCCACTTTCAAATAATCCTACACTGCTTCACGGGTAGTGTGAATACCTTATAACAAAATAATTCCTCCCTCCCTTTCATTGTATCATTGCTATTATTTATTTCATTTATATACATAAACATATATAGTCAAATACTTTGCTGCTGTTACTGTTTTGAACAAACTGTTTTCTGTTAGATCAATTAATATGAAAATTAGGGGTGTCTGGATAGCTCAGTTGGTTAAGTGTTGGACTTGGACTCAGGCTTGTGAGTTCAAGCCCCAAGTTGGGCTCTGTGCTAACAGCTCAGAGCCTGAAGCCTGCTTTGGATTCTGTGTCTCCCTCTCTCTCTATCCCTGCCCCCCCCCCCCCACCCGTGCTCTGTTTCTCTTTCTCTCAAAAATAAATAAACACTTAAAAAAAAACAATATGAAAATTAAACCTTTTTTTGAAAAGTAAATGTTTTCATTTTACTTTCACTTTTACTTTCACCAATGCTTTTTTTTCTTTTTTGTACGACTTTCTGACCTGTATCATTTTCCTTCTCTCTAAAGAACGTTTAACATTTCCTGCAAGGCAGGTCTACTGGCAACAATTCCTTTAGTTTTTGCTTGTCTGAGAAAGTCTTTATTTCTTCTTCACTTTTTAAAGATTAGCCTGCAAAGAATATAATTCTAGGGTTTTTTTCCTGTCAACACTTTAAATATTTTACTCCACTCTCTTCTTCTGCATGGTTTTTTGAGAAGAAGCTGATGTAATTTGTATCTTTGCTCATATATAGGTAAGCTGTTTTTATAATTCTGGGTTCCTTCAGGATTTTTTCTTCATCTTATATTTTCAACAATCTGGATATGATATCCCTAAATACAGTGTTTTTTGGGCATTCATCCTGCTTGGTGTTCTCTGAGCTTCCTGGATCTGTGATTTGGTGTCTCACATTAATTTGGGGGAATTCTCCTTCTTTATTGCTTTAAATATTTCTCCTGTTTCTTTCTCTTTCTTCTCTTTCTAATATTCCCATTATGAATAGTATGTCATACCTTTTGTAGTTGCCCCATAGTTCTTGGATATTCTGGTTTTGTCAGCCTCTTTTCTCTTTGCTTTTCATTTTGGGGAGTTTCTATTGAGATATCCTCAAGCTCAGAAATTCTTTCCTCCGCTGTGTCCAGTTGAGGAAAGAAGTCCATCAAAGGCACTCTTCATTTCTGCTACGTTTTTGATCTCTAGCATTTTTCTGATTTTTTCTTACAATTACCACCTCTATGCTTATATTACCCATCTGTTCTTGCATGCTGTCTCCTTTATTCATTAGAGCCCTTAGCATATTAACAACAGTTGTTTTAAATTTCTCATCTGATGATTCCAATATCCCTGCTGTATCTGAGTCTGGTTCTGATGATTTCTCTCTCTAAGCTGTTTTTTGCCACTTAATATGTCTAATAATTTTTATTGATATTTGCATATGATGTACTGGGTAAAAAAACTGTTTATAAGTGGGTCTTTTGTAACATGGTAAGGTGAAGGGAGAGTAGAAGTATTCTGTAGTCCGATGATTAGTATCCGTCTCTTAAGGAGCCTGTGACTCTGGGTTGTAAACTTCACAAGTACCTTTCAGTCTTCCCCCAACCCTTAGGGGACAGGATAGTTCGAGTGCGCTTGGGTTGGGTATTTCCCTCCCCCCAGGTCAGTTAAGCTCTGATAAAAGTCCAGCAGGTTAGCCTCTGGTTAAACAGTTTCTCCTGAGGCAGGTCTTGTTTAGAGCAGATTCTCTGGTGTATTCAAAATGGTTTCTTCCTCCCTTGGCCTGCCAGAAGTATGAGGGATTTTTCTCCAATATTCACTATGAAAACCTGGTCAACCTCCTGGAGGTAAAACTGACAAAAGTATATACCCCCATATGACTGGTCTCCTTGGAGTTTTTGATTCTCAGACTTGGCTACATTGAGCCTCCCGTAATTCATCAATTGTAGTTTAGGTTTTCCACCCTTGCACTGGTTCCTGAGGTTTCTGCTTGGGGATTTCCATTACAGTAAATTGTGATTCTTCATATAGGCCTGTGTCTCCAGTTTGGGGGCAGCAGCTTGCACTGTGACATCACTTCTCTGATGGATCCAGGAAAGCTATTGATTTTTCAGTTTGTTCAGCTGTTTACTTATGGTTAGGATGCAATGGCATCTTCCAAATTCCTTACATGCCTGACTAGAAACCAGAAGTCAGTAGTCATCTTTTGACTGTGAGGCTGAGCACCACACATTTAGGATGACAGAGCAGGAAGATAAAAAGGAGACTGGTCATTAATAATGTCTTTGACTTGCTGCACTTGGATTGCCTTCCTTGGGACTTCTTGTTATTTGGAAAACAAAAATACCTCTCTTTGGTTAAGTCACTCTAGTTTGGTTTTCAACACATGTAGCTGAATGCAATCATAACTGATACATACTTTTAGCCATTTCACTCTTCACTGATATCCCTGACTAAAGGGTGGGCAGGAAAATACGAGTGTGTGTATGTATTACTTGTTCCAGCTTGTGATTTATATAGACTTTTTTAAACAATGAAATCCACAAAAATAATACCTTTTAGTCTTCCCTTTGCCACATAATATGGGGTTATGTTTTCCTGTTGCTTTGAGTCTGGAATGTTTAATTTTCTTTAATTCCTAGAAATTTCCAGGATATATCAGGCTGAGGGCATCACATCATCATAAAAATCATAATTTCTCTCCTGGAGCCCAGAGCTAACCTCAATAGTTTCAATACCCCTTCATCCATAATATACTATACTATCTGCGTATTATAATAGAAGATGGATCTTGTATTTCATCAGGAAATGAAACACTGTTAGAAAACTGACTACAGTCTACCAGTTCTTTCACTAAATAAAGAGAAGATCTCTATAGAGAACAGGAAACCATAAAAAGTGCTATAGCACTTTTGTAAAATTTGTAAAAGAATCTAAAAGAATTTAATACATATATAAAATATAATAACTGAAATCAAAACTTCAAAGATGGAACTTCTGGGTTGGTGAACACATCCAGATACTAGGAGGGTGGCATGACCTGAGGACATGAAAACTCCATGCCACCCCATGCCCCCACACTTTGCCCTATGCATCTGTTCATTTCCTGTTCTTTTTTTAAATTTTTTTTAATGTTTATCTTTATTTTTGAGACATTAAGAGACAGAGCATGAGCGGGGGAGAGGGAGAGAGAGAGGGAGACACAGAATCCAAAACAGGCTCTAGGCTCTGAGCTCTCAGCACAGAGCCTGACACAGGGCTCAAACTCACAGACTGCGAGATCATGACCTGAGCCCAAGTTGGATGCTCAACCAACTCAGCCACCCAGGAGCCCCTCATTTGCTGTTCTTGAGTTGGAGGAGGAGAGGCCGTGTGAAGACAGAGGCAGAGATTGGAGTTATGTAGCCACAAACTAAGGAACAATTACAGCCATCAGAAGCTGAAAGTGGCAAGGAAGGATTCTCCATTAGAGCCTTCAGAGGGAGCAAGGCCCTACTGACACTTCAACTTGGACTTTTGGCCTAAAGAACAAACAAACAAAAAACCCAAGGTCAAATCACTGCTCTGAAAAGAGGGCTCTCAGCCTTGGATGCACATGGGAAACACCTGAGAAAGCTTAAAAAACAACCAAGCAAAGAAAAAAACACCCTATGCTCCAATCCAGATCAGTTGAGTCATAATCTCAGGGAGTGAGGTCCAGGAATCAGTTCCATAAAATGGTATGCATCCAAGGTTGGGAACCATTACTCTAGATCATGGATGGGCAAACTGTGGCCCACAGGTCAAACATGGCCTACCACCTGCTTTTGTAAAATAAAGTTTTATTGAAATACATGAACACACAAAAAACCTAAGGCTCAGTTTAGTAAATTAGATTTACTTTTTTCTAAAAAGAAAATTAGGAAACTGGAAGATGAGAAATAATATAGATTAGAGTGGAAATTAATGAAATAAAGAATAGAAAAGCAATAGAGAAAATCAATGACCCTAAAAGTTAGTTCTTTGAAAAGAGAAACTAAAATTGACCTATAGCTAGACTAACCACCTCCCCCCAAGAGTCAAATTACTAGAATCAAGTAAAGGAGGAGACATTATTACTGACCTTATGGGGAAAAAAAGGATTAAAAAGAAATACCATAAACAACTGTATGCCAACAAATTAGAAAACCTTGATGAAAGGGACAAATTCCTACAAAGAAACAGACTAACGAAACTCAAGAAGAAAGACGAGTGAATAGACCTACAAAATGTGAAGAGATTGCATTAATAATCAGAAAACTACCTAAAACTACTCAAAAGCCAAGACCCAAATGATTTTACCATTGAATTCTCTATTAAAAATTAAAGGAAATTTTATGCCAATTCTATACAAACTTTTCCAAAAGTTAGAAGGGAGCACTCATTTTATGAGGCCAGTATTACTCTGATACTAAAACCAGAAAAATATATCACAAGAAAAACATAGACTGTATCTATTATGAATATGGACAGATTAATCCTCAGCAAAATACTAGCAAAACAAATGCAGCAACATATAAAGACAATGATATACCATGAACAAGTAGAAGGCAAGTTTGGTCTAACTTCTAAAAAATCAATTAATGTAATAATTGTAATAATGTAATCAACATAATAAAAAACACAATTTTCATGTACATCTTAATAGATACAGAAAAGCATTTGGGGGCACCTGGGTGGCTCAGTCAGTTAAGCATCTTACTCTTGATTTTGGCTCAGGTCATGATCTCAAGGTTCATGAGTTCAAGCCCTGTGTTGGGCTCTGCGCTGACAGTGCAGAGCCTTCTTGGGATTCTCTCTCTCCCTCTTTCTCTGCCCTTCCCCCACTTGCTCTAAATAAATAAATAAGTAGACAAACTTTTTTTTTTTAAGAAAAGCAAGTGACAAAATTCAACCCTCTCTCATGATAAAAACACTCAACAAACTAGAAACAGAAGAGAATTCCACCAACATGATTAAAAGCATCTACTAAAAACCCACAGATAACAATACACGTAGTAGTGAAAGACTAAATGCTTTCCCCTAAGGTCAGGAACAAGACAAGGATGCCCACTCTTGCCACTTCAATTCAACATTGTACTGGAGGGTCTAGCCAGGGCAAACAGGCAAGGAAAAGAAACAAAAGGCATCCAGATTATAAAGGAAAAAGTAAAACTATTCACAGATGACATGATCTTGCATACAGAAAATTCTAAGAAATTGCATAAAAAACTATCAGAACTAATAAATGAATTCAGTGATGTTTCAGGATGTAATCAATGTACAAAAACCAATTGTATTTATATATACTTGCAATGAACTATCCAAAAATGAAATTAAGAAAACAATTCCATTTACAATGACATCAAAAAGAATAAAATACTTAGGAATAAATTTAACAAAAAAGTGCAAAACTTACATTCCGTAAACCATAAAATATTGTTGAAAGACATTAAAGAAGATCTACAATAGAAAACATCCCATGTTCATGGATTGGAAGACTTAACATTGTTAAGACAGTGATACTCCCCAATCTGCTCTATAGATTCAATGTAACCAATCAGAATCCCCAGCTGAATTCTTTGTAGAAGCTAACAAGCTGACTGTAATATTTACTTAGAATTGTGAGGGAGTTAGAATAGTCAAAACAACCTTGAAAAAGAAGAACAAAGTAGGACTCACACTTCCTGATTTCAAAACTTACTACAAAGTAACAGTAATCTAGACATTGTGGTACTAGCACAAGGATAGACATATAGACCAATGGAATATATTGAGAGTCAAGAAATAAATCCATATGTCCATAGTCAACTAATCTTCTACAAGAATGCCAAGGCCATCCAGTAGGCAAAGAGTAGTCTTTTCAACAAATGGAGCTCAGATGGCCACTTACAGATGAGTTTAGATCCCTTCCTCACACCATATAAAAAAGCAATTCAAAATAGATCAAGAATCTAACATAAGAGCTAGAAACATAAAAGTCTTAGTAGACAACAAAGGGTAAATCTCCATGACTTTAGAATTTGCAAAGAATTCTTAGATATAAACAACAGAAAAAAAAAAGATAAATCAGACTTCCTCAAAACTAAAAACTTTTGTGCTTCAGATAACACCATCAAGATTGTGAAAAGACAGAGGATGGGAGGGATGGGTGAAATAGGCAAAGGGGGATTAAGAGGTTCAAACTTTCAGTTATAAAATAAGTTATAAAGACAAAAATCACAGCATAGGGAATACTGTCAATAATATTGTATGGTGACAGGTGGTGACTACATTTGTTGTGGTGAGCACTGAGTAATGTATAAAACTGTCAAATCACTATGTTGTACACTTGAAACTAACATAACACTGTATGTCATCCATACTTCAGTAATATAAAAGAATGTGAAAAGACAACCCACAGAATGAAAGGAAATATTTGCAAATCATTTATCTGATTTGTATCAGGAACTTATATCCAGAAATGTAAATAAATCTTACAACTCAATAAAAAAAAAACAATTTAAAAAAAGGGCAAAAGATGTGAATAAATAATTCTCCAAGGACGATATACAAATGGCCTTAAGCATATGAAAAGATGTTGAACATCACTAGTCATCAGGGAAATGCAAATAAAAACCACAATGAAATACAACTTCAGTCACTAAAATGGCTAGAATCAAAAAGTGGGATAATAAGAAGTGTTGGAAAAATCTGTGGTAAAACCCTCATACACTGCTGTTGGGAATGTAAATGGTGTAGCCGCTTTGGAAAACAGCCTGGCTGTTCCTCAAATGATTAAACATAAGTTACCACATGATCCAGCCAATCCACTCATAGGTATATACCAAAGAGAAATGAAAACATAGTCTACACATAACTGTACATGAATTTTGTAGCAGCATTACTCATAACAGCCAAAAGACAGAAACAACCCAAATGTCATCAATGGACAAATAGGTCAACAAAATGTAGTATACCCATACACTGGAATACTATTCAACTGTAAAAAGAAATTAAATACTCATACATGTTGCAACATGTATGAACTTTCAAAACATTATGCTAAGTGAAAAAAGTCAGTCACAAAGACCACATATTATATGATTCCTTTTGCATGAAATGTTCAGGACAGGGAAATCTACAAATATATAAAGCAGATTAGTGGTTGCTTAGGCCTGGAGTGGGAGATTAGGCAATAGCAGGCTGATAGCTAAAGGGCATGAGGTTTCTTTCCGAGATAATGAGAATGTTCTAAAATTGACTGTGGTAATGTTTGTGCATATCAGTGAACATAACAAAAAACATGTAATTGTACACTTTAAATGAATTATATCTCAATATATGAATTATGTCTCAATAAAGCTGTTTAAAAAAATATACTAAGGCACTCACTCTCGGGCACCAATCCTGCACTTCCACAAACCTGAAAAAGGAGCACCTCCTTAGATTTTGCCCCCCAGGTTCTTTGCCTTGCTTAACCCGAATCTCAGGCGTGCTCTGCATCCTTCCCCCTCACACAAAGATAATCACTTTTTGTTATTATCGTATTCCCTTGGAGTTTTTTGCAACAGGGCTAAAAGTTGAAAATTGCTTTTTGACTTTTTTTTAAATACAGATTTCAGTAGAGTTTCTATCAACTATCTTTGCGAGCAGCAATACTTCTCTTTTCAGAGAAATCACACAGCGGAATGATAGATTTCCTCAAGATTTAAAGTCTTAAGATAGGAGAGTGAGGAGAGAGAGTCCCTGAGGTCTAAGGAATTGGCAAGATTTTAGAGGTGATGGCTATATGGTATACCTAGATAGAGGCTTTGGGGTTCATAGTCTTAACCAAGTTTCCTGGCCACAGCTTATGAATGCTTTGCAAGGAGAAAGCTGTCAGACTTCCAGAGACCATTAAGACCCTGGGCAATATAGACTGATGTCATGGCGCTTCGGGGAAAGAAGCTGGTGTTTCTTTGGGCCCTGGTTCTGAAGACACCGTCCGGGGGACCGTGGCCCCTTTCTACCCACCCCTCCTTCTGCTTTTTTTCCTTCCCTACTCTGGCAGGATGGGGCGTGCAGGCCTGGGTGAAGGAGTACCTCCAGGCAAATATGAGAACTATGGCTATGCTAACAGTGGGTATAGTGCCTGTGAAGAAAATGAGAGACTCACTGAAAGTCTGAGAAGCAAAGTAACTGCTATAAAATCTCTTTCCATCGAAATAGGCCATGAGGTTAAGCATCAAAATAAATTATTAGCTGAAATGGATTCACAGTTTGATTCTATAACTGGATTTCTAGGTAAAACTATGGGAAAACTGAAGATTTTATCTAGAGGGAGCCAAACAAGCTGCTGTGCTATATGATGTTGTTTTCATTGTTTGTCTTGTCATTTATTGGATTATTAAACTGAGGTGATGCAAGTAAGTGCGAGTTTGGAATTTGTTCCAACTTAACTGTTTGGAGTACCATTTTGGTAAAAAATCAGCATCAAAACATTCCTAATTTTCAAATATTATGACTTTTTCCATTGACAATTACTGAATTGTGCTTGTTTTATAAATCACATTAGGTAATACAGTACTCTTTGAATACTGTTTCTTAATGATTCATTTTTTGCCCCTATTTTCAGGGATATTGAGATGGCCTGAAGTCAGTCTGGCCCTAACAATTTTTTTTTCCTATTGTTTGCCATCAGATTAAATACCGTATAATACTCTGTTGTTAGCATAAATGTACGTTTATGTTCACGTGAAGAAACTCAGCGGGAGAATAACAAAATGCCTGGAGAGCCTGATGCTGAGCTCTTGAGGTAGTGAACAAGTTTGTGATGGAATGCTATATGTCTTTTCCCAAGTTGTCATCAACCCTAATAATGTACTCCCCTTTCTCCCTTCATTTGGTTAAAACTATAGGCTGTTTTCCTTTTACCTAACTTTTCCTCAAAATTTTTGATGATATGACTTCCCCTTCTCCTCTGCCCAAGGACCTCATCTTTTACTAAAGCTTGTTATTTTGGCATATTTCTTGTAGGACCCAAAACAAATGTATACTAGTCTAGTTGTTGTTTCATGTTAACTTTATACATACTATTGACTTGGCTTATAATAATTTTATGATTTTAGCTGCTTTGGTAGGCCATTTGGTTATAATTTGTGATACAATAATGTGAAGCTAAAGTAATTGCTGAGCTCCAAATGGAAATAAAATCAACTGCCTCTGCTTTATTATGTGTTCAAAATAGATATTGAAAGTACTCAGGCATTGAACTTGGGGTTAAGAGTATTGTTGCGTTAATCCAGTATGTTTGTTTGTGGAAAGGAAAACAAAGATGGGTAGAAAGAAGTATTAAAATGTTCTTAAATACTCTGTATTGCTACTGTTTGGGATTTGTCCATTGATGGGCTCTAAAAATAAAATTTTTAATGAAATTAAAAAAAAAAAAGACCCTGGACAATACAGATGTTAGCAAAAACTTTGATGAACTAGAGCTATTGACTCTCTGTTTCCCCAGTACCATACAATAGAGCCTGAGTGAGAGGAGGGGCCCCTGATACTGATGAAAACTTAATTTCTTGCTACCCTGACAGAATGAGAGGTTTGAATCTCTTAATTAGAATTTTAAAAACAATAAATAAATGGCTATTTCTTATACACTTGAGGTTTCTCATTTTTTTTTTTAATTTTTTTAATGTTTATTTATTTTTGAGAGAGAGAGAGACAGAGTGCAAGCGGGGGAGGGGCACAGAGAGAGGAGAACAAAGAATCTGAAGCAGGCTCCAGGCTCTGAGCTGTCAGCACAGAGCCCGACGCAGGACTTGAACTCATGAACCACAAGATCATGACCTGAGTTGAAGTTGGGTGCTTAACCAACTAAGCCACCCAGATGCCCTGAGGTTTTTCTTCTAAATTTTTTAATTTAGAAATAATTTCAAATGAAGCTGCAAAAATTAAAATAGTACAAAGATTATCCATCTATCCTTTACCCAAATTCACCCGTTGTTAAAATGTCCCCCCATTGATCTATTATTTGGTATTTATCTAACCATATGTTTACATGTATATTTATATAATACATATGTGTGTGTATATATAACATATATTTGTGTGTGTATATACACACACACAATTTTTTTCTGAACCACTTGAGGGTAAGTTATATACATCATGACCTTAAAATATTAGGTGATATATATATTAGGACCAAGAGAGATATTCTCTTTCATGACCACAGCTGGTGTTGCGAGATTTAGCAAATAAAAATACAGAACCCTGGGCAAATTCCCATAAAAAAGAACAAAATGTTGCCATTTGTAACAACATGGATGGAGCTGCAGAGTATTATGCTAAGCAAAGTAAGTCAGTCAGAGAAAGACAAATACCATATGATTTCACTCATACCTGGGATTTAAGAAACCAAACGAGCAAGGGGGGAAAAAAGAGAGAGAAAGAGAGAGAGAGAGATTCTTAATTATAAAGAATAAACCCATGGTTACCAGAGGGAAGTGGGTGCAGGAGTGGGTTAAATGTGACAGGGATTAAGGAGTGCACTTGTGATGAGCCCTGGGTGATGTATGGAAGTGTTGAATCACTATGTTGTATACCTGAAACTAATATTACACTGTACGTTAGCTGAAATTTAAATAAAGACTTGAAAAAAAAGAACCCTGGGCAAATTCCAACAGAAATTAAAGCTTCTGAACTTTCTCTGACTAGGAAAACTGTTATACTCCCTCTTCTGGACACACTTACACTATTCTTTGATTTGGTAAATTGTAGGTCTCTTTGGGTACCCCTCAATTCCTAAGCAATAAGCCAAAGATGCTGGGCAAGGTTTCTGGTAACCAGTGTATGTCATAATCTTGCTGATAAAATTGAGGGCTGGTTGATTCTGGTGTTGAATTAAAACTTGTATTTCTCCAGTCTTTTATACTTGTGTTATAGAATTCCATCTCTTAGAAGGTCTGTTGATTTAGTAGTGTTTCTCAGAATTGAATTAAATTTAAGAACTGTCTTATAAAAACCACTGCTTATCAAATTTAATATGCATATAAATCATCATTGGCTCCTGTTAAAATACAGATTTTGATTCAGCACAATTGGGATGGGGCCTGAAATTTTGTATTTCTTAATGAGATTCCAGAGGACACCAATTCACTGGTCCTCCTATCAAACTCTGTAGTCAGATCATGGCCACCTATGTCACAATCAATAGATATTTGTTAAATATGTGGGCACTTAGGCCCTATTCCAAAGCACTGAATCAGAATCTCTAGGGCAGTGACCAGGAATATACTTTTTTTTTTTTTTAAGAGAGAGAGAGCATGAGGGGGAGAGGGGAAGAAGGAGAGAGGGAGGAAGAGTAGGAGAGAGAGAAGAGAGAGAGAGAGGGAGGGAGTGGGAGAGAATCCAAGCTCAGCATGGAGACTGACAGCATAGAGCCTGACACGGGGCTCAATCCCACGATTCTGGGATCATGATCTGAGCCACAATCAAGAGATGGATGTCCAACCAACTGAGCCACCCAGGTGCCCCAGAAATACACATTTTAAATGAATTCCTAGGGAGATTTGAGAACCAGTGATGTATGGGTTTGAAATGCCCTCTACCTTTTTCTCTACTTCTTAATTTTTTGACCTTTAAAGCCCAGTGCTTCTCCCTCCTGCTGCTTGTTGCTTTTATTGACTACCTCAGACTCTGAATTCTTTAACAGTTGTCTGAAGGAAGCATTTTCTCACATACATCTGTCTTCCCAGACACATTTTATTTTTTGAAATAAACAGTTTTGTTATATACTTTCTTGTGGCCTCAGCTCCTAGCATAATGCTTAGCATAGAGTAAATACTTCACATTTGTCATGGACAATAATGGTGACGATAGTGAACTATTAATTTCTTTTCAGGACACGTGGTTGTTTCCCAGGCCTTGTGTGATTAAAAGAACCTGCTAATTCCATAAAAGAAACACCCAACTGCTTAGCAAAGACTGTAAATCCCAACCATGGCACGTTATTTTTCAGGAATTGGCACTATGCTCTTTCTGTACCTTGGTAGCTTGGATTTTATTATGGTAAATGGCTTGTTAAAGGGAAGAAAGGAGTATTTTGAATTTATTAGGTCTTTTATCTGTGAACCTTCAAGCACTCTAAAGCTATTTATTAAGTTACTGTAGAGCCAGTAACTGTAAAATATTATTACACCCTCCTTACAAAAAAGCTGACTAGGGAAAGAGCTGTAAGATACTCAGCCAAAATCATAGAGCCATTTTAAGAAGGCCAAACCAAGAAACTGAGCGTCTGACAGGTAAGCCCTGCTCAGCATCTCTCAGTTCTCAAGTTGTGTGACTCTGCAAGGTGAGCGTTCCATAGCAGAGAGGCAAAATAAACAATTGAAGATTATTTCAAATATCTCATTTCCTCCTCCGTATGCCTATCGTCATTGCTCTTTACCTCTCTTTTGACACCTGGACATCGTTGCTTGTGTTATGGTTAAATGCTGACCCACCCTCCCTCCTTAACTTCTTTGTCTATTTTTTCAGTCATCTTGTTCTCCCTCCTACCCCACTGCAGCAACAGAACTACCAGCTGAAATATGAGGTTGGCACCCTGGTTCCATTACGAATTTTGCCTTTGAGAAACTCCCTTCACAGGCACAGGCAGTTTCCTCTTTGTTTGTAAATTAGGGCTAGATCACGCCCACCTACCTCACAAGATGGTTGAAGCGATAGAACATGACTGATAAACTGTAAAGCATTAAATGGATAACAGTGGTCCCCTTACTGCATCAGTCCTGGCTTAAAATAACTTAATTCTAAGGCCACTATGCGCAGCAGGGTAAGGGCAAGGCGCGTCCGTAAGGAATAGCTTCGAGGCGGATCTTTTTCCTTTGAGGAAAGGGAGAGCGCGCAGCCGCTGGGAGTTGTAGTCTTTGCGGCGGTCTCTACAGATCTCTGGGGAAGAAGAGTACTACAACTCCCGTGAGGTCGTGCGGAAACAGGCCCGTGCATCCTCCCGCCAAGCGCGTACCCCAAGCTGAAGCTGGAGGGAGCAGGGGTCCTGCACGCGCGCCCGGGTCCCCGGAGCGAGCTCTGAAGCAGCGTGCTGGTAGCGGCCTTGGCACCTGAGCGAGAAAAGGAGACGCGTGGGAGTGTGTGAGGACTGTTAACAAGGATAAGACGCGTGGCAAGAAGCAAATTAAAAAAAAAAAAAAAAAAAAAAGGCCGCGCCACAACCCATCACACCCCAGCGGATCCTAACTTATGTTACTGCGAAGGCACCGGGATCGTACTCTCCCGCTGGTGCCTCACGCCCCAGGGACTTAAATCAGCTGGGGCGGGAAAGGGTGGGGCCAGTGGCGCGGGAGGCGGGGCGTACAGCGGCGAGGGCGGCGGCGGCGGCGGCCGAGACCCAGACATCTGGGACTGTTGTTGTTCTCTCGCCGCCGGACCTCCTCAGTCCGTTCGCCCAGAAAGAGACCCGGAGCTAGTCTGGTGGGGAGCGGGTGGCCGAATCCCCCGTCTTTCCTGCTTCCGCAAAGCTGCGGCAGGAGCTGGTTCAGACACCTTGTGGTTGGTCTCCGATGCCCTTCAGTGAGGAGGGGGCGTCAGAACCCTGGTGAGCGCATCTCAGCCTCCACCCCCAATTCAGTGTCTTCGCCGGCCCCCAGGCCCTCACACCCCAGTCTGGCTGCCATGGCTGAAAACGCGGAGGGAGACCTGAACTCCAACCTGCTCCACGCCCCCTACCATACCGGTGATCCTCAGCTAGACACGGCCATCGGGCAGTGGCTCCGTTGGGATAAGGTGGGTACCTGTTCAGCCTTGCATCCTCCTGTCCTCCCGCACGCCCGCCCGCCCATGCACAGTCCGCCCTTTCCCGTCCGCACCCGGTGGTCAGCAGGCTGCTGAGAAGATGATTCAGGCCACGGGGTGGGGGACAGCGGAGCCGGGCGTTGCCACCCACGTATGCCTGGGCCGCCTCCCCGGGACCATCTGAGCGGGGATACCTGTGGTCACTTCCTTTTGCAGTGCGCGGAATTGCAGCCTCCCTTTCTCACCCACAGCCCCGCCCTTCAAGTGCATGTCGTCTCTTTAAAAAAAAATTATTATCGATTATTTATTATTACTTTATCATCATCATGTCGTAAGTTCTACCCTTCGTAGAACTATTTTCTTTCCTCTTTTTTTCTCCTTTGACTTCCTTCTCTGCAAACCTGAAAGTGGTTTTTGGTACCCTTTTTAGGTGTCTCTAACCGCTCTCTGCTTTACTTCTGGTCTGGTGTGTTTCCACTTTCCGTCGCTAGGTAGTCGCTGGTGGTTTTCTCTATCACCTTTAGCTCTTGAAAAGGTAAGAGTTCTCTTACCTCTTTATTCCCCTTGCCGGGAGTTATTTTCTGGAGTATCCTGTTCAAAGAATCATGTTTTCCAGGTTTCATATGATGCTCCTGATACGGAATTGTTTCTGCTTTACCCATTCCTTTTCCTCCTCTACTCCCCCCACCCCCTCCAAGTTGTTGGGGTGATTTCATCTTGTGCAGACATATGGGATGGATCTGTGAGAGCCAGAGTTAAAATGCAGCTCTCTCACTTGTAACAGACGCCACTGGTGACTCCAGCAGAGGAAGATGATCCAAGCTTTTGCTTTGTCAAATGCATTAAATGCATTTGTTGAAGTAGCGAAGGCAGTGTATTTAAAATGGAATTCATAATACTGAATTAAGGAATTAGTATGGTAGTACATGAAATTGTGTTGTACAAAAGAATTTCCTAAAGGATTCACTTTATGAAAAAGTTTTATTTTTACTTTGCTCAGTCATTCATGCATTTAGCAAAAATATGTATTGTGTATTGGGTAATGTTTTCAGAGCCTGTTAGGGCCAGGGAATGAATACTAGTGGTGAGGAAATAGAAAGGGTTCTGCCCTCAACACGCCTTCATTTAGCAGAAAAGACCAACAAATAAGCAATTACAATGAGTTAGTAACTGTTTCTTGGTCATGTGCATCTTAGACATTCTGTTCTTCCTATAGAGTCTAAACCAGTGCTTCTCAAACCTTAAAGTGCTTACAGATCACCTGGGAATCTAAAATGCAAATTTCCGTTTGGTAGGCCTGGGGTAGGGTCTGAGATTCGGCCTCAAGAATGAGCTTCCAGGTGATACCATTGCTGCTAGTCTGTGGACCATACTTGGAGCGGGAAGAATCTCTAGTGTTCTGATTCAAATATCAAATTAAAGAAATAAGTCCCTTATTACAGAATTTGACCATAAAGATATATTTTTTAAATCAAGTGTGCAGAATTTGTGACATCCCATTAATTACTGTAAGGATGTGTAAAATGCAAATAACTTTAAAGCATAGCATAAGAGCTAAGGAATAGCCTACAATAAAATCAAATGTACTACAAACCAACTATATAATGTCTTCAGCAGGGAAACCTACCCAAATTACAAATGAATGATAACTGTATATGTTTAATATAGTTAATTGTTTTTGTTTAAAGCCATCTGCTTTCATTGGTATTTTCAGGAAATGAATGTGGTTGGGCACTTATGTGTCCCTAAAGAGAAAGGAAGACTCATGAAATTTGAAAACACTTGTAGAATTACAACACAATTTAATTTACTAGTAACTACTAAGTATGTCAAGGTTGTTTGACTCCAACAATAGGAATTTGTTTTTCATTGCCATGGATGAGATCTTTTGTTCTCTTTAGGTGCCAGTTTTGACTATACTTTTCCTAATGAGTCTCTTGATTGATTTCTTTTTAAAGATTGGCTGAATGAATCAATATGTATTAATTGTCTATGCCTGGATATTATTGGAATATACTGAAATATAAAAAGACTATAAAATGCATATACACCAAAAAAAGATAACATTAGGGTTGTATTGCTGGCAATTAAATGTTTTATAGGCAGTCCTTATTGGAACAAAAGTAAGAGTGACCTGTGGACTGGGATGATCAAAGGAGACTTTATAAAACCAGGATAAATATAAAAAGACTGAGGTGAGCCTTCACTGAAAATGGAAGAGAGGTTCTTAAATTATATTTAAAGTGCCCTCTCTGTGTAAGATACTAGCTAAAAACTTGTGGGAGATACAAACATGAAATAGATGTGGATCATATCTTCAAGCAACATAGAAGGGAAAATAAAACTAAAGCTCGCAAAGGGAACAAGTAGTAAGTGCCTTTAACTGAGGAATAGATCCAAATAATTTAAATAATTATTTAATAAAAATAATAAATACTTAACTGACTCCCCCCATAATGGGAAAGAATGCTTATAATTGGTAAACAAATGTGTATTTACTATAGACTGTGGGTAACCTAGGCTATATATCCCAAGGCACTGAAATTTAGAGTGCAGAAATGTAAAATAATAGGTCAAACTTACAGTTTTTATTACATTACACACTGACAGCATAAATAGTCTTTTAGAAGAGAAACTGAGTTTCATACCTGATTAATACCTGTTTAGTGAAAAAAAAGGAACCTATCAAATATGGCTGATTCTCAATGACTCTGCTTGCCTCGATCAACAAAATTGCTAGTTTTATCTTCATGAAAAAAAGTGTTATTTGTGCTGAACTTTCAGAATTAGTTAGAATTTAGATTTCCCAACATAGGAAGACTATTCCAAGCAGAGATAGAAACTTTGTGTATGTAGAACATTTGTTTCAGCTGTAGTTTAGGGTACATAGAAATTATCAGAAAGGTATGTAGGGGTCATAGAAAAGCTTCAGTATGTGTTTATTGGCCTTGAATAAGTAAGAGTGTGGGTAAGTGTTAAAAGGAAAATAATTCCACAAGACAGGGTTTTTACTGGAGCAGTTTGGGGTACTATGGGATGGCATTCTGTTGGTAAATTTACCATAGTCCAGGATCTGACCCTCAGTTTCTATGCTGTCAGACTAATTTGTTAGGCTGTGTTGTCTCAGGATGGATTCACTATACTCGAAACTGAACCTGATGTCTGAATTCAGAATGCAGTTGTATTAATTTATGGTACAGATGTAAAATAAGTAGATTTGTCTGTAGTCAAGGTATTTTCTAGATGCACCATAAGGAAGTCAAAGATCATGAAATAAAATCACAAGGATTCAGATATATGCCTAAATGTTTAACAGCATTGGCCTGTAGTAAGTAAATGCATCCGTTTCTATGATGGGACTATCTTACCACTGGAACCCAAGTCCATGGATCAAGGTGTTCCTCTTCCAAGTAGTGCCCAGATGACTCTTCTATAGTGCTCACTCCCTTCTATGTGCTAGGGCTAACTAAAGCTCCCACTTTCTTCCTACTTCTTTTGATGTTTTTTTACATCCTATCAAATTACACACAAGTCTTGGCTGGCCTAGAAGCCAGGTTCTCTTTAACATGACAACTATCACCTGTTTCTAATTTACTTTAAACTTTAACTTTTTGAAAGCAGATATAGCCAAAGTATTGAGTACTGCTCAAGTTTGGGTGTTTTAATGTGTGGGTGGGGAGTGGAACAGGACACAGGGCAGTGCTATTCAGTCAGTTGGAGCAGCAACGGTTGTATATTGACAAAATGTGCAGGCACAGCTTGGCCAAGGCATTTTGAGAAATAGTGAGTAGAGTACTCTGGTCTCAAAATGTAGGTCTGTGTTGAGAAAGAATAGAATGTAAAGATGGGTTAGGTTAGGTTAGGTTAGGGTTATGAAATGCCTGAAAATAGAAATAAAAGACTTCAGTCTAAGCCAGTGATTTTCGGATACCTAGCAGTGAAATATTTGCAAGCAAAATATAGCCCAGTAAAATGGAGGTGAACGAATTCCCTTTTAATCATCATTGTGTGATGGAAAAGACACCCAAGAAGCACCTCTACAAAGGTGGTCTAGTCTAATTTCATGGTATAGAGATCTAAAGAAGTTGTGGAAGTTATCCAGTTTGGGTAGAGCCTGGACCAGAGGTTGGATCTGCCACTTAGTTCAATCCAGTTTTTATAGTAGTAGTTTAGGTTACTTTTTTTGGTTCACATTTTCCTAATACTTAATTTGGTCCTTAAGCAATGAAGAGTACAGAATACATGTGGCTTTATTAATTTTGGGAAATATTAACACTACTACTTGAATTTATTTGTAATGTTTCAAACGTTGTAAAATGATCTAAATCTCATTTGATACAGCAACCTTGCATGGCAGGCAAGCTAGATAGTAGTTTTCCCCATTTTTACAAGTAAAGAAAGTTTCAGAAAAGGTAAATGACTTACTCAAGGATGTATGGCTTTTAAGCAGTGGAGTTGAGACTAGAATTTAGATCATTTGACTTTTACTCTAATTTTCTTATCACTGCACTAGATTCTATAACCCGAATATTTAGTAAATGTTAGTGACATCATACACCAGGTTTCAAGGACTTCATTAAAACCATTTTATTGGCCTTTGTAAAACCTGAGTAGGATGTAATTGCAGAATAAATGTCATGGAATTTTTTTAAAGAGCTGAATTTGCGGCTCAACAGTTGCTTTGGTCTCCTTGGCAACAACATTCTCCCTCTGTCAGAGAAATTTAGTACAGATAAATGAAGGTTTGAATTTATTTTCCTTCTTAGAAATGAAATTCATTTTTTCTTTTTCTTTTCAAATTTCTTACATTTTCCCCTCAGTTTCTACCATTTCATATTCACTTCATTTGTATTTATTTCAAAGAAATACATGCTTATGATAAAAAAATACAAAAGGGAATATAATAAAAAACAATGTTCCTAACTGCTTCTTCTCATTTTCAATTTGCCCCTTAGAAACCATTTTTAGCTACTTGTTTTTAGTTATTCTCGTGGTTACCATCAAACGACTAAATAATATACTAGTATCACTAGTCCTTGGTTTATTTTATATGTTACTTGGCAAATATATGCTGTAAAAAATCAGAGCTAACTTACATTATTCTCTACCTCTCCTAAATTTCAATAATTATGTTGTAGTTATTCTTGTAAGTTTAAATAATGTAATTAGTGCTAACAGTCTGCAGAACAGTAAGCCCAACTCACAAATCCAGAGCTCCTAATTGCCCATTTTATTTAAGAGGAGATTGGTAGGGGTGCCTGAGTGGCTCAGTCCGTTAAGCTTCTGACTTCGGCTCAGTGCTCAGGTCATGATCTCACCCTGGGTTTGAGCTCCTGAGATCCAGCCGAGCGTTGGGCTCTCTGCTGTCAGTGCAGAGCCCACTTCAGATCTTCTGTCTCCCTCTCTCTCTGCCCCACCCTTTCAAAAATAAATAAACAACAACAACAAGGGAGACTGGTAGATAACATACATTTACAAAAATGGAGAAAACCCATACCATTTTCACAGAATAATTTATGGATATCAATGACTGACCAAGGATCAAGTTACATAAAACAAGCAGCATTAAAAGCAAGAGGGGGGAAAAAAACGAGGTTAATGAGGTACATAGAATTTTAAATTTTTTTAAGTTAAATTTAAAAAGAATTCCATCAAATGAGGAAAGCTGCTATGAGAAAGGCATTGAAAATAGGAACAAGCTCTTAGAAGTTAAGAGAAAAATAAATGACTATTCCTCTACCTTTTGCCAAATGCAATAGAAAATATAAAAGCTTAAGTTGAGGAAACCTACAGCAAAAGGAAGTAGGAAATATAAGGGAAGTTGACATGGAGGAACTACCCCAACGTAAAGAAATCTCAGATGACCGTAGTGCCCTAGATCCACATTGGGCTTCAAGAAATGTGTCTTTAAAAAGAGTGCAACATCTATGCATAAATAGTAAAAATCTGGAAGATATTAATGATATGGTGAAGATGATATGTTTTTCTGGCAACATTTAAAAAATTGTTTTTAATGTTTATTTATTATTGAGAGACAGAGACGGAGCAAGAGCAGGGGAGGCCGAGAGACGGGGACACACAAAATCTGAAGCAGGCTTCAGGCTCCGAGCTGTCAGCACAGAGCCCATTGTAGGGCTTGAACTCACGTGCCATGAGATCATGACCTGAGCCAAAGTCAGATGCGCTTAACCGACTGAGCCACCCAGGCACCACCACCCTGGCAACAACATTTAAAAAAGAAAAGCAATTATCCAGGGGTTGGTAGAGAGGAAGGGAGGGGAGGAGGAAGGAAGGAAGACCTGAGTAAGCAAGTTATGGTTTGAACAGGAAACCAAAACACGGCATGATTTTGAACAACTAATTGATAGAGCTTAAGAAAAAAAATCGTTTTGATCTCAATACCTTCAGGAGGTATAGGTAGGCCTGAACAGAAGCAAATTTTATCCACACCCACTACATAGATCCACAATGAACAATATTTAGATGATCTTAACCTTGTGCTTACATATTATTTTCAGTTTTGAGGATCAACAAGACGAAACACAAGATTTAATTATTTTTTTATTGTGAAAAAGTACATAACATAAAATTTACAGTCTTACGCATTTTTAAGTGTACAGTTCAGTAGTGTTAATTATATTCACATTGTTGTGAAATGGATCTCTAGAACTTTTTCATCTTGCAAATGTGAAACTGCACCCATTACATAAGTCCTCTTTGACCCTCCTCCCAGCCCCTGCTAATAACTAGTGTTCTATCCTGTTTCTATGAATTTGACTACTTTGGATGTCTCATATAAAGAGAATCATACAGTATTTGTCTTTTTATGGCTGGTTTATTTCACTTAGCATAATATCTTTAAGGTTCATCATGTTGTAGCACGTGACAGGATTTCCTTCTTTAAGGCTGAGTAATATGATACACCACATTTTGTTTATCCATTCATCCATCCATGGACATTTGGGTTGCATCCACCCTTGGCTGTTGTGAATAGTGCTGCTGTGAGCACGGATATGCAAATACTTCGTCAAGACCCTGCTTTCAATTCTTTTGTCCTCATACCCAAAAGTGGGATTGCTGGAACAAAATGTAGATGTTATCAGCATAAATAGGGTTTTGGCTTATTGTATTTCATTTCATGCTTCTTTCTGTCTTTCAGAAATATGTTGAAATCTCATCTACTCCTCAGTACCCATTGACCCCTTCTCCAGTTCTTTTTGCATTATGGATTTAGTTATTTTATACCTTTATTGTCATGTAAAAAATTCTCAGGAGGAAGAAGAGACAAGTGCTTGAGGCTTCCATCTTCGACTAAAACTCTCTTTTATTTTTTCAAATTAAAAATGTACTTAAAACTGGAAGCAACCCAGATGTCTTCAGTAGGTGATGGGTAAACAAATTTTGGTATATCCAATTTATTTATTTATTTTGGGAGAGAGAGTGCTCGTGTGTGCATACACACGCATGTGGGGAAAGGGCAGAGGGAGAGAGAGAGAGAGAGAGAGAGAGAGAGAGAGAGAGAGAGAGAGAATCCCAAGCAGGCTCCACGTGTTAGTGTAGAGCCTGATTCAGGGCTCAACTTCATGAACTATGAGATTATGAGCTGAGCTGAAATCAAGAGTGGGATGCTTAACCGACTGAGCCACCCAGGCGTTCCAATTCATTGATGTTTTAAAAATGAGTTATCAAGCCACAAAAGAAATGAGCCATCAAGAGACAAAAACACAGTTAAGAAACTTTAAATACATACTACCCAGTGAAAGAAGCCATTCTGAAAAAGTTACATACTGTCTGATGCCCACTATATGTCATTTTGAAAACAGGTAATTTTTGAAAAATGACTGGTTATCAGGGGAAAGGAAGGAGTATATGGAGCGCAAGGAATTTTTAGATCAGTGAAGCTATTCTATATGATACTATAATTGTGGATATATGGCATTATGTATTTGTCAAAAGCCATATGTAAACTGCGGACTTTAGTTCATAATATTGGATCAAGGGCACCTGGCTGGCTCAGTCAGTGGAGCATGGAACTCTTGATCTTGGGGTTGTGAGCTCGAGCCCTATGTTAGGTGTAGAGATTACTTAAAAATATTAAAAATTCTTTGAAAAAAATGGATCAGTATTGGATCAACTACAGCAAATGTACTGCACTAATACAAGATGTTAACAACATGGAAAACTGGGCTAGGGCATTTATGGGAACTCCCTGTATTATCTGCTTAATTTTCTGTAAACCTTAAACTGTTCTAAAAAGTAAAGTCTAGGGGCACCTGGCTGGCTCAGTGAGTAGCATGTGACTCTTGATCTCAGGATCATAAGTTCGAGCCCCATGTTGAGAGTAGAGTTTAAATAATTTTTAAGTTGAAAAAAAAGTAGTCTATGCATAAAAAAAATATATATATATATATATATGTATGTATGTGTGTATATATATATATGTATGTATGTATATATTTGAAAGAAAGGATTTATATTTGAAAGCACCTCCTTCTTTCCCACCTGAAAATTTTAAAATAGGCGGACTGGCTTTTTCTGCCTTTTATTTGGGGGTCTTCTTTGCCATATTTTAGGATTTTTGTTTAGTTCCTTCAAGTTTTCCACAAGGCCATTAGAAAGCCTATGTGGATATATCTTTGATCTAGAATTATTTCCTTATCTCTTTCTTTCCTCCTATTTGAAAAATCTGAGAGAGCCTGGAGAACCTAATGAAAAGGAATTTGTCTTCATTTGGTTCTTCCAGATTTTACTTGTAAGATACACTGAACTAGCCAAAGAATGTAAGTATTATATTTCATCATCTTAGATTTTCATGGTTACTCCCTGGATTATCTAAATCAGGGTTCTTTCATCCTCTTAGACAGCTTGTTTAATTGTTTTTACATATTTTATATGTCCTGTTTTTTAGAAATATTTTCCCCCAAAACAAAAGGTTTAGTAATTTAGTGCAGATTTTACTAAAATATTTTTTCATGAGTCACTTTATCTATACGTGACTGCTAATTAGCACTAAGGCTACTGCCCTCTGGTGTTGAGAGTGAATGGAGAAAATAATGCTGGTGGAAAATAGACAGGTAGGTACTATATCTAATCCTGCATGAGATATTTTATACCAGATAATTTAATGAGCACTGAACCTTACCCAAAAAAACTATGGCATAGCCCTATCTAATGCCCAAAAGAATATGAAAATTGAAAAAAAATAATATTAAAATTATAATATAAATGAAAAATCCTCTGCTTCTCAGATACCTTTTAGCTTTCAACTCATTAGGAAATCTCTTTAATGTAAATAGTGACTTTATTTTGTGGTTTCTGCTTCAGAATTTTTCTCATCTTATTTGCCCTCTGAAATACTTCATTATTTATACAGGTAAATATTAGAAAAAACCTAAATGCACACCAAAGGGGAAAGGGTAAACAAATTGGAACACTGCAACAGCTGAATAGAATAGGTCTGGGATGAATGGATAAAAAAGTTATGGTATATATTCACCATGGAATATTATTCAGCCATAAAAAATGAGAAAATCGTACTATTTGTGATAAAATGAATGGAACTCGAAGACATTATGCTAAGGGAAGTAAGTCGGACAAGAAAGGCAGACACTATGTTCTCACTTACATGTTGAATTTAAAAAGACCCAAAAAACCAAAAGACACACGAAACTCACAGATCAGATTTGTGGTTACCTTATTGGGGGGAGGGTATAGAACTGGAGGAAGGTGGTCAAAGGGTACAAATTTCTGGTTATAAGGTAAGTAAGTACAGAGATGTAATGGACAATTTTATTATAGTTCACACTGCTGTATGATATATAGGAAAAGTTGTTAAGAAAGTAGATCCTAGGAGTTTTCATCACAGAGAAATTTTTCCTTGTATTGTATCTGTATAAGATGATGGATGTTAACTAAACCTATCATGTAATGTTTTCACAATACCTTCAACCACATGAAGGTTTGGGGCACCAACACGCCATGTAGTCAAAAATCTGCATATAACTTTTGATTCCCCAAAAACTTCATAACCTACTGTTAACAGAAGCCTTACTGATAACATAGTCAATTAACACAGATTTGTATGTTATATGTATTATAGACTGTATCCATACAATAAAGTAAGCTAGACATTTTCTTTTGAAAATGTTAAAATCATAAGAAAGAGAAAATACATTTACATTATTGTACTGACTTTATCAAAAAAATCTGCATATAAGTAGACCTGCTCACTTCAAACTCGTGTTCTTACAGGGTCAATTGTATGTGTAAATTAAACCATCATGCTGTACACCTTAAACTTAGTGATGTCAATTATTTCTCAGTAAAAGAGGAACAAAACAAAACAAAAGTAGATCTGTATGTATTGAAAGATACATTAAGTGAAATAAGCAAGTTATAGAACATCATATGCAATTTGATACCATCTGTATAAAGTAAAGAGAGAAAGCTAATCTACATTTCTGTGCATATATAGATGCCAGTAAAGGTCTAGAAGGATACATAACAATAGTACTTGCTCCCCCACAGGAGTGGTCTGGGACTAAAGGTAATAGTCAAAATGTCTGTAGCTTTATCTGTATTATTATTATTTTAAACTAGGAAAATATATAGTTACAGTTAATAATATTTAAAATACAGGGGCGCCTGGGTGGCGCAGTCAGTTAAGCGTCCGACTTCAGCCAGGTCACGATCTCGCGGTCCGAGAGTTCGAGCCCCACGTCAGGCTCTGGGCTGATGGCTCAGAGCCTGGAGCCTGTTTCCGATTCTGTGTCTCCCTCTCTCTCTGCCCCTCCCCCGTTCATGCTCTGTCTCTCTCTGTCCGAAAAATAAATAAACGTTGAAAAAAAATAAAAAAAAATAATATTTAAAATACAAATAAAGAACAATTAATGGTCAACTTCTGGGGCTGCCTTTTAAGAGCGATAGGAATTCAAAGTCAGGAAGACTATGTAAGAAGTAGAATTTGACCTGGGCCTGAAAGGAAAAATAGGATAGGAATAGATGATGAATAGGGGGGCAGAAAATTTAAGGTGGGAGAAATAGAAGAATAAAATGGAAAATGAAACTGATCAGGAAAGTGAAACTGCACAGCGTGCAAGAACAATGAAGATTCTTTTTTTTTAAACTCAAGTATAGTGTATGTGTTAGACTGCTGTGGCAATTTAGGCTACACAAAGGAAAAAGGATATCTAGTGTTTATTGAATGATCATGTGCCAGCTGTGTTAATTAATAGATGCTTTCATGTAAAAAAAAATCTCTTTTAATCCTTCAAGGATTGTTTGAGGTAGTTGTTATTCTCATTTTTAACTTATATACAAACTTGGGCTCAGAGAAATGAAGAGAGTATTTGAATCCAAAAAGGTTTTGAATTCCTCTGCCCTTTGGGATCTGATTCCCACCCTTCCTGACCTTTATTTATATTTGAGGTAACTGGAATTGGACTCTATTGTTGGTTCTTGGGTGATTAATCTGGCAGTATGTAATTAGGATCAGATGGGTTGGAGATGGAGACTCTGAGAATTATGGATAACAAAGTTTTACATTTGGATGATTACAGAGCCTTCCAAGAAAACTAAAGAAGTAATGAGCCCTTTTAACAATTGTCCTATCCTTTTTAAAAACACAGAGACTGAGAGGCGCCTGGGTGGCTCAGTTGGTTAAGCATCCAACTTCAGCTCAGGTCATGATCTCATGGTTTGTGGGTTTGAGCCCTGTGTCGGGCTCTGTGCTGACAGCTCAGAGCCTGGAGCCTGCTTCAGATTCTGTGTCTCCCTCTCTCTCTGCCCCTCCCCTGATCATGCTCTGTCTCTCTCTGTCTGAAAAATAAATAAAACACTAAAAAAATTTTTTTAACACAGAAAATGATAAACAGCTTCTATTTGGTTACAAATTTTGCCAAGTTTGAATCAGAACTCCTTTTTAAAAAATTAAGTTACAGGTGTTACAGGTTCAGTTTAAATTCCCATATCTACTTTACATTCTCCTCCATCCTTTCCTCCAAGTAACCAAGGCATATCTAAATACTAGAGTTTTGTCTAAATTTCCTGTTTGTTTGAAAAATAGTTTTGTTTTTCATTTAGTCAAGTAAAGATAACCCTGAAAGTTAAACAACTCCTTTAAAAAAAAATCACGTAGTGAAAAATATTTCAATGTCTGAAAACACTCGAATCAAAATTGAAGTATTATATTTTTTATAATATATACTTAATATATAACTTTTGAAAATGTGGACCCTGTTAACTTATCCCTAAATAGTAGCAGAAGCTATAGGGCAAGTCAACAATAAAATAACATCAGATACAGCCTAAGATGTTCTTTCTCTAAGTAGAAATGTCATATTTTACAAAGATAGTAAGTTTCATGTGTGGTTTCTGTAAAGTTAGATTCGTAACAACATAGAATTAGTGACTTAAATGTTCTCCCCAACATCAAGGAACTTTTACATAGTTATCAGGAAAAACTTAACAGTAAGAGAGCTGATATTATGCAACAGTACAATTCACACCCATGAATTTGTTTTTGTAATTTGTATGTCTTAAAAAAAAAACTCTGCTTCATAAAGAGAATTCAAGTATCTTTCAAGTGTAATTTTTTTAACATTAAACTATATTTCTCAAATGTTTTATAAAGGGAATTGAAAAAAGCACCTAATATTGTTTGTCATTAATTCATGCATTATAAGGTAAAACCCTGTGTGCATCTGGATTTATGCGTATTTCTTCTACTTTGGTCTCAGCTTTAGAGTTTTTCTATATGGTTTGTTTTTTAGGTGTAATTTACATTTACAAAATTGACAGTAAATTTAATTCTTTTAAGTGTTCCACTTAATGAATTTTGAAAAGTGTATACAGTTGGAAAACCAGCATCACAATCAAAGAGCATTTCGATCACTGCAGAAAGTTCCCTTGTGCCCTTTTGTAGTGAATCCCCTTGCTCCAGCCCCTGTCAACCACTCATCTAATTTGTCCTGTAGTTGTTGTTAATTGAGATATAATTCACATAATGTGAAATAACATTCATCATTTTAGAATGTATATAATTCAGTGGGTTTTAGTATGTTCAAAAGATTGTGCAGTTGTCACCAGTATCTATTTTTTTTTAATGTTTATTTATTTTTGAGAGAGAGAGTGGGGCAGGGGGAGGAGCGAGGAGCAAAGGGAGAGGGAGACACAGAATCCAAAGCAAGCTCCAGGCTCCGAGCTGTCAGCACAGAACCCAATGCAAGGCTCAAGCCCACAAACCATGAGATCATGACCTGAACTGAAGTTGGATGCTTAACTGTCTGAGCCACCCAGGTGCCCCACCACTATCTAATTCCCAAACATTTTAATTATCCCAGAAAGAAACCCCGTATCCATTAGTGGTCATTGCCCATTCCCCAGCTCCTGACAACCATTCATCTGTCTAGATTTTCCTATTCTGGACCTTTCATATAAATGGAACCATACTATTGTTTGTGGCCTTTTGTGTCTGCCTTCTTTTACTTAGCACATTTCAGATTTCATCCATGTTGTATCATGAATCAATTGGCTATTTATATATTTTCTTTAGTGAATCCTTTGTCCCTCTTTAAATTGGGTTGTCTTTTTGTTGACTTGTAATAGTTCTTTATTGTTCCTGTAGTTTGCTTTTATAAAAATCATGCAATACGTAGGCTTTTTGTGTCTAGCTTCCTTCAGTTAACATAATACTTGTGAGATTTATCCATTTTGTTTTCTATACCAGCAGTTTGTTCCTTTTTATTGCTGAATATTATTCTATTTTATGGATGTACAATAATTTGTTTATTCATTCACCTGTTGATGGACAACAGGCTTTAACTCTTCAGAGTAAATCTACCTTTGAAATTCATTTAGAGGTCTTTGTGTGAACATGTTTCATTTCTCTTGGGTAAATTCCTAGTGGAATTACTATTCAGCATTTACTGAGAAATTTTAAAATAGCTATTGGGCGTTGAGTTTTTTCAAATGCTTCCTTTGCATCTACCAAGATGATATTTTTTCTGTTTTTTTTTAAACTGAGACTTTATTTTTTAAGATCAGTTTCAGTCAAGAAAAGTATGTGTCAGAATACCTAGAGAAAAATAGCAAACATTTGAAATGTTTTATTTTGACTGTCTTTATGAGAAATATTTTTTGTTTAAAGCATAACAGAAACTTAACTATGACTATATTATTGAACACATGTGTGTGTTTTGTTAGAAAAACAATCCAAAAGTTAAAAAAAAGACTATATATATATATATATATGTATATATATATAACACTATGCATATAAAACTATATATATATACATGTTTTGAAATGAATTAATCAACATTTTTATCTTTCACACGAATTTTGGCATGTTTAGTATTATACTTAAATGATAATATGTTATAGTTAATGTCTTATTTTCTGCTTTTTGAGTAGTTAGAATCTTTATTTCCTGGATATGATTTTTATATTCATTAAATGGTCTCAAGCTTTATTAAGCCAATTATTATTAATGAAATCTCATTTTATATGACAAGAATAGTCATTCAAATTTGTTATCTAAGCCGACTTATGCTAAGTTCTACAATGTTTTTAAAGATGGAGAAATTATTTTACTTATATGTGGAATCTGAAAGACAAAACAAATGAACAACGAAACCCAGGAATAGACTTATAAATACAGAGAACAAACCAGATGGTTGCCAGAGGGTAAAGAGGTGGGAACATGTACAAAATAGGTAAAAGGGATTAAGAAATACAAACTTCCAGTTATAAAATACATAAGTCACGGAGATGAAGAGTACAACATAGGGAATATAGTCAATAATATTGTATTAACATTGTATAGTGACAGATGGTATAACTACACTTATTGTGGTGAGTGAGCATTGTGTAATCTATAGAATTATCAAATCACTATGTTTTAAAACTAATACAACTTTATATGTCAACTATACTTAAATACAAAAAAAAATTTAAGATGGAGAAATTAAATTTAGAATTACACAAAGACTCTTAGATGGGAAAAAATTATTGGTTAGCAAGAGTATATTTTGGACTCTGAGGAAGCATCTGGTTTGGAAAACATGTTCTGCTTCAGGTCTCTAGATTTGGATCTTCAAGCTGGTTGACCCTTAGAAGTAAATGTCAGTTACATTTACCCTTCAGGTTTTCAGATGGCAGTTTCCTATTTTAACTTCTGTTGAGAAATAAACTTAAATATTTTTTTTCTGTAGTTCTATAAAACTGGTATTTGTTGTTTAGGCACTAGCTTCTGTCAGTAACATTTTAAAATGTTATTTACAAGCTTTGCAATTTTAGATATATTTGAGCCACTAAGAAGTCAATTTTGTATATTACCTCACCTTTAGATATATAACAATATTAGGATTTTGATTGCAAAAATATGTATATAATATAATAATATTAATAGAGTAGATTCAAGTTGTATAAAAATTATACAATTATTAGGTTTATAAAAGAAGGAGGAAAGAAGATTTATAGGTGACTTCTTCATTGACAAACTTGATTTGTTTTATATGATGATTAATCAGTTTTTTATGTACTTTTATATACATTTATATTTATTACACATAGATAATACAGAAGCCCCCGAATTATGAAAAGAATAGGTTCAGAAAAGCTTGGGTGAATCCAGAGTAATCCTTCATAAATGAATACTAATACTTTCGTTTCATGGCAGGTAGAGTTGGAATGATTTTGGTCTGGTATATACCTTTATTCACATCTATGAAAGTTTGTAAGAGGTTTGTTAAAGGAGGTACTTCTCTTTATATATATAAAGTGCTGCTTTTTTTTTTTTTTTTAAATCAGTTCTTTCATGTTTTCTTTGAATTTGGGCCTTAAGGACCTACGCCATGGAAAAAACACAACTCCACAGAGTATTATGTAAGAAGACACTTTCTTTTCTTCATTTCAGCCATATAAAGTTGCAGCACTCCATAGGATTAGAACCTAAAGGAAAATTTTGGGTAAACAGGTAACCTTTGAAAATAATGCATGGCTTTAATTCTGTATTCTTTAGCTTACTGATTTCCTACTAAACAATTAGCTTCCTTCCTGATGAAGTATAGAAAATGCTAGTAGTCACTAAAATCTTTTTGGATTTTCTGCAGGATTACTTTTTTGGGGCACTAAAATTATTAGGACTCTAAAATACACTAGTTAAGAGCAACTTTAGTTCAGATTGAATGCATTTACTTTCCAAAAGGAATGTACATTTCCAGAAGGTATGTAAATCAAATAACTTCTCTGCAGACTTACAGTATAATTTTTAGAGCTTTCTTTACCGCTGGCATCACTTGAACCATTTTCTTCTTTTTTTGCTGATTAGCCTGCTCCTATCCTCAAGTAATGAACGCATTGTAAATAAGAGAGCACATTTAGAAAGCAAACAATAATTTGTATTTGAGAAAGCTCCAACATTTGTTTTATTAATAACCTTCTGTGAGTGACAAAAACACAATTTGTGAGGTAAAAAGTATCCATGTAGACCCACAATAGTAGTTTTTCTCAGCCATCAGAGAGAGATTTATTTAGTTTTTACCATAAAATAAGTAAAATATAAAATATCCAAACAGTACTAAGGCTGTACAATAAAGTCACTTTTCTGCCTCAGACCTTATGCCTGGTTTCCCCATCAGAGATAATCACTAGTTTTAGTGTCTTATATTAGCATGGAGTATTTCTGGAATGATGTAAGTATACATATACTTCTTTTTATACAAATTAAAACACATTATGTATGCTTCTGCTTTTCATTTAATGTATCTGAGTTCTATGTGGAAAGAGTTTTAAAAATAATTTGTAGTTCTTTAGAATCTTCATAATATGATAGCTTATAAAAATCATAGTTGTTTGAATATTTTAACAACAAAATAGAAATGTAATTTCATCCTCATGGAAAATGTATGATAATCATGGCTACATAGATTGCCCTTTAGGTGTATTTTTAAACATTTTAACATCAACATCTAATTTAATGTAGTTATGAAATAGTGGAGAAATCTGCATTTAAAGTAGATTTCATTGCCTGTCACCATAATCACTTAGCACTTTTTACCATAAAAATATACATCTGTCCAATGCATCGTGATTATCCATTTTTATTTTTCTCTAATTTACAGCCTTTTTCAGAAACAGGAATTAGGTTAGGACTGGTTGTAATGTTTATAACAGAGAATGGAATTTTTAGGCCCTACTCTAGTAGCTGTGCAGTTAAACATTAGGAAGTACTCAGTAACCTAATAATATTCATGTCTGGTGGGTCATTTTTGTATCTTATGTAGCTATAATTAAAAGGAATCATATTTGGCTTTATAGTTGGACTTCATTATTATTAGGAACATTATTAATCTGCTCTGCATAATTATTTTGTTGTTGTGAGGTGGTATAGGATTTAGAACCAGACCAACCTGGATTCAAATCCTGTCTAGACCTCCAATGTTAGCTCCATGTTAATAGGCTCTCTAAATCTTAATTTCTTTATTAATACAGTGGTAATAATAGGCTCCCTAAATCTTAATTTCTTCATTAACACAGAGGTAATAATACTACCAGTAAGATGCTGCAATTGACATTCTTGTATGAATAAATCTTATTTGAGTAAAGACATTGCTATGGACAGAGATATTTATGGGCCAAAAGGCATATGCAGTTTAAATTTTGGTAGTTGCTGTGATATCATTCTAAAAGGACAGTCCTAATTTCTTTTTAAAAGAATTTTAAATCCTAATTTATTTTTTTTAAATAAATAAACTTATTTATTTTTAGTAATCTCTACACCCAACGTGGGGCTCAAACTCATGACCCCAAGGTCAAGAGTCACATGCTCTTCCGACTGAGCCAGCCAGGTGCCCTAGGACTATCTCAATTTCTATGGCACTAACTGTATGACACTGCCATATACCTTCTACAGAACTGAAACTTTTTAGTCTTCAGTTTTGCCATTCTTATACCTATTTTTAAATGTTAGCCATCTTCAAGTCTCTTTGACCTTTGTATCAAATCTGGTAGCATCTTAAACATTGGGAGAATATAGAGTAGCCCAGTTAGTCTTATTGTTTAGATTCTCCTCTTAATAGCTATTCATAGTTTTATGTAGGCTGTGTATTTGTTAGTGTGTGCCATTTATAAAATGGAGATTTCGTGAGCTAAGGTCATTATACGTGTATATACATACATACACACATATATATACATACATATATATACATAAATTTATATCCATTTTTAGCTGATTATAATTTCAGTTAATCAGAATTTCCATGGCTTCTCATTAGTTTGTGGCATGTACTCTGGTTACTTTAATTCCACTATAACCAGAAAAGCTTTTTGTTTAAATTTTTTTTTTAATGTTTATTTATTTTTGAGAGAGACAGAGACAGAATGTGAGTGGGTTAGGGGCAGAGAGAGAGAGAGAGACACAGAATCCAAAGCACGCTTCAGGCTCTGAGCTGTCAGCACAGAGCCCAATGCAGGTCTTGAACTCATGAGCTGTGAGATCATGACCTGAGCTGAAGTCGGACGCTCAACCAACTGAGCCACCCAGGTGCCCCCAGAAAACCTTTTTGTTTAAATTATATATTAATATGTTTTTATTTCTTTGCAAGTACAAATCTGTTCTAATATTTAGCACCTTATAGGTGCCTTGGTTTATCATTCTGAATATTCGTTATCATTGTATAGGCCATAGACATAGAAGATCTAAGCTGTTAGTATGGACTAAATCCATACTATATATAGTATGGAAGGGAGAAGTTGTGGTTCACCTTATTTTCATAATATTTGACTCTTTCTCTTATAAGGAAAATACTAGAAAATTCCATTCAAATTTTATTCTTATTGTAATTGCACTTCCATTTGAAACTTGCTTGTAAAGTAATAGTTCAGTCAAGAGTATCCATGAGCTTTATGAAAATAAGTTAATGGATGTGATAATGAAATACATAATCCTAAAGTATAGATGTTGGCATGTCCTGCCTCACAAGCCAAGCTTGGACTGAATTTTCATTCTTATTCTTAACCAAGTCCACATTTAACATCTAAGACCTTTTTATGATCACCTTTACTGTAGATACATTGAATGGTTTTCTGTGACTTTAAAGAGCAGAAGGCTTACCTGGTCATTTTGAATCGCAGAGGTTTAGTAATTGGTAGGCATGTGTTGATGGCTTTTATCCAATAGGTTCCTTATTTCTTTTAAAACTTAAGACAGACTCTAACTTACTTAATGTTGTTTTTGACTAGGAGGCTTATTTGGGTTCCATAGCTCTTAAGTTTATCAATTTGTTAAAAAATTCTTGAGTAGTATTACCAAAAATGCTATGACAATTAGAGATATGTGCATTACCTTCGGTAAGGGTCTGGTTCTTTGGGGGGCTCCGTAGGTGACAGGTATTGTTTTATTATACATACTAATTATTGATAAGTAGCTCTGTGGAACTTATATGTAGAACCTTGTAAAATATGCATAATATTTACTGGCTCCTCAGAAGGGCTTCATATCAGGACTCTGCTTGTGATCCTGATTAAGTCTTAATACTTTTTTATAGAATCCCAAAACAAAAGAGCAAATTGAAAATCTGTTACGGAATGGGATGAACAAGGAGCTACGAGATCGTCTTTGTTGCCGAATGACTTTTGGGACGGCGGGACTTCGTTCTGCTATGGGGGCAGGATTTTGCTATATTAATGACCTTACAGTAATACAGTCAACACAGGTAGGTATTATAAAGTATTATGTATGCTTTTTATCACTCTATTTTTTGCTTTATAAATTAGGTAGGCTTTCTAAAACAAAAACAAACTTTATGTCTAGGAAGGTACCTTCTTGTAAGTTAAAAAACCTTGGAACAAATGCTAACCTTTGCTCTTGCACAGAATTTATCTTATAAGTCATTTGTCTATCTTCAAGGTCACAAACTAACTTTCTGATTAAGAGTTCTTATGATTACCATTGTCAACTTCTTGACATTTACTTTGTATTTGAAATCTTGACAGTTACTTTGCATTTGAAATCAGGACACAGATATTGAGATTTCCAATTAACATAAAGAAACAAATTTAGGGGGCGCCTGGGTGGCTCAGTCGGTTGAGCGGCCGACTTCGGCTCAGGTCATGATCTCGCGGTCTGTGAGTTCGAGCCCCGCGCCGGGCTCTGTGCTGACAGCTCAGAGCCTGGAGCCTGTTTCAGATTCTGTGTCTCCCTCTCTCTGACCCTCCCCCGTTCATGCTTTGTCTCTCTCTGTCTCAAAAATAAACATTAAAAAATTAAAAAAAAAAAAAAGAAACAAATTTAGGAAAAAGAGAATTACTCATTTTGGCATATGGCCATTGATAAAGGTTAACCAGAATATTTGGAAAGTTTAGTTGAAAATATTTCCCTTAAACATGGTTTTCTATATCCATTTGAGAGTTCTTTAAGACAGTGTATGATGTGATAGAATTTATGTCTCCCCATTTTATACAACTTACCCTAGAAACAAATTACTTCTTTTTCTAGTGAAACATTCTCACTGCTTCAAGGAACTATACTTTTGAAGCCAAAATGCATTTAGAATATACTAAAAATAGTTCTGGACTAGAGAATTGCTCAGTAGGCATAATTCTAATCAATACTGTCAAACAGTAAATCATCCTTAGCTTTGTTCTGAGGGAATTCTCCAAAGGCAAAGGCTAGTGCAGAGGATGGAGTAGAAGGGATGATAAGATGACTAGACTACATGGGTAGGATACGTGCCACTTCCCCCATCCCAGACCCCTTTCTTCTCCTCATCCCAAAATTCATCAGTTCACTCTTTTTAATATATTGGTTTCCTCATAAGCTTTCATTTTAAATGAAGATTCCTTGACTTTATAAAAAGGGGTGGAGGAGGTGTTTGAAAATAAATTTCTATGGAAGTGTAAATTTTTACTGGAGTTGAGATTCCATTGTGTGAAAGGGGAAAGCCAAATGGAATCTAATACTTAAGCCCTAGCCCTTTTCAGAGTCTAGATAAAGGGGGATAAGACAGATATTTATACGAGAGAATAATAGGATGTTCTGTGAGGTTTTAGGATAGCATCGTTATTATATATAAATTGGGGAAATTAGTCAACGTGGGCTATATTAAGCATGCACATGTGTGCACTTACACACACACACACACACACACACACACACACACATTCATAGGGAATGTAACCCGTGGACGGGGGGCAAGAGCACCTGGCACTTGGGGTCCCAAACAAACCAAATTTGACCACTTGCCAATGACAAAATCCAAAGAGAGTGGGGTGGTGGTGAAACAAGACAGGAATTTATATCAGTGATACCAACACCGGGAAGACAGCAGACTAGCATCTCAAAGACTGCCTCCAAAGTGCTGAAAATAATTCCAGGTTTGTATAAGGAAAACGTGGGACAAAGGTAGGGAGGTACTTGCAGGTGGGCAGTGAAGGTCAAGTTGCTCACAGTCTTGTAGTCAATCATGTGGGTCTTGCTGGCTCAGGGTAGTCACAGTTACAGTTTCCATAAGGAGATGCTTTGCCAGCATCTTTGCTGAGTTAAGAGATTAGCTGGGAAAAAGAACTTAATCAATTAGGAAATTAGAGCCTAAGGTCAAAATGGAGGTAATTGAAATCCTCTTTGAGGAGCAGGTTGAAAAGAATAATTACACTTGAAAGAGCCATGAAAAAAGGGTCTAGAGGTCCCTGGGGCTTCATTTGGTGCTGCCACATAGTTACTTAGCAGTGCCTGCCATCCAGTACTTCAATAAATTAGTATAACTTAGTTTTAGTTGAATGAATCGCCTTGGGCAATTCATTAAATGGAGCTTCAGTCTTACTCTGTCACCTCTTTTTTTGAAGAGATATTGAAAGACAAAAATAGAAAAGGTATCTGCATTCTTTCTTTTTGGGGTCATGAGGATTAAATGTGGCAACACTTTTGATAATGGTTTTAAAGGACTATAAAATATGAAGTGTTATTTTCAGAGATGAAAGCACTTATTGAAGTTATCAAACCATAAGTTAAATGGTTTTAGTTTATCGTTGTGATATTTTCAGTATTCAGTGCTTCGCTTCTTTTTTTGTCACCAGTGACTGCATATTTTCCTACTTTATGAGATTTTCTTTCTGTGAGATTTTAAAACTAAGGAATTAAGAACGGGATCAGCCATCTTAAATGTTCTGATGAAGGTTTATGTTGCTGATTTAAAATGTTTGTGTCATAAATAGGTCAAATATTTTGGTTGGCTTCAGTCTTATGATTTAGCAAGGCCAAATATGGTCAAAATTCTATTCTCTAGAGCCTTAAGACAAGAAACAATTTCTTTTGGGTCTTCTGACAGTATTTTTTTCTTAGCATACTGACTCTCTTGTCCCCTCGTTTTCCCCTAATGTTTTATGTATCCTATTGGATTTAATAGTTACTTAATTGATATTTCTGTGGTATTAAATGAGTCTGGAATTCCAGGAAATAAATGTTTGTCATCTCACATTTGAGGCTTGAACAGTATTGTTCCCAAATCGGTAAACATGAGTATGAAGGCGGAAGCTGGTTCCCTATGAGCCGATAAACTGACCACTACACATAAAAATAATAGATTTTTAAGTTGTGGAAAATGCAGGTATTAATCAGGAACTAATCTTTTGTGTTTATCTGCTCCAGGGAATGTACAAATACCTTGAGAGATGCTTCTCAGACTTCAAGGAGAGAGGCTTTGTCGTCGGGTATGACACCCGGGGTCAAGTAACTAGCAGCTGCAGCAGCCAGAGGTACAGCGTTAATTGTTTCAGAGATTAAGTTGGATTGCGATAGCCTTAAAAAAAAAATTAACAGTAGGATTTCTGAAACAGGAAACTGTCAAATAGAAATGTGATCACATGCTGATGTTTATTTTAGAGATGAAATAGAAGCATTTTAAAAAGAACCCTTAGGTTTTACAGGCAGGATTAAAATTTTTAAATATTTAGAGTTAGTATTTAGAATGGTATCATAGTTTATGTTATGATTTTAATACTTTGGCAAAAGCACCAGGTAGGAATGATTAAATAAATTGTATTCTCTCATTATAATCCCATTTAATTAGTTTTAGGTGATTTTCACACATAGTCATGAGATAGTGATACTTTTTTTCAGGGGTTACTTATGCAATTGTGTTTATCAGAGTCTCTTATTTCACTTTCCTGCATTCTTTTTGCCCTTTTCAGGTTTTATTTCTTAGTAAAGGAGCCATCAAAAGATGATTAAGGAAAAAGGAGGAAATTAAAAGATCAGTTCTGTTTCTTATTACTTCCTTTTTAAAAAACCTTATTTATTTAACATTTTTAAGTTGGAGCATGAAGTTTAACTGCTGATTATAAGAATTGGTTATATTAGGCTACTATATGTTCAGAATAATTCCAATATGAAACATTTATCTTGTAGAAGGTTAGGTTTTAAAATCTATGATAAGCTAAGGACTGAGTGAAATCTCCCTCAATTTTTTTTTTAGACTTGCTAAACTCACTGCTGCAGTCTTATTGGCCAAAGATGTTCCTGTGTACCTTTTTTCAAGATATGTTCCTACGCCTTTTGTAGTAAGTGTTTTATATTATTGATTGTACAGTTTGTTGCCACAAATTAAAAAAATTTCTTAAATCAACCAGGATTCAAATATTTGTCATGCTTACAGTTCTATATTAAGTGACATGAAAGACCAAAGGAAGGGAAACAAAGTTTACACTGAGTTTATTTTCATTCAACAAGCATGTGTTGAACCACCAAAGAATTTGATCTATAACAAGATAACAAGTTTTAGCCTATTTCTGTCTTAATGTCTCCTCCTGTTACTCAAAGTTATTCCTATGTCAAATGTGTAAGTAGGTGGAAAGCAAAATGGAATTATGGTGTGACTGTTTTTTCAGCCATATGCGGTCCAGGAGCTCAAAGCAGTTGCAGGTGTGATGATTACTGCTTCTCACAACCGCAAAGAAGACAACGGGTACAAGGTAAACTTTGGACTCTTGATCTTTGCTTATTGTATAGTTCTTATTTTATTTAAATAATATGTGCTGAGTTATACTTTCATCACTGAGGATCAGGGTTAGATGTTGGGGACAGGAATATAAAAACATGAGGGCCAGCCCTTGAAGGATGTGTTTTCCTAATGGCCCTATTACTTCTCAACGTGTACTACTACAAAAATCTCTTCAGTGGTCTTTTTACTTCTAGTATTCTACTGCCTTTGATTTCCCCATCCTATCTCAAACCCACCCTGTCTACATTTTAGAAACAAAGTCATACTGAGAACTGAGAACTTAAAGAATGAATGGGAGTTTGCAGGAGGAAAGCCAGAGGAACAGTACCTTTATCTCACTCTCCTTTTCCTCCAACCTTCTACTGGTACTCCCCGTTGGCTGTAGGATCCATTTGATGTGTCAGCCTCCATGGCAGAAAGCAGGGCAGAGAGGGGTGAAGAGCAGCAAAGAGAGGGTACAGCACAGTATTGAGCCAGTGTTCGGGGCTCCTGGGTGATGAATGCATGATCTTATATTTGTTTTTCTTCTTGTATGGGAGGTCTTCAGGTACACTGAACTCTGTTTTATTAGGGAAAAGAAGATTTAGTACTAATCTATGATTTTGGCCCTGGCCAGCTAAATGGGTAGTGTTACTATGCACAGAGGCAGAGAAGAAGCATGATTAATTCAGTTTGGGACATATTAAGTTTGAAGTCTTTGTGGGCCAACCAGGTAGCAACATCTAGTAGGTGACTGGATATATATAGATCTTCTTTGGGGAGAAATCTAAGGTTAAAGTTACAGATTTGGGGGTTATCATACATATTAGAACATGTAAGAATATTTGGAAGTCTTTTAGTTGGGTGAGTGGCCCAGAGACAGTATATAGTAAAAAATAGGTACAAAAGGGATCCCCAGGGAACATCAACTTTAAGGAAGGCAGAAAGAGGAAGAGCTGGAGATAGAGGATAGACCAGGGGAGATTAGTGCCATAAAAACCAAAGGGATAAGAAGAGAGTTGCAAGGAAGGAGAAGTCAACTGTCAAAGAGAGCTGAGAACCCAGATCTCTCCTCCGAGCATCAGATCAGATTTCTAAATCCAGCTATCTACCTGATATCCATTGGGATGTCTAATAGACATTTCAGAATTAGTGTCTCTCAAATAGAGGTCTTAATTCCCCCACAACCTGTCACATGCACACCCAAATTTGTTCCTCCCTGAATCTTCCCCACCTCTGTAAATTGACATTACCAGCCACCCAAACAAAGACCAAAAATAATTTTACTTACTTACTTACTTACTTACTTATTTATTTATTTATTTATTTATTTATTTACTGATAGAAAGAGAGAGTGCATGCCATGTGCTCATGAGCAGGAGAAGGGCTGAGAGAGAAGGAGGGAATCCCAACCAGGCTCCACACTTAGCATGGAGCTGATCCTACCCCCCACCCAGGTGCCCAACCAGTGCCCCCCAAAATTATTCTTGATTATTCATTTTCCTTCACTCCTAACATTTAACCCACTAAAAGATTCTACAGATTCTACATTTAAAGTGTATGTTGAGGGGTGCCTGGGTGGCTCAGTTGGTTGAGCGTCCGACTCTTGGTTTTGGCTCAGGTTGTGATCTCACAGTCAGGAAGGGGTCTGCTCCGAGCTGAGCATGGAGACTGCTTGGGATTCTCTCTCTCCCTATCTCTCTACCCGTCTGCCACTCTCTCTAAGTAAGTAAAAAATAAATAAACACACTTTAAAAAATAATAATAAAATACAATAAAATAAAATGTATGTTGAATATATTTGCTCTGCTCACTTCTACCTCCACCGTCATCAAGCACTTTTATCTTATGTCAGAGCTACGGCATCCTATCTGGTCTCGTTCTGGTCCCGTTGTTCTCCCTGAAATCCATTTTCCACCAAGCAAGCAGATGATTTTTATTTAATATGAAAAGGTCATGTTACTTTCCTTCTTAAAATTCTCCAGTGGCTTCTCACTCTTCAAATAAAATCCACACTCCTTACCTTGAGGTTTCCAGGACTCTGTCTCCTGCCTACCTCTTCAACCTCATTTCATTCATTCCTCTCCTGTGTCCACTACATTCCACTCACACTACTGTTTCTTTCTGTTCCTTTGGTCCTCCAGTATACCAAAGCCTTTCCCACCTCTGAACCTTTGTAATTATTTTTTCCTCTGCTTGGATTGCTCTTCCTTAATCTTGCAGATTTGCTTATTTTCATCCTTCAGATTCCTGCCCACATGTTATTTCCTTGAAGAGACCTTCCCAAGCCATCTTATCTGAAGTGACTTCCCTCAGTGACTTTCTCATCATCTTGTTTATTTCCTTTACAGAACTTATCACTGTCTCTGATTATCTGCTTTCTTTAGGATGAATTGCTTCTTTATTGACTTGTTTGACCTTCCCCAACGCTCTTCCCCAATATAAGCTCAGGGGTGGAAGGACTTCACCTGTTATGGTAGTCATTCCTGGTGAACGTATTTGTCACATAATAGAGCCTCAAAGATTTTTTTCCTTAAAATATAAGCACGATGTAAAAAGGATAAAAGTTAAATAGTGTAAAAAGTGAAACAGCCAAAAGTACCTCTCCCATTTCTTTCCCCCAGTACCCCTATTCAGAAGCAAATATTGTTTCTGGTTTTGTTTCCTCCCAGAGATTGTCTATGCATGTATAATTATATATGTATTTGTCACTCCCACATTTTTTCTATAAATGGGAGAGTGTCACTCCCACATTTTTTTCCATAAATGGGAGAGTACTATATAGTGTTCTACACCTTGCTGTTTTTCACACAACAGCATGAAACAGTCTTAGAGATCATTCTCTCAGTTGATCAATTGATAGGTAGATAGGTCTGCCTTATTCCTCTTTAAAAATCTGTATAAACGAATCCTGGTTTATTTGACCAGTCCTCTGTTGAGGAACATTTCATTTGTTTCTGATCTTCTGCTACTCATAAACAGTGCTACAAAGAATGTTCTACATATGTCTTTGTTCATATGTTTAAGTAGATTTGCATAGTCAGTATAGAATAGTTGTTTTTTTTTAATACGAAATTTATTGTCAAATTGGTTTCCATACAACACCCAGTGCTCATCCCAACAGGTGCCCTCCTCAATGCTCATCACCCACTTTTCCTCCCTCCCACCCCCCATCAACCCTCAGTTTGTTCTCAGTTTTTAAGAGTCTCTTATGGTTTGCCTCCCTCCCTCTCTAACTTTTTTTTTTCCTTCCCCTCCCCCATGGTCTTCTGTTAAGTTTCTCAGGAAGAGTGAAAACATATGGTATCTGTCTTGCTCTGTATGACTTATTTCACTTAGCATAACACTCTCCAGTTCCATCCACATTGCTACAAAAGGCCATATTTCATTCTTTCTCATTGCCAAGTAGTATTCCATTGTGTATATAAACCACAATTTCTTTATCCGTTCATCAGTTGATGAACATTTAGACTCTTTCCATAATTTGGCTATTGTTGAAAGTGCTGCTATAAACATTGGGGTACAAGTGCCCCTGTGCATCAGCAATCCTGTATCCCTTGGGTAAATTCCTAGCAGTGCTATTGCTGGGTCATAGGGTAGATCTATTTAGAATAGGGGTTAAGACTATGGGTTGGGTTTAAAACCTGCCTCTGCCACTCAGAAGCTTTGTGACCCCAGGCAAGTTCTTTTCTCTGTGCTTTAGTTTCCCCATCTGCAAACTAGGGGGAATAATAGAACCAATGTCATAGGGTAAGAGTGATGATTAAAGGAGATACTGCATGCAAAATGCCTAGTATAGTGTCTGGCTCCAATAAATGCTCAATAAATGTTAGCTGTTGCATCTATTCTTTTTTTTTTTAATTTTTAATGTTTATGTATTAGAGAGAGAGAGAGCATGAACGGGGGCGAACAGAGAGGGAGACAGAGAACCCCAAGCAGGCTCCACACTGTTAGTGCAGAGCCCAATGCAGAGATCGAACCCGTGAACCATGAGATCATGCCCTGAGCCGAAATTGGGCCCTCAACCAACTGAGCCACCCCAGTGCCCCAATTGCTTTTATTCTTATCATCTTATAGCTGCATTGTCCAATATTGTAGCCACTAGCCACCTATGGCTTTTGAACATTTAAAATACGACTAGTATGAACTAAGATACACTGAAAGTGTAAAGTACACACCGGATTTCAAAGGCATAGTAGGAAAAAAGAATGTAAGATGTTTAATTAATTTTATATTGATTACATGTTGAAATGATAATATTTTGGATATATTGGGTTATATAAAGCATATTACAGTTAATTTTACCTCTTCCTTTTTCTCTTTTTTAATGTGGTTACTAGAAAATTTAAAATTACATAAGTGGGCTTGCATTTGTGGCTGACTTTATATTTCTATGACACTGTTGATCTATAGGATAAATTCTGGAAGTGAAATTTTTGAGTCAAAGGGATATGAAAGAAAATTTGTCATTCTCTACTCAAGGTGGTTGTACCAATTGATACTCTCACTAACAATGTATACCTTTCATATTATCAAACTTTTTGGTCTTTACCAATCAGGTGAAAATGTTAGGTTTAATCTGCACCTGTTCTGTGAGTGAGGTTGAGCATCTTTTCACTTATTTACATGATATTTGTGTTCCATTTCCTGAGAAGTCTGTTAAAGGTTTTGTCCATTTTTCTCTTGGGTAATTGCTCTTCTTAGTGATTTTTGGGAACTCTTTATATGTGAAAAATAGCTCTTGGTCATCTGTTTTGCAGGTATTTTCCCCCATATCATCATTTGCCTTTTGACTTTATTTATATTTTCCATGCATGGTATTATGTTTTTTCCACTTGGGAAAAAATTATTTTGACATTTTTATTGGTATCCTATTTCATTTGTAGATTAATTTAGGCAGCTTCAATGTTTTTACAATTTTTATTGAGTCTCTTTATTCATGAACAGGATGTATCTTTCTGTTCTTTCAAGACTTCTATTATATACTCTAGTAACATTTTAAATATTTTTTTAAATTTGTCTATTTATTTTGAGAGAGACAGGGCAAGTGGGAGAGGGGCTGAAAGGGAGGAAGGGAGAGAGTCCCAAGCAGATTCCATGCTGTCAGCACAGAACCCGGTGTGAGGCTTGAACCCACAAAACTGTGAGATCATGACCTGAGCTGAAACCAAGAGTCAGACACTTAACTGACTCAGGCACCCCTTAAATATTTTTGATAGATTTTTCATATTTCTTTTGAAGTTTGTTCCTGGGTATACTTTGTTGCATGGATTCTTCTGTTATTGAATCAAATACAGATACTTTCTGCTATAGATTCAGAAAACCCACAAAAGTGGTTTAAGCTGAGAGGAGTTTATTTTTCAGACATAAAGTCCAAAGGTAGGTGGCTACTGGCAGGGTTCTGTAGCTCAGTGTTGTTGGGCCTGGCATTTCTGCAGTTTTTTGGCCTTTCTCGCCAGTGTGGACATCATATAATGGTTGTAACTCTAGGCATCACATCCATATACAAAGGCAAGAAGAAATGGGCAAGGAGAAAGGCCAGGAGCTTTTTGTCATGTTTTATAAATTTTTATGGTGAGTTTCTGAAAGCTATGGATATAGGCTATGGATAGAATCTTTTTTATGGCTTGGACTGTGGGAGGATCACTCAGATTAGTTTTTGGTATTGTTTCTTTAATTTCTTTAGAATCCTCAGGAGTTTCGCTGATGGGGAGCAATTTCTGTGTTAATTTAGACCTCAGATTTGAAAGTGTTTTCATACCCAGAAGAATAGACATGCTTCCTCATCACCTTTCTAGAATAGTGGGCAGAGCCTCTATACTGTAATTCTACTGATCACAAGGGGTGGGAGGGGAGTCTCAGGTCTCAAATTTCCTGCCTTCCACATGGGTGTTACACCTCAAGAACCAGGGAAATAGTTCCCAAACCCCAGGCAGTCACAGCATTAGCTCACAGCCTCATCACTCTGGTGTTCAATTCTTTCCTTTTTTCCCATTGCCTGGAGTTTTCCCTTTTCTTCTTATGAACTAAGCTATACATTTTAGATAATGTTTTTCCAACTTTAGCTAACATTTTAAGGTGTTTATATTGTGAGAATTTTCATCTAGCCTACCATATTGTTTGGCACAGAGCTTAGTACATAGTTTATATTCAAATGTATTCTTCTCTTCATCATTCAGGATGCAAAAGAGGGTAGTCTTGTCATATATATGGTAGAAGTCAGTATAGATATTTTCTAAGCAGAGTCCCTTCTAACTTTGAGATCCTATGAATTACAGAAATACATTTTCTTGCTTTTTTGTTAACTGTTCCTAATTTCTCGTTGATCAAGCCACTTGACAAACTGACAGCTTAATGAAATGTATTCTGATTAATACTGAAAACACATATACTGAAATGTATATGCAGTAATTAACATGTTAGTTATCTTTCCTGATCTAGACTTTATCTGGTGTGACATAAATTCTACTTTAATTTATAGCTGATAATTTCTTCTTTATCACAGAACTACTTTATAATGCTAAAATTTTATAGTGTCAAAGTTTATGGATATCCCATAATTTCTTAGATTATCTGTAGTATATAGTTATAGATCTAAGAGTATGATTGAATACTATGGTATATGTATGCATTAATATGTTGTCATAATGGTGCCCTGATTATATTTTACTTGTATTGTTATTAAAGTATACTTCTAAAAGAGAAAATAACACATGATCATTTTATTAATGAGTCCCTGAGGAATCTTTATCATCAACATCCTTTCATATTACTTTAGTCCCGTGTTGACAGTTTCTACTTGATTAATTTGGTATGGTTATTTATAAAGCCAAAGATCTCTACTGTAGCAAAAAATATCTGGCCTACATTTCAAGTAATTATAGCTGTATTTACCTATCAACTAGGTTTATTGGGAAACTGGTGCCCAGATCACATCTCCTCATGACAAAGAAATTCTGAAATGTATAGAAGAATGTGTGGAACCTTGGAATGGTTCCTGGAATGATAATTTAGTGGATACCAGCCCACTGAAGAGAGATCCTCTGCAGGACATTTGCAGAAGATACATGGAAGATCTTAAAAAGATCTGTTTTCACAGGTATCTATGGGGGGAATGTAGGATAGTATTACCATACAATAAGATTAATAAAGGAAAGAAATAGAAATAAAAATGTGTTGGCTATGGATTATATGAAGAATATAGCTAAATAGCACTATTCATCATAGTTAAAAGGTGAAAATAACCCAAATATCCATCAACTAATGAATGGATAAATAAACTATGGTATATCCGTACAACAAAATATCATTCAGCTGTAGAAAGAAATATTGATGCATACCACAACATGGATAAACTTTGAAAACATGCAAAATGAAAGAAGCCAGTCACAAAGGACCACATACTGTATGATTCCATTTATAGGAAATGTCCAGAGAAGGCAAATCTGTAGAGACAGAAACAGAAAGTATATTAGTGATTGCCTATGGCTGGGAGGAATGGGAGCGTTAGGGGGTGGTGGCTCTGGGGTACACAATTTCTTTCTGGGGTAATGAGAATGTCCTAAAATTGATTATGGTAATGTTTGAATAACTGAACGTAGTAAAAGCCATTAAATTGTACATTTTAATAGAAGAATTGTATAGTATATTAATTGCTTCCTCATAAAGCCATTAAAAATTATAGCTAAATATATGTATTCTCTGTATGAGATCAGGAAATTTCTTCTAAAATTTGATTTTGCCTTATTTCCATATTTTCTTACTATTCCATAAATAGCTAACACTACTGCTAGAAAGCATCCTGGCTTGCTGAGTTTATTTGCTTTATCCTAAAAAATAGATTTTAGCTTTTTCTCTAACTTATTTTAATTATACCACAAGTACCAAGTTTTGTGATATTGACTGAATAATTCTTTTCCTTTACAGGGAATTAAATTCAAAGACCACCTTGAAATTTGTACATACATCTTTTCATGGGGTCGGACATGACTATGTGCAGCTGGCTTTTCAAGTGTTTGGTTTTAAGCCTCCTATTCCAGTACCAGAACAAAAAGATCCTGATCCAGACTTTTCTACTGTTAAATGCCCAAATCCTGAAGAAGGAGAATCTGTGCTGGTATTTTTTTTCTTTATTTAAATTATTATGAGTGTGTTAAACTTCATCAAATAGAACTCATTTGACAATTCAGTGATTACTTACAAAAGTAGATACCATCCTACTTTACATAATTTAAATTATATTGGAGCCATATATTCTGTTTTATTTGAAATCTCTATAGTGGATATTTCTACTTCTAGGCTTTTTTTTTTTAAGTTTATTTTTTTATTTTGAGAGAGAGAGGGAGGCGCAGAGTGAGAATCCGAAGCAGCCTCTATACCATCTGCACAGAGCCTGATGCAGGGCTCAGTCTCACAAACCAGGAGATCACGACCTGAGCCAAGATCAAGAGTCAGACACTTAACCGACTGAGCCGCCCAGGAGCCCCTAGGCTTATCTTAAATTTAGCCAAACTTATATTCCTTCTAAAATTTATATCAACTAACATCATCCCTTCATTTAGAAATTAAATGAATTTAACATCTTCAATAAAATCCAATGATTTGGCTGTTTCAGGAACTTTCTTTGAGACTGGCAGAGAGAGAAAATGCCCGGGTAGTGCTAGCCACAGATCCTGATGCAGACCGACTGGCAGTGGCAGAACTTCAGGAGAAGTAAGTAAAGCCTGTTATTTAATTAAAAGCTTAAAACTTTGAAAAACAGTTTTTGATTTTAAGTCTTACAGGCTCATCGGAAATAATAACAATAAGAAAATAAATCTCCCAGAAGCCCACTGTCCAAAGATAACCCTTAGGTTGATATTTTGCCATTTCCTTTCTATATTTTTTCTACTCACATATTTGAGATATGCTATAATTGTTTCTATAAAATTGTTATTATACTATATATATTTTAATATTTTCATTGTCTACCACTTAATATTGAACTATGAACACTCTTCAGTCCTTAAATATTGCTTAAAATATTCTTTTCTTTAAATTTTTTAACGTTTATTTTTATTTTTGAGAGAGAGAGAGAGAGAGGGAGAGAACAAGTGGGGTAGGGGCAAAGAGAGAGGGAAACAGAATCTGGAGCAGGCTCCAGGCTCTGAGCTGTCAGCACAGAGCCCGATGCAAGACCTCAATCCACGAACCATAAGATCATGACCTGAGCCAAAGTCAGACGCTTAACCAACTGAGCCACCCAGGAACCCCTTAAAATATTAATTCTTAAAATGGAATAATACCCCAACAGATTGCTTTATGAATACAATCATTTTCTAATCTTGGTCCTTTGGGTTGCTGTGGATTTTTATCATTATAATGTTGTGACAAATGTCCTTACACAGACAGGATATCATATTCTAAATTTTTCTCTCATTAAGTAAGAGAATAAAAGTTACAATGTAATAATTTTTCAGCAGACATTGCTGCCATTTCTACCCAAAGTTCACCCCTGGTGAGGTAGAAATGGTACTAAATGTTTTCTCAAAAATCTTATGTGAAGGATGGTAATTTGTTTGTATGTCTTAGGGTCAAGAAATTTTAATAAGAAGTTATAAAAGTGTTGAACTGAATTTTCATTCTCTCTCCAGTGGTCATTGGAAAGTTTTCACAGGGAATGAGTTGGCAGCTTTGTTTGGGTGGTGGATGTTTGATTGCTGGAAGAAAAATAAATCAAGAAATGCTGATGTGAAGAACGTTTATATGTTAGCCACCACAGTCTCTTCCAAAATTTTGAAGGCAATTGCACTTGAAGAAGGATTTCATTTTGAAGTAAGAAAAGATAATATCTGTGTGCTACTTTTCTAAATCAATTTCTTTTTTAAAATTACATGAGCTATTACTTAAACCCATTAATCTGACAATTTTTTCAAGTTTATTTATTTTGAGATAGAGAGCACGAGCTGGGGGAGGGGCAGAGAGAGAGAGAGAGAGAGAGGGAGAGAGAGAATCCGAAGCAGGCTCTGAGCGATCAGCACAGAGCCTAATGCAGAGCTCAAACTCACAAACTATGAAATCATGACCTGACCTGAAATCAAGGGTCGGATGCTTAACCAACTGAGCCACCCAGGTGCCCCTCTAAATCAATTTCTATACATTAAATTCACCTCCCCACTAAAACTGACTTTTATTGATTTGATTTATAATCCCCCCTTTTTTCTAATTCTGTTAAAATTTGCTCATCTTTTGACAATTCAGACACCTTGAGCCAAGTTCATCCAGTATGTGAATTTCTGGAACTAAGATAAGATGTTCTTTAAAAATTGAATTAATGCTTATTATTTCATACAACAATACTTGGTTTTCATACTGAGAAAATCTTGCTCCTAGTGACCTCATCAGTAGCATAAACTCCATTCCAAAAAATTGTAGGTATCATCGACCACTGTTTAGGCTCTTCAGGTTCAGTCTTAAGAAAATTAAAGCAGTCTTCTAAATTGTAAATGAAGACCCAATGATTCTCCATCCAAAAAAACAAATAATGACTCACTCTCAGCACAGATCTGTAACCTCTGTCTCAGGCAGTTAAGCTGACAGTTTTTAGAGCTTCTGAGACTGATGCCAATTAAATTGCTTTTCCTCTGCCATCTTTGCCAAAATGTCAGTGTAAATGTCACCTCTGGGCCTTTTTTTTTTTTTTTTTTTTTTTTTTTTTTTAGCCACAGCCAAGCTACAGGTCTTAACATTAATTGGCTGAATAAAATAAAATTATACCTGTTTTAAAGAAATGGAACTTTCATTCTCAGGCTTTTAAAGAAATACAAACAGCAAAAGAGCAGAAATTGAAAATTTATTCAAGCTTGAGATTCTGAATTATGTTAATGTTAACATTCTCCTTGTTAATATCTCTGGCAAAAACAACATACAATGAGCACAAAAGAGAAAAAAGAACCTGATTCTGGAGACCAATATTATAAATTTGCTTCCTTGTGTTGTTGTATGTAAGGAGGTAGTAGAGGTTTATTTTTTTCCACTGAGGAAGTAGAGAGGTGAATTGGGAATCATAAGTTAGTAATGGTCAGCTCTAAAATCAGTGTCTATCACATGCTCTTTCTGTTGACTCTAAAACAGTTCACGTCTTTATTTATTTTTTTAATCTTTATTTATTTTTGAGAGACAGCAACAGAGTGCAAGCAGGGGAAAAACAGACAGAGAGGGAGACACAGAATCTGAAGCAGGCTCCAGGCTCTGAGCTGTCAGCACAGAGCCTGATGCAGGGCTCAAACTCACCAACCGCGAGTTCATGACCAGAGCTGAAGTTGGATGCTTAACCCACTGAGCCACCCAGGCGCCCCATAAAACAGTTCATGTCTTTATTTTTTTTTTAATGTTTTATTTATTTTTGATAGAGAGAGAGAAAGAGACAGAGCATGCATGGGGGAGGGGCAGAGAGAGAGGGAGACATAGAATCTGAAACAGGCTCCAGGTTCTGAGCCACCAGCACAAAGCCCGATGTGGGGCTTGAACTCGGGAACAACAAGATCATGACTTGAGCTGAAGTCAGACGCTCAACTGACTGAGCCACCCAGGCACCCCAGACAGTTCATGTCTTTAAAGTGAACAGTAGCTCATCAGATGAAAAGTCCTTGAATCTAATTACCAAAGAAAGGCTCAGTAACTCTCTTGGGTTTATTTAGGCCATGGTATTATAGTAAGGAACACTTGGTTCAAGCATATGCTGTGATAATGTTGTAAGTGTATCATTAAAAACCTTTATGGCCTTCAATTATTCAGGGGGACTAAATCACACCCTTTGTAGGGTGCTCTTATATTAGTACTTATAATACAGCCTAAAAGACAGTTTCTGAGAAGCAGTGTAATTGAATCCTGGCTCTATCTCATATACAGCATAATCTTGGGCAAATTTACTGAGCCTCTATTTCAGCAACAGAGTTTTTGTAAGCATTTAAAAAGACAGTGATATAGAGCACCCGCTAACAGTGCTTGATAAATAGTGGATGATCATAATAGATGTGTGTATTTATGTTACTTTGTGACTATCTGTATCACCACTTTTAACCGCTGGACTGTATTTGGTGCAAATCACCTATTTGTGTGCTCAATGAATAGTAGTTTATCAGTCGTGGCAATGTGAATCCAAGCATTTCCTGGCTGTATGCTTACTACTTTATAAATCTGTGTGGACCAAACACCGTAACAGAAGATCACTATGAGAGTGTTATGTGCGTTTAGCAATAGGCTTTACTATATTTTTATGAGGAGTCACTTAACTAGAGTGGCCTTCTGTGCATTTCAGGAAACATTACCAGGTTTTAAATGGATTGGATGTAGGATAAAAGACCTCCTGGAAAATGGGAAAGAAGTCCTTTTTGCATTTGAGGAGTCAATTGGTATGTAGTAAATATTAAAATCTTTGAAATTTGAATGAGAGCATCTTTTTAAATATAGTAATTCTATGGAGAGGAGTTTTTGTCTTCTGGTTTTGCATTTTGTGTTGTAAAAACCATAGAGAACTCAGAAATATGTGGCTGCATTTTTCATCGTGGGGAAAAAAGACCCTTAAAAATTCCCTAAATACCTTCAGTATCAAGGGGTATCATCTATTACTAGGCTCTTAAATTCATTTGTTCTTCTGAAGAAATAAAACTATTGAAATTAGTATTTTTAATTTTTTTTAATGTTTATTTTTGAGAGAGAGTGAGACAGAGCATGAGCGGGGGAGGGGCAGAGAGAGGGAGACACAGAATCCAAAGCAGGCTTCAGGCTCTGAGCTGTCAGCACAAAGCCTGACACGGGGCTCGAACTCACGGACTGTGAGATCATGACCTGAGCTGAAGTCGGACACTCAACCGACTGAGCCACCCAGGCGCCCCTGGAAATTATTTTTTTCAAGTTTATTTATTTATTTTGAAAGAGGGACAGCATGAGTGCAGAGGGGAAGAGAGAGAGGGAGAATCCCAAGCAGGCTCCATACCATCAGCGTGGAGCCAGATGTGGGGCTCGAACCCATGAAACCGTGAGATCATGACTTGAGCCGAAACCAAGAGTTGGATGCTTAACCACTGAGCCACCCAGGCACCATTAAAACTATTGAAATTATTATAGGCTTAAGTTTTCCCCTTTTTTCAAAAATGTGTTTTAATTCTCAGGTTTTCTGTGTGGAACTTCAGTTTTGGACAAAGACGGGGTGAGTGCAGCCGTTGTTGTTGCTGAGATGGCAGCTTACCTGGAAACCATGAACATAACATTGAAACAACAACTGACTAAGGTTTATGAAAAGTAAGTTATGTTATTATGAATTTCTAGTTTCAATTGCTAAATTTCTCAATTTTTTGGTTCTCCTTTTAGATTTCTAAATTTGGTTTTGAAAATAGCCAATCCTTTTTAAAAAGTTCTAAAACTGAACTAAAGACTTCCACTTTCTACATAATACAATAATAGGCTTATCTTTAATATGTGCTTTCCTGAAGAGTTATCTGACATCTGATTTTAACACTTTAAATTTTTGTGCAGATATGGTTATCACATTTCAAAAACGTCCTATTTCTTGTGTTATGATCCGATTACCATCAAAAGTATATTTGAAAGGCTTCGCAATTTTGATTCTCCAAAAGAATATCCAAAATTTTGTGGGACATTTGCTATATTGCACATACGGGATGTTACCACTGGATATGACAGCAGCCAGCCTAATAAGAAATCAGTAAGTACCCATATATATTTTTTTAAGTTTTTTAACAATTTGTAGTACTTCGTACTATAGTGAAATGGTGGAAATTCAAGCCTGTGAGTGTCTTGAAACTAGGGGATTCATTGTTTTTCTTCAGAGCAGTTTTTTTTTTCAATTTTTTTTTTGATGTTTGTTTATTTTTGAGAGAGACAGAGTGTGAGCCAAGAAGGGGCAGAGAGAGAGAGAGAGAGACAGAATCTGAAGCAGACTCCAGTCTCTGAGCTGTCAGCACAGAGCCTGACACAGGGCTCAAACCCACGAACCGTGAGGTCATGACCTGAGCCGAAGTCTGACGCTTAATCGACTGAGCCACCCAGGTGCCCCATCTTCAGAGCAGTTGTAATCCCAGAGCCTCCCTGCCTCTGATCCTGTCCTCCTCTTTCTCCATGTGGGGAGATGGGAAAGAGAATTAGACAAAAAGAGAAAGGGAAGGAGAGAGGGAGAATGTGTGATGATGCTATATAATGCTGAAAATAAAGTCTAAAAGCCTAAAAGTTCACAATTAACCCCCTTCTATTTGTAACTTCCCTTTTCGACCTTATTCCCTATACCTGTAGCCAAATAGAACAACTTAATAGTTTCTTACATGCATACATTTTTATTAAAAATTTCTCTCTTCTTGCTCAAGCTATTTCCTCAGTCTTTGTTTCCTTCCTGTTGCTGCAGGTCCACACCTTAGCCATTATTTAAGACTTCAGACAAATGTCACCTCCTCCACATACCCTCCAGGTCCCAAAATTAGATATCTTCCTCCTGAGGTTTCATTATATATAGTGCTTTCCTCTTGTCACTTATCACTTTCTATCTTATCATTGTGTTGTACATGGCAGATCCATTTCTGATACACCTCTGTGCCTCTCAAGGCTCCTGCCTACGTGGTAGGTGCTCAACAAATATTTAAATGCTATAGATTGCTGATCATATGTGTTTGGTTATTGTTATGGTTATTAGCCTAAATTTCCATTTATAATGTCCTGATGTCTCAAGTTGCTAGGGGCATAATATATTTTGGGAAATCTGCAACTTCTTGTGTATAATATAGCTCATAATCCTTTTATGTGTGTATAGTCATCTGGTCAGCAAATATTGGTTCCCAGTTGTTGGTATTCTGTATATGTGCAAGGATGTGTGTATCTATTTTTCTGTCTTTGTAAACTGCTTGAAGAGAAGAACCAAATTTTTTGCTTCTTTTTATTTCACTACTGTTGCTGTGCTCAGAGTAGTTCTTGCTGTGATGCTTTTTTCCTATTAACCCCCTTTAAGCTTTATGATATTCATTATTCAGAGTACTTTTCTGTGTGTTCTCTGCAGATGCTTACAACAATTTTATAAGGCAGGTGCTATAGATGTTGTTAATCCCCTAAGGTCACTTAGTAAGTGTCAAAGACTTTGTTAGGTTTTTCTTCACATTTCAGATTGATATTCATGTGTATGTTCAATAGGCATTTATCAGAATCCTTTGGTGCTACAGGTACAGACACACTGGAGATAGAGCAATGACAAAGGCGCTGTTTCTACACTCAAGAGTCTAGTGGGGAAATGGAAGGAAACTGATTACAACGTGACAAATGCAACCAGGGGGTGCATAAGGTGCCATGGAAGAGCATAGGAAGGACCCCTGCTCGGATTTGGGAGGCTTATGGAATACATTCTAGAGGACTTTTGGGAGCTGAGTAAGAGTGGGAGTTATCCAGATGTAGGAGGAACAGTGGGTGTTCAGGCAAACGGAGCAGCAGGTGCTAGATCTGGAGGTGAGAAGGCATGTTCTCCTTCATAGAACCACAAGGAGTTCTCTACAACTGTAGTGGTAGTGTGGAGTTTGAGACAGAATGACCTGTGCGGTGTGTGGGTTAGAGAGGGACAAACTCCCAGGCAGGAAGATCAGTTCATATGCTGTTTCAGTAATCAAGCTGAGAGATGATGGGAGCCTGAATTTTTTTTATGTTTATTATTTTTGAGAGAGAGATTGAGAGTGGGGTAGGGGCAGAGAGAGGAGGGGGCAGAGGATCTGAAGCGGCTCCATGCTGACAGCAGAAGAGTCTGATGCTGGGCTCGAACTCACGAACCATGAGATCGTGACCTAAACCAAAGTTGGATGCCTAACTGACTGAGCCACCCAGGTGCCCCTAAATTTAATATAGTAGCAGTGGAGATAGAAAGTTGGGCGAAGTAGAATACACAGGACTTGCTAATTGATGGTCTGTGAGTGAAAAAGAGGAGAAGAAGGTGTCTGTTTTTTTTTTTAATTTTTTGTAATGTTTATTTACTTTTGAGAGAGAGAAAGAGACAGAGTGTGAGCAGGGGAGGGGCAGAGAGAGAGGGAGACACAGAATCTGAAGCAGGCTCTAGGCTCTGAGCTGTCAGCACAGAGCCCATTGTGGTTCTCAAACTCATGAACTGCAGGATCATGACCTGAGCCAAAGTTGGACATTTAACCGACTGAGCCACCCAGGAACCCCAGAAGGTGACTGTTTTAAGCAACCGGTGTATGGTAATACCACTGAGGGAGGGGTTTCACGGAGAGGACCAGGCTCAGGACACCTGGTGAAAGGCACCACTGTCAAACCCATGTCACAGTACAACCCCCACAGGTCCCCCAAGATACCTTCATAGACAGATCTGTGGTCCAGGAAGAGTACAAGTGTTAATCCATATGTTCAATGTCAAAAGTAAAGCTTTATTTCTTTTTGTAACTTTTACATAAAAAGTATACAATTTTTTTGTACCCCAGTAGGTTATTTGCCCTGTCCTCTAGGATATGGGCACTCTGCTTTGGAAGCTATTGATAAACTGTGAAAGTGCTTTGAAATTGTAAAGCACTTTGCAAATGTAGAGGCAGTTTGGACTTTGGTACAAATAGGCCTGGCCTCAGCTTCTTGCTCTGCCACTTTAGCTGATTACCTCGACTAGGTTGTTTACTCTTTTTGAAACTTGTCGGTAAATTGGAAGTAATATTTACTTTGGAAGATTATTCTTGAGGCCTAGAGACCATGTATATAACCCAATGCCTGTACTATTATAAATGTTAAGTACATGGTATATTTATAAATTATTATGTATGTACTCTTGTATTTTATGATTCTTTTAAAAATATTTTCAACTGTAAAAAACACATAACATAATAGGTACCACCATAACTGTTTAAGCATGCAGGCCCAGCAATGTTAACTATATCTGCATTATTTTGCAACAAATCTCCAGAACTTTTTCATCTTGCTAAACTGAAACCCCATACCATTAAACAACTGCCCCCGCCCCCCACCAGCCCTTGCCAACAGCCTTCTACTTTCTGTTTCTATGAATTTGACTCCTTTAGATACCTCATATAAGTAGCGTATGTTTTACAACTCTTGAAAATGAAAAAGGTACTGAGTGTAACTAAGCTGTTGTTAAAATTGTGCATAGGTGCTGCCTGTGAGTAAAAACAGCCAAATGATTACATTTACTTTTCAAAATGGCTGTGTGGCTACTCTTCGGACAAGCGGGACAGAACCCAAGATAAAGTATTACGCAGAGATGTGTGCATCACCAGAGCAGAGGTGAGAATTGATTTTTTGAATATATACACACACACACACACACACACACACATATGCACATATATAAAGTTTATTGAGATACAGTTCACATACTGTACAGTTTACCCAAAGTGTACAATTCAGTGGTTTTTAGTATATTGTGAAATCATTACAATCAATTTTTTTCTCCATGTATTCTCTTTTTTTTTTATTCTCAAATTAGCTAACATAACAGTGTAGTCTTGGCTTCAGTAGATTCCAATGATTCATCATGTATAACACCCAGTTCTCATCCCAACAAGTGCCCTCCTTAATACCCATCATCTGTTTTCCCCACCCTCATCAACCCTCAATTTGTCCTCTGTATTTAAGAGTCTCTTATGGTTTGCCACAATCATTTTTTTTTTTTTTACTAACAATTTTAGAACATTTTCATCACCTCAAAAAGAAACACCATCCCCATTAGCAGTCACTTGCTATCCCCCACCCTCTTCACCCTAGGCGGCCACCAATCTACTGTCATTATAGACTAGTTTATTGTGGACATTTCATATAATGGAATCATACAATATCTAGCCCTTTGTGACTGGCATCTTTTACTTAACATAATGTTTTCAAGTTTCATCCATGTTGCATGAATCAGCACTTTATTCCTTTTTTAAAAAAAATTGTTTTCATGGCCTAATGATATTCTATTGTATGGGTTATAAAACTTTTTTATCCATTTTCAGGCAGTGGACATTTGGGTTATTTCCACATTTTAACTATTAATGAATAGCAGTGCTACAAATATTTGTGCAAAAATTTTTGTGTGGACATGTTTTCATTTCACTTGGGTATATAGGTGGTGTAGAATTGCTAGGTCACATGGTAGTTCTATGTTTAACCTTCAGAGAAACTGTCAGACTATTTTCCAAACCAGCTGTATCATTTAGAAATTGAATTTTTAAATTTTAGTGAATTTTTATTACTGGAAGGTTCTGTGAGCTTTAACTGTTATATGTTGAACATAAAGAAATGATGAACAAATAATTTATTTTCAGACAATATTCATTTTTTAAATTTTTTTTTTTAATTTTATTTTGAGAGAGAGACAGAGAGGGAGGGAGAGAATGAGCAGTGGAAGGGCAGGGAGAGAGAGAGAGGGAGAGAAAATCCCAAGCAGGCTCTGTGCACAGAGCCCCATGTGGGGCTCAATCCCACAAACTGAGATCATGACCTGAGCCAAAATCAGGAGATGGATGCTCAACCAACTGAGCCACCCAGGCGCTCTGAGAATATTCATTTTTTACATCAAATATGATTTGACTTAATCTGCCTAATTTATTGCCTTTTAAGAGTAAGAATTGTGACTAAATTGACTTTAATAAACATCTCAAATGCTATTTAAACTTACTAAAAGTAGTACCTTGTCACTGATTAATATACTTTTGGGAAGGAGATTTTTTGGAATTGCCTTCAGAGTCCGAGGTACATTATTTTGTATGTTCCTAAGTCTTTGCATTTAAGAGTAGATTTTATTTCCTTTGGGGGCAAAAAGACATCCTGAAGTCATTCAGAGTAGAGTTTAAAGGAAACTAAACTGGGTAATGCTATATTTGGCTAAAACTAAAGGATGATTATTAAAGTAACAAAAAATGATTGTGAAGTCAGTTGAGAAGAGGCTTTCCGGGAAATCTTTTGGGCAACAGCAGTGATGACTTTGAAGCACATCCCTGTAAGTGTATATTTATTTTTTAAACATCTCATTTTTCTAGTCACATCTCCCTCTGTACCTGAATCATGCCATGTCATCCCATAATATCTACTGGGTATCCTTCAAAGTTTTCAGGAAGCCATTTTAGCATAACACCTAGTATTGGTGTTCTAGGCCATTAAATTGCCTAACTCAGGAGAAATCTGTAGATATACCGAAACTCATCCATGTACTGTGTACCAAGAAACTCCCTTTCGTGAAATTCAACTTCAGTTGGTGATAATTGTGTTTTGTGTGTGTGTGATCGTTTCCCCTTTAGTCTTGTTTTGTTTTAACTGAGTGAACTTCTGTTTTGTTAACAAATTGTTTGATCATCCTCTCCGGAATATGTCCTCTTAAAATTATAACAATTTAAATTAATTTTAAGGTGATGAAAATGAAGAATTTCAAAACCCTTAATCTTTCTCTTCAGTGACACTGCCTTACTAGAAGAGGAATTGAAGAAACTCATTGAAGCTCTGATTGAGAATTTTCTTGAGCCCAGTAAAAATGGACTGATCTGGCGTTCTGTTTAGTGCACACCAGTACATCATTTCTTTGCACTGGCACATGGAACAGAACAACAAAGAACTCCATGTGTTGACATCATATTAGCATTCTCTCCCTATCTCCTCTGGCCAAGTATCCTTTTACTTTTATTTTCTTTCTTTTGGTTAGCTGACTAAACAAACTATCAATTTGAAATGCAATGGTCTGGAGAGAAATGATTCAAATTTTTTCATAATCTTGAACAAAAGTCATTGCATTAAAAGTATTATAGTGACACGTTGTTCTTCCTTTAACAGAAAAAAAACAATACATAAGTGAGTTTTCTTATTTAAGTGTGATTAAGCTTAGTTCCATATTATAATTGTGTAGAGCATGGTTTTTAAAAAAAAGGCAGATAAATGCTATATAATTGTAGAGTTAGTTAAGGAAATTAATCTATAAAATTGACAAGAAAATGGCATTGCTCCCATAATACTGTGGGAAAGTGTCATTGTTATGTCACAGGTATTAACTTACAAAGTAGAGTATTTGAAGTAGGGTATTTGCATTTTTAGCTTAGAACCGATGTTACAATATGTGGTTTCAGCTTCTCTTTTTCAGGTGCTCTTAATGTAGTGTGAACTTATTGTACGTATTTAAAATTCTGACGTTTACTGAACGTAAAACAATAGTGGCAATGCTCCTAGTGGTTTCGTTCTTGTCAGATTTCTTAGTGCCTTCTCAGGGTATGGTATGAATTAAAACAGTGTTCCTGCATTGAATATAATTTAATCAGCCAATTTTCAGACAGTTGAGGAAATCTTCCAAACTATGTAGGTGCTTCCCCTCTATAGCAAATAAATTTGCCCTTTAAAAAAATCTTATGAATGTAAATAAAAATGTTAATAAAGGCAAACTCAGTGTAACTATACTGAAGGATCTTCATGTTAGAGTTCAGGCTCAGTAATCACAGCCTTCAAGTAAAGAAAAAAATCTGAACTGAGAAAGGAGCTCTAAATTTATTTAAATGTCTAACTTTGGAATTACATTTTTATAAGTAGATTTATTCCTTTATCAGATGAAGTAATGCTAATTTTACTAAGAAATAAAATATCCAGATTTTAGGTGTTAGAAAACACTAAAACTACATGTTTTAAAACTAAATTCCAGTTTGTTCTAACATCTTGCTGGCCACTGTAGAATTTCTGATCTCAAGAGTACTCTTTACCAATATGGAAAAAAATTTTGGAAGGTCACTTTTGGTTGATTCCCCAGACTTCTAAAAAAGTCTTAATAGAGAAATACCGTTTAATCTCCTTAAAGTGTATCCTGTCCTATATAACTCACAGAATAATTAAACCCAAGTGCTGTAGTTAAGAGGTAACAATCACAAGGCCTTGTGTGTAATTATACTGAACAAATAGCTAGTGGGATATAACTGGTATTAGAGAATTTATTTCGTAAAAAATAATAACATAAAATTTAAACATTTATTAAATAACAGTTTGGTTTATTGCAGCTATCAGCTAACATTTGGTTGAACCCATATAGTCCAAGTATAATTTTCAAATTATTGTATTGCCACTATTGTTAATTTGTTCCTTCCTTTCTTATAGCTAGATCTTGTATGACTGTAGGTAATAGCTAGCTAAGGGTAGAGCACCATACTTCTGAATGACATTGTTTTCAAAGGCTTTGCACTAGGGAAAATGTGTATACTTTTTTGCTTTATTGGCTTTAAGGAATGTAGAATGTAACTTAGGAGATAGCCTATATTCTGCCAAGTATTATAAACAATGCTATATATATCAAAAATATGTGTATTGGGCTTTAGTGTCTGTGTTTCCATGACTGAAGAACAAAGTGAAGCTAAAATGATATGATAGCCCATTCATAATCACTAAAGCCATGTCATGATTGTCATTCTATTATAAAGAGAACAGTTTGTGTGCTTTAATATAATACAATGTTTAAGTCATCTTAATCAAGGTGAAAAGTTATGAAAGCTTAGGTTATCTCAAAAATTTAAAAATCCAAAGTTAAAATTAACAAAATTTTACAAATGTTCCTGAAATGTATAGATTGAGGGAATTATTAGATTCTAGCCAAGCTCTCAAGTCTATGTAAGCATGGTATTTTAACATGAACTTGACATAGTGGGTATACAGTGGCCTAATAGAATAAATCAGTAATCCAAGTCAACCAGGAAGGGCAGAGGTGCTGGCCCATGAGTCTCAGCCTTGGGCTCTACATTGTTTAGCTTTTTCTTTATGAATTATATCACAAAAATGAATGCATTCTCCTTGAGTATATAGATCAAAACTGGGCTTCTCTAGAGTTTTGGGGAAAAGGAACAAACTAGTGGGGCAAGGTCAAAGAATACATTGAAAATAAGCAGTAGAAATAAACAAACAATAGAAAAGTCAATAAGATGGCACAGGAACAACTTCTTGTGAAGGGCAAACTAACCTCTCAAAAAGTAGGGAATAAACTGGCTGTTGGGCAAGTTATTTAGCTGTGTTTGTTATTATGATGAACAAATAGCGAACCTTTTGCTTTCTTTCCTTTATTAGCAACCACTAAAAAGAAGCCAAGTTTTAGGAGGTGAGAAAAAGTACCCCTCTTACTGATTCAATTCCTGCTAGGATGTTGTGTCTTAGGATCATATGGGAACTGGGGAGGAGAAGACATAGCAGAAATAAAAAGGAATATAATACAAATTGGAAAATAAGACTTGTGAGAAAGAGTTCAAAGAATTAAGATCATTTAACTCTGGAGGGGAGAAAGCTGTTGAGATAGTTTAATAAGTCTTCTTAAGTTATTAGTTGAATCTTTTATTGAAAGGCTCAAAGTAAGAAGAAATATATCAAACTATTCTCTATCTTCAATGAGGACAGACTAAAAAAGAATAAAGATCTTTTAAAAAAATTAAATAACAAATTTATATATTAAGGAATGTACTAAATGGATTTTAAAGGTTCCTTCCAATACTTTTTTTTAAAACTCAGGTTGGGACAATGATGATATCATAGCACTGAAAGTTACATTTGAGTTTTTGCTCCTTATCTAGAAGAATTTAGCTCACAAGAGAGTTTTTGTATATGTTGAGTAGTAGACGCACGAGTGCAGTCTTTATTCACTGCATAAAGACCTGCTTGGATATTATTTTTAATTTAACCTGGCAAATAAGTGAGACTTGAACACCATTTTATTCATCTTGAAGACTATATAGCATTATAGGATATTTGAGGGTTTTGTTTTAACTGTATTGTTATTTGGGTGTCCTAACTTCAGCAGAGAGGAAGACTCTGTATACTCTGGGCATAATAGTGTGGATCCAGTGGAAAAAGACTGGATACTCTGGGCATAACTTTATATAGGAAATAGACCTCCTATTTCTTAAAGAGGTTGCTTCTGGAATTGATCGAACAAAGGTATTAGCTGGAGTTTAATGGAGAAATTGTTCTGTGAACTATGAATTGCTGCTATTGGTATTTCTTTCAGATGTTTTCCACTGATATTTGTGATGCTTGAAAAATCCAAATTTTGATTGGATAAATTTATTTTATGCCTTTTTCTCTCTACCTCCCTTTTTCCCTAGGTCCCCTCCCACATTTTGTTACTGTGAAAAGCTATTGCCCTATTACCTCACTGATAAGAAATCTTAATTGTATTCATTCAGAATGCTTTGAACGTGTTCATAAACTATGTCTGTTTTTTGGACTTTTGGTTATTTTGTTATTATTGTGAGAATATTTAAGACATTGTAAGAAGTAATTTTAAATCTATTTCATAACCTTTTTGGTCTGTCTGGATACTACTATATGTTAATTTATTATAGCCTTTTACAATTCATTTGTTTTTCTGAGATTGCTCTAGAAACTGATGAGGAAAGAGTCCTACTAATCAATTGAATGGTCAGTTGATCTCACATATTATTTCAGGTTTCCTTGTACTTGGGGTATCCAAAGCACAAAATTTGAGGAAATCTTTTTTCACATTTGTCCCCAAAGCATCTTACCATAAGCCGTAAGAAGTCCCAGGTGGAACGAAGAGGATCTTTCTTTGCAGGACTTAACACAGCACGATTTTCTTTAGTTCCAGGTGGAAACAAAGTTAAAGTTTTCCATTGGTTACTTTAAAAAATTAACCATACTATTACATTCATTAAATGATCTTTTCTCTTTGTTCATTCAAGACTGTGTACTTGAAAAAGAGGACATATAAGAATGAGTAACGTGTCCAAGGTAAGGGCAAATGACATATCTAAAGTTTGCTTCTCAAATTTTTCCACCCTAAAGCAGAAGAGTATAAATACTCTTGGGGGGGGGGGGAGGGGGAAGGGGCCCAAGCACAAAATCTGAAGTAGTCTACCACTCGTGAAATTTCGTGTTCTGTCTTAAAAACGTAAGTTGAATTTTGCATTCTCCATAATAAAACTGTTTCGACATAAAGATGATTCCTTCAGTCTTCACGGAAACCAGTGCTGCCGGCAAGTAGCACCACATTTAGCACATGGCCTCTCAGTTTTCCCCCTCTACCCTCCTCAATTGCCGCGTCTGCCTGGTGGTACACACACTGACTTTGGGAAATATAGGACATACCTAGGATATTCCCTGCCTTTTAAAAGCTGAACTTTGAAAGTATTAATGCCAAATTAAACTGAACTGAAACAGCTCCGTTCACTGAGCCTTATATAATATTGTCAGAGGTGTTGGCCCGTTTGTTTTCATTAACTCATTGGCATTTCTTGACCGAGAAGGAGCACCCAACTATCAGCTCCCTGAGAGCAGAGATCATGTTTTATTAGTTTTTCATACCCACACCCTCCCCCTGCCCCCCCAGATACAGTACCTGTTATAGAGTGCCTAGTTGGTGACAGTAGGAATTAGGGGGTTGTATTTTAAAGAAACTAATAGTTTAAGTAAGAAACAATCAAAAATGTTAATTTTCTGATTCAGTTTTTTTAAGCATTTCTCATTGCTGGAATTTATGATAAATCTTCATTAAGCATGCACACCCTTAAATACTGTTTCTTTTGAGAGGGCAGAGCATATTCCTATTTGCAAATTATATATAATGCCTAGTATTTTACACTCAAAGCAAGATGTTGGCCAAGTAGGCTAAGAAGGTATCTATGTAGACTTAATATCACAGGTTATAAGTGCCATTTTGAGCCTAATAGTGCTACCTTCCAAGTGAGTCACAACTAATTTGAAACTATTTGGTATATTTTTGTCCACTGTTATGATTCATCATATATCTTAAAAGAGGCACTCAAACAAGAGTCTGCATCTGTATATATGGTGAGGCCTTTTTGTTTTAGGCTAAAATAAACTCTTTGTATTATGTCATTGAATATGCCAGATAAAATATATACAGTTAAGAATGAATTATTTTTCTGACTTGTGCAGCAGTTGCTCAAAATTGTGCCCTTGTTTTAACAGTTTCTGTCAACATTTTCTCATTTTTTTCCCGATGAAAACACCAGGATGTATCATAAGTACTGCCTGTGAGAATATGCACTTGAAGTGTTTGTGAGTGGATTTCTGGTGGTTTTAGCAAATGAAGTGTTATCGGTAATAAACAGGCCTCTTTATAAGCATGAGTCTCTGTGTAATTTTTATTATCTTAATTACTGTGTGGTTCATAAAGTTTGCTATCCAAATGGAACATATTTTTGAAATATATGCATGGCATACCTAGAACCTACTTTCAGCCTAAATGAATATTCTAGCTTATTATTCACTAAACATGTTCATAAACTGGTTCATCAGAAGTCCCAGAAGAAAGAGCTAATATTCAAGTTTTTTCCATCTTATTTTTCTCTTTCTTTCATTTGACCTAATTTGTCTATTCACCTTAGCATCAGTTAACATAATAAAAAGTTAAATATATAATATATTTGTTATTCCTGGTCCTTCCTTCCTGTCTTCCCTAAACTTGCACTTCCTCATTTCTGTTAGTGATAGGACCATTCTCCTGTCTTTATTTTCCTCTCTTTAATTCTGATTCTAATCATTAAATGGTCTCATCTTGCATGCAGCTTGCTTGAAATTATTTTATCCTTCTGCTTCATTATTTTTTTTTAATTTTTTTAATGTTTGTGTATTTTTGAGACAGAGAGAGACAGAGCATGAGCCGGGGAGGGGCAGAGAGAGAGAGGGAGACACAGAATCTGAAGCAGGCTCTGAGCTGTCAGCACACAGCCCGACGTGGGGCTTGAACTCACGTACTGTGAGATCGTGACCTGAGCTGAAGTCAGACTCAACCAACAGAGTCACCCAGGCACCCCATGCTTCATTATTTCATTTTATAAATATTTATGAAGTTGGAAATATGTAGGTACCAGGGGCCCTCCAGAAGGCTACAAAGTAGGAAAAAAGACACAGCAGCCATTTTATTGTTGGAACATCCTGTTCAGGACACTGTTCCCACTACCCCCAATCCACCAGATCACCTTTATCTATTCCTTATGTCTTTGGATTCAAAGCACTAGAAAGAAGGCCCAGTTGGCTTTTGTGAAACTTTGGTGACATGCCTTCCTCCTAGCTGAAACCAAAAACTGATAAGAGAAGAATTTGACCCCCCAGCTTCCTTCTGAATGGTAGTAGGAGGCAGGCCACTGCATTTATACCTTTCCATCAAGACACAGTGGGAGAGAGTTAATTGACCGATTGGAAATTATGGGGAAGGCAAAGAAAGGGAGGACGCATCAAGCACAGATCAGCTTGAGTGTGCAGAGAACTGTAAGTGGTTTACTATTGGCATGTTGAGGAGGGGTGTGAGTGGAGAGAGCCCTATGTGCTATGCTATGGAGCTTGGACTTCAATCAGCAGGTGAGAGTATAGAAAGGCATAAGCAGAAGGTCTCTGAGATGGTGGTGTGGGTGGGGAGGTGGTATGAGAGACCCCATCCCTGGTAAGAACCTTAAAGTTCATTTTATCCAACCCTCATCAATTCCCACTATCTGCAGATTTATATTTGAACCTCTCCTGTGACAACTTGCCAAGACAAGTTGTACTCTTTTAAAGAAAGGCCAGTATAGGGGCTTCTGGGTGGCTCAGTTGGTTAGGTGTCTGACTTCGGCGCAGGTCACGATCTTAAGGCTTGTGGGTTCGAGTCCCATGTCAGACTCTGTGCTGACAGCTCGGAGCCCGGAGCCTGCTTCAGATTCTGTGTCTCCCTTTCTCTCTGCCCTTCCCCTACTCACACTCTGTCTCTCAAAAATAAATAAACGAAAAAAATTTTTTTTAATTTATAAAAAAAAATACTAAAGGCCAGTAGAGAGTTCTTTCTTGTGTTCAGTTGAAATATGCCTCCCGAAGCTTCTGCCCTCCAATTGTATTTGAAAGATCAATGTGATTCCAAACTGCATCTCCTTTTCCCTCCAAATCCCTTTTCCCTCAGTCTAAATATGCACAGTGCAGCTACTGTTCCTTATATGACCATCCAATTGCCTTCCTGATCACCACGTGGACAGTTTTCAAAAAGCTGGATCCAGAGTTAATATGCTACACCAGAAATGGTAGTACCAGCCCAGAGTAGTAAAAGGTGGGATTTAGTCCTGATATGGAAGGGGGCTCTGCCTGGGGCACACCGCTTGACACTTCTTCACTTCGCAAATAACTCCTTTAACCCTCAATTCAAGCATCATGCCTTCCAAAAAGCCTTCACTGCCCGGTTGCCACCTCCCACCCCACCAGCCAAGCTGGACAGGGGCCCTGCTCTATATGGCCATAGCTCCCTCTGCCAGCCTCTGTTACAGCACATCCCACACCAGGAAGAAATGATCTACTTGTGTATTGGACTCTCCCAGCTCTCCGAAAGCTGGAATTGGCTGACTCAATGCAGTACCCCCAGTCCCTCGAACTGAGCCAAGCAGATGATGAGCCCTCAAAAAAAAAAAAGAAAAGAAAAGGTTCAGCTGAAGTGAACTGAATTGGAATATTGGAATTTGAGCTGAGCTTTTAAAGGCAAGTAGGCTGTGAATAAGCAAAGGGGAGGAGACACACATGTTATATGAGTACATTCAACTCAAAGCAAAGAAATATGTGAATGAAGACTTGGGAAGTAGGACTACTTGAGATTTGCTAGAGGGCTTCGAGACAGACATAAACTGAAGCGGAAAAAAGTCATAAACTGAGGGGAGAGAAATCAACCTGAGGCTAAATAAGGCATGGGGGAAGGGTAGAAGAGATTTGTTCCCATGTGGGGAGGGAACAAGGGCGGAAAAAAACCAGCAACTGGGTCAGTAACTGGGTCAGTTTCTTCCAGTCGCTATTCCATTCCCACATATGCATATGCATACTCTCCCCCCCCCCACCCCCCCCCCGCGGTGGACAGGGATCCACGACCCACAAGAGAAACAGTCCCTGCACAAAGCAAGGAACCCAAATTCAGTGCAAGCATCTCTTGACAATTAGGGAAGCCTGAGGGTCGGATCAAGGACCCACTTGAGTCCGCGGAGTGGATTTCTACAGGACCCAAGTTGTCTTACTCCCAAACTGCTGTTTCCCCGCCACTACGCGCCGCCCCCCTCCACTCCCATGACCTGAGGACGGCTAGTTAAAATTCTTTCAATAAATCTTAGTCTTTAGTCAGAAAGCGCCCTTCCTATTTCTACTCCGTTGAAAACTAAGGTCCAGAGAGAAGTGATACCCTGAGTCACAGAGCTGGTCAGAGACAAAACTGGAACTAATAGGTCTCCTGACTGGTAGTCCCTTCTCCTTCCGGTATAAATATTTAGTAACCTGCTGGAAGCAGGACTGTGAATAAGAGGTTGGTAAGATGTCATCCATCTTTATGAAGACAAGAACAGTGACAGTGCAATAGAAGTGCTATAATAGTGGGGCACCTGGGTGGCTCAGTTAAGCGTAGGACTTCAGCCCAGGTCATGATGTGGTGATCTTGTGATCTCACAGTTCGTGAGTTTCAGCCCCGAGTCAGGCTCTGTGCTGACAGTTCTGAGCCTGAGCCTGCTTCAGATTCTGTGCCTCCCTCTCTCTGCCCCTCCCCCACACATGCTCTGTCTCTGCCTCTCTCAAAAACAAATAAACAAAAGAAATGTTGTAAAAGGTGAACACAGAAATGGGGTAGGAGGAGAGAGGGGCAACTGTGTGGGGTCCAGGAGGGGGTCCAAACAATTGCCTGGGACTAGAGTGGAGCCTTGAAGAGAGAACAGGTGTCTGTTGGGCAGAGAAACAAGGAAAGGCCTTGCAGACCCAGGAGACAGCAAGAAAAAAGCAGGAAGAAGCATCCTGGGAAGGCTGAATAATAGGTTTCTGATCTCAGCCATTGGCACTTCTGATTTTATACACTCTTTCTGGGTGAAATGCCCATAGTTCCCACTATTGCTCTGAGAGTATACAGTGAGACAGAGGCAGGATAAGCTCAACAGACATTTCTCTTCAAGAAGGAGAAGCATGAAAGGGGCATAGTCATCCTTAAACAGAGCAATTCTGACTCCAGCTAGATAAACACCAGATGGGGCTCCAGCCTGGGAGAAGGGATATTCTAATATTCCTTGCTCTGGCCTGCGTTCTGCTCCCTGGGAGTGGCTCCCTAGTCCACTGATCTCTGTGCTTCTTGGCTCCACCCTCTGGACCCTCCCTCCTTGTCCATCTCTCTCCTTAGCTACTTCTGAAGCAGTAGCACATGCGGGGAGCTGGGTAGCAATGGGAATTATTTCTCAGTTCCTTTTAGTTCAAGCTGTTGGTACTTTGGCACGTACAACTCATTTAAAATTTTTGTGGGTTTTCTATGTATCTGATTATGGTCGACTCTATACTCACAACTGTTTTTGAGACATCTCCCTCAATTTTATCACTGCTATTTTGGAATTGGGCTTCTGTGGATATTGCTGTTAGGAAGGATTCCAAGAAGTCTTTTTGTCTAGGAATCTACTAGATATCACTAATTCTTTCAAAGTCTTTACAAAGTGTGTTACAGGTACATCTTTGATATGATCTACATCTCCAGAATGTATTTTCCTGTAATAACCCTATGCTGGCTAGAGAGCCTCAAGATGAAAAAAAATTATTATTTTTTTTAATTTTGTTTTAGAAAGAGAATGCTCATGAGCAGGAGAGAGGCAGAGAAAGAAAGAGGGAGAGAGAGAGAGAGAGAGAGAATCTTAATCCACACTAAGCATGGAGTCTGACATGGGGCTCAATCCCACAACCCTGGGATCATGACCTGAGCCAAAATCAGACGCTCAACCGACTGAGCCACCCAGGTGTCCCCCAAAAAGTTTTATTTTTTAACCAAGTCCTGTCCCTCTCTGTTCTCTCTAAATTCTTTTTGCCGGTTCTTTCTTTAGCTGGTACCTCTCTTCCTGTTACAAGGTTACACAGCTAGGAACACCCAACTGACACTTTCAACACTCTGCCTAGAGATCTCCTTAGCTAACCAAACACTTTCTGAGTATTTTCCCCCAGCTTCCAAGTTGCCATAGGCAACACTTTGGCCAATTGTTTTGCTATTATAAAACACAGATCACCATTTTTTCCAGCCTCCAAACAATTTCCTCACCATTTTTTCCAGACTTCACTGTTTGCTTGCCATTTTTCCAATCTCCACCCATCCCTGATCCCAAAGCCAATGCCATGAATTTGGGGTTTTGTTAAAGGTAAGCATTTCACTTTCAGACACCAGTTTCTGTAATGGTCAACTTTTGCTGTAAAACAAACTACCCCAAAACTATTTATATGTCTCACAGCTTGGCAATTTGGACTGAGATCATCTGTCTGGTTCTTCTGGTCCAATTATCAGATGGGGGTCAGCTGCCAAGTTGACTGGGTGCTGGTTAGTTTAGGATGGCCTCAGCTGGGTTGGCTGAGTTCTGCCTCATGTGGCTCCCATATTTCAGCAGGCTAGCCCAGGCTTGTTCACATGGGTGCCTGGGCAGGGATCCAAAAGGGAAGGTCACAGCATGTAAGGCCTCTTGAGGCCTAGGCTCAGAACTGGTACACGTCACTTCTATTGCATTTTATTGGCTAAAGAAAGTAATAAGGCCTTCCCAGATTCAAGGGGAGGAGGAATGCAAGGGGGAAAGAAAAGAAATGCAAAATCACATAGTAACGGGTGTGGATACAGGGCAGAATAGGACCATGGCTATTTTTACAGCCCACCATACCTCCTCAGAAGCAGCCTCATCATGAATTTGGTATGCATCCTTCCCTTCCAATCTTTATAATTATGTGAACACAAAAATATTTTTTCCCATCACTGTTATATGTTTTTAAATGAATGACTTCATATATACCAAAGAATTTGTATAATGTAAATGTAAGATACAAAGAATAAAATACTTTTGTAAGAGAGAAACAGAATTTTGGCAATACATTTTACCCTCCCTGTGTATCCTTCCCACCAAACATTCATTTCTCACCTGGACTATGCAGTGGCTTCCTAGCTGACTTTTTCTGCCTCCGGTCTTGCTTCATCCAATCAATCAGGTCAACCCACTGTAGTCACAATGATCTCTCAAAACAAAAATCGAATCATATCACTCCTCTCTAAAACTGTTCACTTGTTTCCCATTGGCCTTAGCATAAAACCAAACTTATTAATAGAGTAGGCCCTTCATCATCTAGCTCCTATTCACACTTCCTGCCTCATATTTGCCATCCATCCCCAAATGTGCCATGCTTTTTCTCTAAGCTGATCAATGGGTATTGACCAAAGAAAGTGGCTTCCATAGTTCCCTGTACCTTCTCCTACATGGCATATATCACTGTTGTTGTTGGCCACCAGGCTCCTCTGCTTAATCCTGGGTGCTAAGCACAGCACCTAGAACCATAGATGCTCACTAATGGTTAAATGAATGCATGAAGAATGAATGGTAGGCTCTGGGGACAAAGAGAACTTCCACCAAAAGCTCCTAGTGTAGGTGGAGAACAGATTTAGATAGATAGACACATAGACAGACAGACACATAGATAGATAGATAGATAGATAGATAGATAGATAGATAGATAGATCCATCTCTCTGCTAAACAAACAGCAAATAAATGCCTGACAAGGATGGTCGATTTAAGTTAGCTTCTAAGTTCCACCAGGGGGCACTATGGGAATGCCTCAGGTTTCTTCGGAAAAATAAATGTTATGTCCTTGGAAAGACCCTACCTACTTTGGAGGAAATGTAATTTTCAAAGGTGATGCTTGCTTGTTTGTTTTTTGTTTTTGTTTTTGTTTTTTAATAAACTCCCTAGTCAGTCCACTTGAAAGAGCTGTATCTCAGCCATCTGTGAGTTTGAAGGACCGAAGTAACTCCTGTTGGTGTCCACTTTATTATCTGTAATGGTTCTTCAACTTGGAGTCATCACAAGAGCTTTCAAAAACATGACTTAATTTATCTTCCACATCAACTGTTGGGAGCCAGAATAGGGATTGTTGTTATTATTTCCATCTTAAAGATGGTAACTCTAAGGGTCAAGAGGTACCTTAGCAAAGACTTAAATATGTCTTCCAAATTCAAATGTATTTAACTAAAAGTATATTTAGTTCCAGGCTATGTAAAAGATGATAGAAATACAAAGGCATTCCCTCCAAATGTCTTAGAAGTAAAGACTGTCAAAACTAGAGGGAATTTTGGAAATCACCTAATGAAGTGTCCTCAACTCAAACATGCATAAAAATCTCCCCAAGAGCCTGTTAAAAATACAGATTCCTTGACTTTCTCCTCCCCCCACCCCCACCCCCACCACAAACACACACATTTTTATTTAACAAGTCTTGGTGGGAATCTTGAAATGGAATTTTTCATAAGAACATCCATTTGTCCCCACCATGGTTCTGATGCAGATGAACTGTGGAGTACACTTTTAGAAACATCAATCCACTGGTTTAATCCTTTCATAACAGAAGAAAAAACTCACTAGAAGTGAGTGGAAGTGAGTCCCACAGAAACTCTCCTTGGGTATAGTAAGGGAGGCTGGCCCGGAACTGATAATGAGCACCTGAAGTAATGATACAAGGAAAGAATGCCCAACCGAGAACTGGAGATTCTGGGTTCAATTTCAGGCTTTACCATCTTGCTAATGAATCACTTAACCTCACTGAACTATGATTTTCTCAACTGTAAAATGCAGAACAACAATACATGTTCCATAGACTTACTGTGAGGGAAAAAGGAGATAAATAGCATAAAGGGTTTGGCAGGGGACTGGCACGTAGAGGACCCTTGATAAAAGAGATTGGTTGATGGGTTTATTTTGAATGCTCTTTCTACTCCATTTATTCTATTTCTTTCTTTTTTTAAGTTTATTTATTTATTTTGAGAGAGAGAGAGAGAATATGCATGGGGGCGGAGCAGAGAGAGAGGGAGAAAGAATTCCAAGTAGGCTCCACGCTGTCAGCACAGAACCCCATGTGGGTCCGGAACCCATGAACTGTGAGATCATGACCTGAGCCACTACCAAGAGTCGGACGCCTAACCAAATGAGCCACCCAAGCGCCCCTAACTCTAGTTCCTTAAATGAGTAATGACTGTTGCCAGGTATTCCGCTAGGCAGTCCTGCCTACACGAAGCTTGTGATCTAGTGGAGCCGATGGTCATTAATTATAGAAATAAGAAATTACTATTGTAATAAATACTACCAAAGGAAAATATAAACTGTTTTAAATAATGTGGGGATTCAAACCTAATCTTCAGACAAATAAAACGTCCTGAGGAAATGACTCAAAGGATGAGTAGGAATTAGTCAGAAATTATACATGGATCAGGAAAGAGCTTGGCAGGAGTGGGAAATGAAAAGGCCAGAGTGGCTGGTGTGGAGTGAGCAGGAGAGAAGGGCATGAAACTAAGGATGATTACTATTTCTGGAAAACTTTCCTTTTATCCTGCCTTGATATTTATGTGAAAATTTTTATCTTTTCCTTCACCCTTTTTTCCATTTCAATTTTTTTCCCACTTTTACACTATAAAGCCTAATAATACTAGTAACATTTCCTCAAAGCTAACAGAGTAGTCCCACCATATCTGCAAGGGATACGTTCCAAGACCCCCAGGAAATGCCTAAAACTGCGGGTAGTACTGAACCCCAAATATACTATGTTTTCCTATACTAATTTATAAATTAGGCACAGTAAGAGATTAAGAACAGTAACTAATAATAAAGTAGAACAAACATAACAATATACTATAAGAAAAGTTACGTGAATGTGGTCTCTCTCTCAAATTATCTTTTTGTACTGTACTAACCCTGCTTGTGATGATGTGAGATGATAAAATGCCTACATGCTGAGGTGAAGTGAGGTGGAAACATAGGCATAGTGATGGAGCATTAGGCTACTACTGACTTGACAGGGTGTCAGAAGGAGGATCGTCTGCTTCTGGACCCTGGTTGGCCTCAGGTAAATGAAACCACGGAAAGTGAAACTGTGAATAAAGGGGACTACTCTGTACATTTTACAGTTTCTGATGTTCAGAAATAGGCATTGTCTACTAAGACAAGTTTATAAACAAAAAAAACCACCTTGCTAAATACCAAACAGGAGCATAAATTGAGCTCTTACAATTAGCTGTGCTTAGAAAGTATCTATTCTATTGTCCCATAGTTATTTGTACTGGTAGTATAATTCAGTTACATTTTAGTTCGGTTTTAGTTAAACTTAGAACCCTGTGCTACTCAGAGTGACTTTAAAACTCCTCTCTGGTGCAGAATTAAATTAAATATTATAATGGGGGATGTTCTAGTTACGGGAGGATGAAATGGACACATTCTACTGTGTCTCCCCAATGACTGCAGCTATGAAACCTGGACAGAATGCATGGAAATGGCATTTGAGGACTCTGAAAAGTAAATGACAGCAGGTAGATTTGGAAAGAAGACCAGAATTTGAAGCATCACTGAGCTGGCATTAAATTTCCACTTTTCAATCCTCAATGGCCCTAAACCCAGAATTGGGACCCAAGGTGAGGACTGGGAGAGCTGCAGGAGAAACCCACTAGCTCTGGCTCAAGCAAAGAGGAATAGAACTCCCCCACTCAGAGGGGTGAGATCTCACATTTTCCTTTGTTCTCTCTTTCTCCGTACCCCACACGTCTCCCAGGGGCAATCTCACAGTGGTGGCCCCAATGGCAAAGGTGGTAGTGAGGTTCTTGTGGCTGTGTAAAACATTGAGTTATCTTATGTATTACATCTACCTACTCTGAAACCATCTTAATTAAATAATGCTGTAATTTTTGTTTCGGCAGTCCTAACAGGGTGGGGAAACCCCCACTGATTTTTTTCTCTCTGCATCCTCCTGCCACTTGGTCCCAGACATATGTAATAATGAGAAGCATACAGCAGAATAGAGTTATTTGAAGCCCAGGTCTTTGGCCAGAGAACCAAAAAGGGAAGTAGCAGTAGGCTGTAAACTACCAGAGAGATTGTAGAGAGGGCGAAGCTCGAGAGATCAACCCCATAATTCCTGGGCTCACCCCTTAGCTCTGCAGGCATGGATCTGATGCTCAAGTACATACCATAGACCTAAGAACTGAGGTATGGGATAGACCACTGTCTGGGTCCAAATGTGGCACACAAATGGGACAAATCTGAATAGTATTGCAAAAACTGAAAACTGAACTGACATTGAACTCATGGCCGCAGAAGGCAGATCAGAACGTGTGGCTTGAATCCAACTGAGTTAATTACAAGCTACACAAAAATATTAGTATTTTCTATATCATTTAAATAAGATCTAGGGAGGAGCCAAGATGGTGGAACAGCATGGAAGCTTTTTGTGTGTCTCGCGTCCATGAAATACTGCCAGACCAACACTAAACCATCCTACACACCTAGAAAACTGATAGGAAAATTAACACAACAATCTGCACAACCTGAACCACAGAATTCAGCAGGTACGCGACACAAAGAGCTGAACTTGGGGAGCAAGAAGCCCTGAAAGGTAGGGAACCCCTATTGTGGGCAGAGAGAGGATGGAGACTGGGGAGGGGGGGAACATACAGGAAAAACACACCTCCCCAAAAGCAGCTGGAGAGAAAGTGGAAAATTGGAAACAGCCGCAGGGACTAAACTAAAAAGGGAGAAAGGAGAAAGGAGAGGGTTTAAATTCCATTAAGACTGTAAACAAGGGGAGCACAAAGGCTGCAACTCAGCAGCTCCATACCTGGCGGTGCTCTGGTGGGAAAGATGAATCCCCAGGAACAGAGTGGGATCCAGGAGGTTCTCGGGCCACACGGGAAAAAGCGGTTCCACTGCTGGAAGGACATTTGGTAGAGACTGTTGAAGCCACCTGGTCCCAGCAGACCCTGGAAGGCAGCCACATTCGCTGGTGCTGGGGCAAGGTTGTTGAAGGTGAAGCCTGGTGCCAGATGTGTGTTGCAATTTTCCATGGACCCTGAAACGCTGCGGCTACACTGTCTCACAATCTTTTTCTGGGGCGGGCTGGCACCTGACCGCAGTCTCGGGGCACCAGCAGCACCCGGGTCCAGCAAGCGTTCCTGGGTGCAACCGACATTAGGCCATTGCTCGGTGAGACCCTCCCGCAGAGGGGCAGATTAGGTCAAAGCCGCAGTCCTTCAGAAGTAAGGGGCCGGGGGAAAACAGCTGCATCTGAGACAAAACTTGGGAGAGAGATACTGCCTGGGGCCTGGTCACAGAGTGTGGAAAAGCGGGGAGTGGATGAGAGCTGAAGACGGAGGACCAGTGCGCGATTGCTGATCCGGGAGAACAGACTGGGTGGCCGGGTGGCGCCATTTTTCACCACTCCTGCGCATGCTCATGCGCACCGACAAGCACCGCAACAATCCACCCCAGTAGGCTAGCAGCGCCATCTAGTGGAGAGTGGAGCTGTTACAGCGGGCCCGGCCCAATTGGGCCAACGTCGCTATTCAAGAGCACAAACCTCACCACTGGCTTAATTTATGGACTATAAAGAGCTACATGGACTGACCTCTAGGGGAAAACGAAGCAACTTCAGTTCTACTTCAATCTGTTAGCAGGTTCATCTATTCGATTTTTTTTTCTCTTTTTCCTTTTTCTCTTTTACAATTCTTTTCTTTTTCTTGAATATAGAAAGAAAAAACTCATTTTTATTTTTAATTTTTATTAAAAATATCTGTCTTTAATTTTTATTACTATACTTTTTACTTTTGTGTGAATTTTTTCAAATTCTACTTTACTTCCATCATTTTATTTTAGTCTACTTCAGTGTACTCACCTTTTCAAATTTTTAAACAATTTCCTTTTTTTCTTTCTTTTTCTTTTTTTCTTTTTCATTTCTTTTCTTTTTCTTGAATGCAGAAAGAGAAAAACTTCATTTTTACTTTCAATTTTTTTCAAATAGTTTTATTTAATTTTTATTAGTATATTTTTTGCTTTTATGGATTTTTTTTCAAATTCTATCTTACTCCCATTATTTTATTTCAGTCTACTACAGTGTATTCAATTTTTCAAATTTTCAAACGATTTCTTTTTTTTGTCTTTTCTTTTTTCTTTTTTAAATCTTTTTTCTATTTTTCATTTCTTTTCTTTTTTCTTAAATACGGAAAATGAAAAAATTCGTATTTCTTTTTAATTTTTATTAAAAATATTTTTCTATAATTTTTTCTACTATATTCTCTACTTTTGTGTATTCTAGTCTACTTTAGTGTATTCATTTTTTTCAAATTCTCTAACGATTTCCTTTTTTTCTCTCCCCCCTCTTTTTTTGTTTTTTTGTTTCTCTAATCTGTCAAACCACTTTCTACACCCAGACCAAAACACACCTAGAATCTAGCATCATCTATTCGATTTTTGTGTGTGTGTTTTTTAATTTTTAATTTTAATATTTTTTAATTTTAATTTTTTTAACTTCAATTTTTCTACCTCATTAATTCCTTTTCTCCCTTCAAAATGAGAAAACGAAGGAATTCACCCCAAAAGAAAGAGCACGAAGAAACGACAGCCAGGGATTTAACCAACACAGACACAAACAAGATGTCTGAACCAGAATTTAGAATCATGATAATAAGAATACTAGCTGGAGTCGAAAATATATTAGAATCCCTTTCTGCAGAGATAAAAGAAGTAAAAAATAGCCAGAATGAAATTAAAAATGCTATAACTGAGCTGCGATCACGGATGGATGCAGCAGTAGCAAGGATGGACAAGGCAGAACAGAGAATCAGAGATATAGAGGACAAACGTATAGAGAATAACGAAGCAGAAAAAAAGAGGAAGATTAAGGCAAAAGAGCACAATTTAAAAATTAGAGAAATCAGTGACTCATCAAAAAGGAACAACATCAGAATCATAGGGGTCCCAGAGGAGGAAGAGAGAGAAATAGGAGTAGAAGGGTTTTGTGAGCAAATCATAGCAGAAAAGTTTCCTAACCTGGGGAAAGACACAGACATCAAAATCCAGGAAGCACAGAGGACTCCCATTAGATTCAACAAAAACCGACCATCAACAAGGCATATCATAGTCAAATTCACAAAATACTCAGGCAAGGGGAGAATCATGAAAGCAGCAAGGGAAAAAAAAAGTCCCTAGCCTACAAGGGAAGACAGACCAGGTTTGCAGCAGACCTATCCACAGAAACTTGGCAGGCTAGAAAGGAGTGGCGGGATATATTCAGTGTGCTGAATCAGAAAAAATATGCAGCCAAGAATTCTTTATCCAGCAAGACTGTCATTCAAAATAGAAGGAGAGATAAAAAGTTTCCCAAACAAAAATTAAAGGAGTTTGTGACCACTAAACCAGCCCTGCAAGAAATTTTAAGGGGGACTCTCTGAGGGGAGGAAAGATGAAAAAATATACATATAAATAAATACTAAAAGCAACAAAAGATTGGAAAGGACCAGAGAACACCACCAGAAACTCCAACTCTACAAGCATCATAATGGCAATAAATTCATATCTTTCAGTACTCACTCTAAACATCAGTGGACTCAATACTACAATCAAAAGACATAGGGTAACAGAATGGATAAGAAAACAAAATCCATCTATATGCTGTTTACAAGAGACCCACTTTAGACCTAAAGACACCTTCAGATTGAAAATAAGGGGATGGAGAACTATCTATCAAGCTAATAAGCTAATGGTCAACAAAAGAAAGTGGAGTAGCCATACTTATATCAGACAATCTAGACTTTAAAATAAAGACTGTATCAAGAGATGCAGAAGAGCATTATATCATAATCAAGGGGTCTATCCACCAAGAAGACCTAACAATTGTAAACATTTATGCGCCAAATGTGAAAGCACCCAAATATGTAAATCAATTAATCACAAACATAAAGAAACTCATTGATAGTAATACCATAATAGTAGGAGACTTCAACACCCCACTCACAGCAATGGGCAGATCATCTCATCAAAAAATCAACAAGGAAACAATGGCTTTGAATGACACACTAGACCAGATGGACTTAACAGATATATTCAGAACATTTCATTTTAAAGCAGCAGAATATACATTCTTCTCCAGTGCACATGGAACGTTCTCCAGAATAGACCATATTGGGACACAAATCAGCCCTAAGTAAGTACAAAAAGATCGAGATCATACCATGCATATTTTCAGACCACAATGCTATGAAACTTGAAATCAACCACAAGAAAAAATTTGGAAAGATAACAAATACTTGGAGACTAAAGAACATCCTACTAAAGAATGAATGCATTAACCAAGCAATTAAAGAAGAAATTAAAGAGTATATGGAAGTCAGTGAAAATGATAGCACCACAACCCAAAACCTCTAGGACACAGCAAAGGTGGTCATAAGAGGAAAGTATATAGCAATCCAGGCCTTCCTAAAGAAGCAAGAAAGATCTCAGATACACAATCTGACCTTATGCCTTAAGGAGCTGGAAAAAGAACAGCAAATAAAACCCCAAACCAGCAGAAGACAGGAAATAATAAAGATTAGAGCAGAAATTAATGCTATCAAAACCAAAAAAAACTGTAGAACAGATCAATGAAACCAATGAAACTGGTTCTTTGAAAGAATTAACAAAATTGATAAACCACTAGCCAGTTTGATCAAGAAGAAAAAGGAAAGGACCCAAATAAATAAAATCAAGAATGAAAGAGGAGAAATCACAACCAACACAACGGAAATAAAAACAATAAAAAGAGAATATTGTGAGCAATTATATGCCAATAAAATGGGCAATCTGGGAGAAATGGACAAATTCCTAGAAATATATACACTGCAAAAACTGAAACAGGAAGAAATAGAAAATTTGAACGGACCCATAACCACTAAGGAAATTGAATTAGTAATAAAAAATCTGCCAAAAAACAAGAGTCCAGGGCCAGATGGCTTTCCAGGGGAATTCTACCAAACATTTAAGGAAGAGTTAACACCTATTCTTTTGAAACTTCCAAAAAATAGAAATGGAAGGAAAACTTCCAAACTCTTTCTATGAAGTCCGCATTATCCTGATTCCAAAACCAGACAGAGACCCCACTAAAAAAGAGAACTATAGACCAATTTCCCTGATGAACATGGATGCAAAAATTCTTAAAAGATATTAGCCAACCGGATCCAACAATATATTAAAAAAAAGTATTCACCACAACCAAGTGGGATTTATACCTGGGATGCAGGGCTGGTTCAATATCAGCAAAACAATTAACGTGATTCATCACATCAATAAAAGAAAGGACAAGAACCATATGATCCTCCCAATAGATGCAGAGAAAGCATTTGACAAAATACAGCATCCTTTCTTGATAAAATCCTCAAGAAAGTAGGGATAGAAGGAGCATACCTCGAGATCATAAAAGCCATATATGAATGACACAATGCTAATATCATCCTCAATGGGGAAAAACTGAGAGCTTTCCCCTAAGGTCAAGAACAAGACAGGGATGTCCACTCTCACCACTGTTATTCAACATAGTATTGCAAGTCTTAGCCTCTGCAATCAGACAACACAAAGAAATAAAAGGCATCCAAATCAGCCAGGAGGAGGTCAAACTTTCACTCTTCGCAGATGACATGATACTCTATATGGAAAACCCAAAAGATTCCACCAAAAAACTGCTAGAATTGATTCATGAATTCAGCAAAGTTGCAGGATATAAAATCAATGCACAGAAATCGGTTGCATTCCTATATACCAACAATGAAGTAACAACAGAAAGAAATCAAGGAATCAATCCCATTTACAGTTGCACCAAAAACCATAAAATACCTAGGAATAAAACTAACCAAAGAGGTGAAAAATCTGTACACTGAAAACTATAGAAAGCTTATGAAAGAAATTGAAGAAGACACAAAGAAATGGAAAGAGATTCCATGCTCCTGGATAGGAAGAACAAATATTGTTAAAATGTCGATACTACCCAAAGCAATCTACATATTCAATGCAATCCCTATCAAAGTAACACCAGCATTCTTCACAGAGCTAGAACAAAGAATCCTAAATTTTGTATGGAACCAGAAAAGACCCCGAGTAGCCAAAGCAATCTTGAAAAAGAAAACCAAAGCAGGAGGCATCTCAATCCCAGACTTCAAGCTATACTACAAAGCTGTAATCATCAAGACAGTATGGTACTGGCACAAAAACAGACACTCAGATCAATGGAATGTACCCACAAATGTATGGGCAACTAATCTTTGACAAAGCAGGAAAGAATATCCAGTGGAATAAAGACAGTCTCTTCTGCAAGTGGTGCTGGGAAAACTGGACAGCGACATGCAGAAGAATGAACCTGGACCACTTTCTTACACCATACACAAAAATAAACTCAAAGTGGATCAAAGACCTCAATGTAAGACAGGAAGCCATCAAAATCCTCGAGGAGAAAGCAGGCAAAAACCTCTTTGACCTTGGCTGCAGCAGCTTCTTACTCAACACGTCTCCGGAGGCAAGGGAAACAAAAGCAAAAATGAACTACTGGGACCTCACCAAAATAAAAAGCTTCTTCACAGTGAAGGAAACAATCTGCAAAACTAAAAGGCAACCGACAGAATGGGAGAAGATATTTGCAAATGACATTTCAGATATAGAGTTAGTATCCAAAATCTACAAAGAACTTATCAACTCAATATCCAAAAAACAAAGAATTCAGTGAAGAAATGGGCAAAAGACATGAATAGACACTTCTCCAAAGAAGACATCCAGATGGCCAACCAACACATGAAAAAATGCTCAACATCCCTCAGCATCAGGGATACAAATCAAAACCACAAGGAGATACCACCTTACACCTGTCAGAATGGCTAACATTAACAAGTCAGGCAACAACAGATGTTGGCAAGGATGTGGAGAAAGAGGATCTCTTTTGCATTGCTCGTGGGAATGCAAGCTGGTGTAGCCACTCTGGAAAACAGTATGGAGGTTCCTCAAAAAACTAAAAATAGGGGCACCTGGGTGGCTCAGTCAGTTGGGCCTCCGACTTTGGCTCAGGTCACGATCTCACGGTCCATGAGTTCGAGCCCTGCATCGGGCTCTGTGCTGACAGCTCAGAGCCTGGAGCCTGTTTCAGATTCTGTGTCTCCCTCTCTCTCTGCCCCTCCCCTGTTCATGCTCTGTCTCTCTCTGTCTCAAAAATAAATAAACGTTAAAAAAAAATTAAAAAAACCTAAAAATAGAACTACTCTACGACCTAGCAATTGCACTAGTAGGCATTTATCCATGGGATACAGGTGTGCTGTTTCGAAGGGACACATGCACCCCATGTTTATAGTAGCACTATCAACAATAGCCAAAGTATGGAAAGAGCCCAAATGTCCATTGTGGATGAATGGATAAAGAAGATGTGGTATATATACTCAATGGAGTATTACTTGGCAATCAAAAAGAATGAAATCTTGCCATTTGCAACTATGTGGATGGAACTGTAGGGTATTATGCTAAGTGAAATTAGTCAGTCAGAGAAAGACAAAAATCATACGACTTCACTCATATGAGGACTTTAAGAGACAAAAGAGATGAACATAAGGGAAGGGAAACAAAAATAATATAAAAACAGGGAGAGGGACAAAACAAAAGAGACTCCTAAATATGGAGAACAACTGAGGGTTGCTGGAGGGGTTGTGGGAGGGGGGATGGGCTAAATGGATAAGGGGCATTTAGGAATCTACTCCTGAAAGCATTGCTTCACTATATACTAACTACTTTGGATGTAAATTTTAAAAAATAAAAAATAAAGTTAAATTACAAATAAATAAATAAATAAGATCTAGACACTTATATATTCAAAATATGTAGCATTTAATCCAAAATTACTCTGCATATGAAGAACTAGGAAAATCTCAAGTGTGAGAGAAGGCAAACAGACATCCAGAAAGAGATTAACACAAATGTTGAAAATTGTCAAAGACACAGGGTGCCTGGGTGGCTAAGTAGGCTAAATGTCCAACCCTTGGTTTTAGCTCAGGTCATGATCTTACAGTTCGTGAGATAGAGCCCTGACTCGGGCTCTACACTGACAGCACTGAGCTTGCTTGAGATTCTCTCTCTCCTTCTCTCTCTCTGCCCCTCCCCTGCTCACACGTGGTCTCTCTCTCTCTCTCTCTCAAAATAAATAAATAAACTTAAAAACAAAAACAACAAAAAAAGAAAATTGTTGAAGATTCATAAAGTGCTCTAAGAAGTAAGGATGAACACTCTTTAAATGAATGTAAAGGTAGGAACTATCAACAAAGAAATAGAAGATATAAAGAGAAACTCAATGGAAATGTTACAATTGAAAGTAAAATAGCAAAAGGAAAAAACTCATTGATGGACTCAATAGCTGAATAGAAATGACAGCAAAGAATCAGTGAACTTGAAGATAGGTCCATAGAATTTATTTAATCTGAACAACAAGGAAAAATTGTTTTCTTTAAATTGTTTTTATTTTATTTTTGAGAGAGAGAGAGAGAGACAGACAGACAGAGTGCAAGCAGGGGAGGGGCAAAGAGCGAGAGAGGGAGACACAGAATCCAAAGCAAGGTCCAAGCTCTGAGCTGTCAGCACATGGGGCTCAAACTCATGAACTGTGAGATCATGACCTGAACCAAGGTCAGTTGCTTAACCAACTGAGCCACCCAGGCACCCTGAGAAAAAGTGTTTTTAAAAAATGAGCAGAGCCTGAGGACCTATGAGGCAGTATCTAATTCATGTCATTAAAATTCCAAAAGAGTTTGTAAAAGTATTTCAAGAAATAATATATGAACATTTCCCAAATTTGACAAAAGACATAGGTCTACATATCTGAGAAGTTCAGTGAACCCTAAACAAGGACCTAGTGAGGTGATGGACTAGAGACCCAGCCATTCACGCCTGTTGTGAGACAGCTCTGAAAGGAGATACTAGCTGCAGCCTCTCTGCCTCTTTTTTTTAGAAAAGATTTTTAATGTTTTTATTTATTTTTGAGAGAGAGACAGAGCACAAACAGCGGAGGAGCAGAGAGCAGAGAGACACAGAATCCCAAGCAGGCTCCAGGCTCTGAACTGTCAGCATAGAGCCTGACGCAGGGCTTGAACTCTTGAACAGCGAGATCATGACCTGGGCCAAAGTCGGAGAGGAAGTCAGTGGGACACCTAACAGACTGAGCCACCCAGGCACCCCCACTCCTGTCACTTTGATCAAAGCTTTGTCAGGCCTCTTTGACTCTTCCTGTGCCCTTCCCTCCTTCCTCTCCCCTTCACAGATGTTGATCTGTAATAAATATCCTGTACCCCAAACTCTGTCTCAGCATCTGCTTCTGGGTGCTGCAACATCAGCGCAAACAACGTAAGTATAGAGCAGAGACGTGAACCCAGGTATGTGGATTCAGATTCCATGTTCTTAGTGCCTACCAGAGGCAGTTTGCCATAAAACCTAAGCTTCAAGGCCCCTAATGTGCACAAACCCTTTCAGAGGCCCTCGGGTTGGGGGGATGAGGGAGCCTAGCAATGTCTTCACATTGCTATATGAATTTTTTTTTAATTTTTTAAATATTTATTTATTTTTGAGACAGGGAGAGACAGAGCATGAATGGGGGAGGGTCAGAGAGAGAGGGAGACACAGAATCCGAAACAGGCTCCAGGCTCCGAACTGTCAGCACAGAGCCTGACACGGGGCTCGAACTCACGGACCGCGAGATCATGACCTGAGCTGAAGTCGGATGCTTAACCGACTGAGCCACCCAGGTGCCCCGCTATATGAATTTTTAAAATTTGCCAAAGAAAACTATTTTAACCACAATTGGTAAAGTTGTTTCTTTCTCCTCTGACTTCCTCTCCATTACACTTTCCCTCCTAACACTTCTCTTCATGGTAAGAATGGTGAAATGGCCATGGACCTTTGTTTGCAACTGAGTAGCCATCTTGGCCTGTTTTCTGCCCATAGAAGATAGGGGGTATTGGTAGGCAGAATAATGGCTCCCTAAAGATGTCCATGCCCTAGTTCCCCAAATCTGAGCCTTTTGGGGTGTGATTAAGTTAAGGATCTTGAGATGGGGAGATTATACTGAATTAATCTTGGTGAGCCTGATGTAATCACAAAGGTCCTTAAAAGAATCAGAGAAGGAGATGCGACAGTAGAAGCAAAGTCAAATAGAGATTTAAACATGTTACATTGGTTTTGAGGAAGAAGGAAGTGGCTACAAATAAAGAAATGCAGGCAGTCCATAGAAACTGGGAAAAGCAAGGAATAGATTCTCCTGCCAGAACCTCCAGAAGAAACAGCCCTGCTGACACCTTGATTTCAGCCCAGTGAAACCCATTTCACACTTTTGAACTCCAGAAATGTAAGATAATAAATTTGAGTTTTTCCAAGTCACTAAGTTTGAGGTAATTTGTTACAGCAGCAATAGGAAATGGGTACAGGGGTCCAAAGGCATCTTTTTAAATTTCTTTCCTTCCTTCCTCCCTCCCTCCCTATCTTCCTTCCTTCTTCCCTTCCTTCCTTCCTTCCTTCCTTCCCTTTCCTACCTCTCTCCCTCTCTCTTTCTCTCCCCCTCCCTCCCTCCTTCCTTCTTTTTTCTCCCTCCCTCTTTCTTTTTTCCTTCCTCCCTCCCTCCCTCTTTCTTTTTCTGTTCCTTCCTTCCTTTCTTCCTTCCTTTTTCTTCTTTCTTTCTTTCTTTCTTTCTTTCTTTCTTTCTTTCTTTCTTTCTTTTCTTTCTGTCTTTCTTTGTCTTTCTTTCTTTCTGTCTTTCTCTTTACCCCAATCTGGCAGTACTTCTTCTGATAAAATTATCTTAAAACTTTTTAAAAGTTTGTTTGCTTATTTATTTAGGTAATTTCTACACTCAACATGGGGCTTTGAGCTCATGAACCTGAGGTCAAGGAAGTCACATGCTTCACTGACTGAGCCAGTCAAATGCCCCTTATCTGAAAACTCTTGGTGATTTCCTATAAATCTTATTGGAATCCACTCCTTTAGACAAAAGCCACATCTATTTTTCTTTCCAGGCCCTTCTCTCACTTGTCTGAGAGTCAGGATGCTGTGGTACAACAGTCTTAAGATTCTTAGAAACATTTTTGCCTGGTTGAAATAGTCTGCTTTATAGGGGACACTCAAGGCTCTTAGAGGCTCTCTTGTTTACCGGAGAGAATCTAAATGAAATGCCCTTTCTTTGAAGGTCTGCTAGGCATGCCCTTAAATCTTCCTGAAGTCTCAACAAAGAGTCTTTAAAACCATACTTTTGAAAGCTTTTCCTTGAGGTCATGTTTTACTTGTAGTGCCCCAGGCTTGTTCTTTACCCTGCATCACTTCTTTGTTTGAGAAATTTTAGATCCTTGGATAGACAGTTAGACCTTCTATATTTCCTCTAAATTTGGCTTAGAAACTGAGCCATTCCTTGTGTGTTTTTTGTATTTTATTGTAGTCTGCCAGAAGAAGCCAGTTGGCACTTTCATCATTCTGCCTGGAGACTTCATTAGCCAGATTCACAATGTAGTTATTAGAATGTCTTCTGTTTTCGCATTGCCTGCAGGACAAGCTTCATTAACTGTTCTTCCAGTACAGAACAGCACTCAAGTGCCCTTTTCTCCAGGCTGTTTTCCTTCCTGTCCTTCGATCCCTCATCAACAGTCTCCTGGAAGCCCTTCCAGATTTTGCTAACAGTCTTTATGAGGGCCTTCAAGACTTTGCTAAAGCCAATGACACATGGTTTAAGTTAAGCTCCATCTTTATTCCCTCACTCAGAGACTGGATGCAGGCTTCCCAAGGAAGTTTGGAAATGGCTTGAGGTAAGGTTGCTCTCTGCTGCAGGACAGACCCCAAGGAGCTGACTACTAGAGACTCTTCTGACTACACTCTCTGGAGCTGTGCATCAAATCCTCCCTTGAAAAGGGATCTGGATGATGCATCTCTGTGTCTTCCGTGAGCAGTGCTATGCTGGAGCTGGCTCAAACCTCCTCATGGGAGCCAGTTGTTAACTCTTTACTGTGTTCAGTGACGTCATCTCAGTGCCTTGAAAGTGGCCATTGTGGGAGTTTCCACCACAGAAGTTAGCAAATGTCACACATCGGGACTTTTATTGTCCTGGGGAGCCGGTTTACCAGCACACCTCTGAACTAGTCTATACATAATTAACATTGGGTAAGTTATTTATCCTCTCTGTGCCTCAATCTTCTTATTTGTAAAATGGGACTAATAATCCTCCCTATGCCATAGAGTCAGTATGAGAATTAAATGAGCTAAGACATGCAAAATGCTTGGACAGTGCCTAGCACACAGGAAGCACTCAGTAAGTATTAACTATTATTTTTACTCTTGCTGTTGTTATTGCTGTTATTGCCACCTTAAAACTTCCAGTAGATTTTCATAAAGGATAGGCTAACTTTCTTAGTATGTCATGCAATGCAATATAACCTGACAGTTCCAACCACAAGGAACTTTTCATCATTTCTGGAACTCAGACTATGTTTCCATCTCCAAACGTTGGTACATATAGGTACCTTCTGCAAGGAAAGCCCATCCGTCACTTGCCTGTCATCTTCCAGACAATTTCTTTTCATCCTTTTGGACCTGCACACATTGCCTCCTCTGGGAAGCCCTCACCACCACCTATGCATGGCAGGGACTCCCTCCTCAGTGTTGCCCTTGCTCATTGCACAGCCCTCCATTATCCTGATAGCGCTTTATTGTGGTTACTTGTTTATGTCTGTTTCCCCTTGTGAGTCCAGAGTTGGATGTGCTGTTTCTCTGTGTCCTCAGCACAGTAATAGAGGTGCTGAATATTTGTTGAATGAATGAATGAATGAATGAATGAATGAATGAATGAACATTGCCTGGAAAGGTGAGGAAAAGAGTAAGTAGCCTAGTAGGATATAATAATAACAATAATAATAATAATAATAATAATAATAATATTTTTGTTTGCTTAAGTAGCCATAGGTATATGGTATGGAGCAATAACCCAGGACCCCAGCGTTTTAGGTGTGATGGGTCCTAGATTTGTCACACCGTGACCCTGATCGCCTTCACCCTCTTTACCAGAGTTCTCTGCCTGTCTTTCATGATGGCTGAGATTGTCAAGTCTTCCGTGAAGTGTTTCTTCCTTCCCTCTGCTCTCCCACAGCTCTCCACCCACATCGTCATTACCAACCACATCATTCACTCTCCTGGATTTCCCCTTAAGAATCCAGTGGTGTTTCTGCATTTCCACCCTTCATGTAGAGGGGTGAATACTCGGGGGATGGCGTTGTTCAGCCACAGACCGGTGAATTTATCTCCCACACCCCCTGCCTCTGTTTCCCCTGAGTGTGAACGGGCCACAGCGGAAACCCTTCCCGGGCCCGCGTCTTAGCGCGCGGACACGGAGGGCGCAGCAGCCCCCACGCAGGCGGAGGAGCCAGGCGGCAGGCGGGTGGGAGATGGAGAGAGACGGCAGGCGTCAGAGCAAAGGAGGGGAGGGGAGGCCCGAGGCGGGGCTGCGGGGCAGGCGAGCGGCCGGGCGGGGCCGAGAGGCGGGCCGGGCGGGAGCGGCGCGCGCCAGGGGCCTGGCGGGACCGTCCGAGGGGACGCGCGCGAGCGCCGGGATGGGCCCCGCGGCGCGGCTGGCGGCGCTGCTGGCTGTCCTGGCGCTCCGGGCAGGTGACCCGACGGGAGCCGCGGTGCGGGGGGACACGTTCTCGGCGCTGACCAGCGTTGCGCGCGCCCTGGCGCCCGAGCGCCGGCTGCTGGGACTGCTGCGGCGCTACCTGCGCGGGGAGGAGGCGCGGCTGCGGGACCTGACCAGGTGAGGGCACGGGTTTGGGGCGGGAGGGAGCCCCAGGGGCGCCGCAGTCGGGGAGACTGAGTCAGAGGGCCAGACCGAGACACCCTGCTCTACGGTGGCGGGCGACTCGGTCTCGTTGTCCCTCTGCGTGGGACCTCAGACTCGATTTGAGACTGGGTAAGAGTCTCGGTAGACCGTGAGACTGAGACACCGTGGCCCAGTGTGACGGTCAGGTCCAGTGTGCGGGACCCCGAGATAGCCCCGAGGTGTGGCCCGAGGCATGAGGTCGTGGCGAAACAGATTGAGTGGGACCCCAAGGACGCTGTGTCACACGGAGTGGAGTCTCGGACTCCGTTGCGCGCGCGCACACACACACACACACACACTAGCACCCCAGAGCCATCCTCACACAGCCAAGTTGATAGCTGTGCAAAAGTGTAGTGGGGTGACTCGGGCTGAGGAGGAAGGACCTCACAAGGCACTGTGTCCAGCTGTGTGGGGCCCCAGGCTCTGTGTCACAGAGACACAGCAAGACTACAAGAGTGAGAGAGAGAAGATACTGTGAGGCTGTAGCCGTGTGTGGTGGCCACGTGACCCAGAGGACTAGTGTTTAGTATGAAGTGACTCTCTGTGACCGTGTATGAGATTTACATGCCTCTGGGACTGCGTGGGCAGCCACTATGGATATCTCTGTGTCTCTAATGAATGCTGCTTGTACAGCTCACTATATGACTAATGCTTCATGTTCATTAACTCATTCAACACACACGTTTGAGTGCCTGTTGTGAGCCAGGCACTGCTCCAGGCAGTGGGGATAAAATGGTGAACAAGGCCCAACCCTGACCTCAAGGAGCTTGGAGTCCATAGCATTTGTCTCCTTTGCTTCAACTCTCCCTTCTCTCCCCATATATAAGAGCTCTCTAAATTGTAAATACAAGGGGCGCCTGGGTGGCTCAGTCGGTTGGGCGTCTGACTTTGGCTCAGGTCATGATCTCATGATTCATGAGTTCGAGCCCCGCATCAGGCTCTGTGCTGACAGCTCAGAGCCTGGAGCCTGTTTCAGATTCTGTGTCTCCCTCTCTCTCTGCCCCTCCCCTGCCCCTGCTCCTGCTCTGTCTCTCTCTGTCTCAAAAATAAATATAATTTAAAAAAAATTTTTAAAAAACATTAAATTCTAAATACAATTCTAAATACAAGGTAACTGACATTTGATATGTGTATCTTGACATCAAGAAAACACTGGGGAGGAGTGCCTGGGTGGTTCAGTTACTTAAGCGTCTGACTCTTGATTTCCACTCAGATCATTACCTTGCAGTTTGTGAGTTCAAGCCCCACATAGGGCTGTGTGCTGACAGCTCAGAGCCTGGAGCCTGCTTCAGATTCTGTGTCTCCCTCTCTCTGCCCCTCCCCTCCCCCGCTCATGCTCTGTCTCTCTCTCTCTCAAAAAATAAACATGAAAAAAATTAAAAAAAAAAACACTGGAGGAAAAACATACTTGATACTAGAGGATTATGGGTATAGCACACACAAGCAAATGCTCAGCTGTACTGTTTTGCTATGAAATCAACACACTCTAGTGCTACACACTGGCATAAAATACTATATAGACTGGAATACAGGTACTGTAATCATGTATTGACTGTCAGTGTCAAACTCTGAAAGATGAATGATTGTATTATGGTACCATGTGTTGGAATAGGTGTTGTGCCTTCTCTGCTTGGGACATTAAGAAGTCTACAGCAGTGGTGTAACCACATTGCTAACTGAATATATTAATACAGTTCTACATCATCTGACTCTCTGCTGAGCCGAGACAACAGAGAGCTGTCTCACAATGTGCTGCTGATAAAACTGAGTTGAGTGTATGTGATAGTAATACCGATTCTGGGGCACATGGGAAGAAGGTGTGTAGGGACGCTATGGCTGTGTAAGAGAGCCCGGGTCGGAGAGAATCAGTTTGTGTATGGAAGTGTGTGTGAAAGATCTTGTTTGTTACTCAGTAGTGACTGAATGATGATGTAAGTTGGTATGTGCTTTTAAGTATGTAGCTTGCATATAAGTTAATGCATGTTTAAATTTACTATTAGTTTGAAAGAGTATGAATACACACACATGTACACACACAAAATGTATGTATTCTAACAATAAAGATATTTTCTTTTTTTTACCACTTTATCTTTTTTTAATTTACATCTAAGTTTGTTAGCATATAGTGCAACAGTGTTTTCAGGAGTAGATTCCTTAGTGCCCCTTACCCATTTAGCCCATCCCCCCTCCCACAACCCCTCTAATAACCCTCTGTTTGTTCTCCATATGTAAGAGTCTCTTATGTTTTGTCCCCCTCCCTGTTTTTATAGTATGTTTTGCTTCCCTTCCCTTATGTTCATTATATTATTTTTTGCTTCCCTTCCCTTATGTTCATCTGTTTTGTATCTTAAAGTCCTCATATGAGTGAAGTCATATGATATTTGTCTTTCTCTGACTAATTTCACTTAGCATAATACCCTCTGTCTAGTTCCATCCACGTAGTTGCAAATGGCAAGATTTCATTCTTTTTGATTGCCAAGTAATACTCCATTTTATGTATATACCACATCTTCTTTATCCATTCATCCACAATGGACATTTGGGCTCTTTCCATACTTTGACTGTTGTTGATAGTGCTGCTATAAACATTGGGGTGCATGTGCCCCTTCAAAATAGCACTCCTATATCCCTTGGATAAATACCTAGTAGTGCAATTGCTGGGTCATAGGGTAGTTCTATTTTTAATTTTTTGAGGAACCACCATACTGTTTTTCAGAGTGGCTGTACCAGTTTGCATTCCCACCAGCAGTGCAAAAGAGATCCTCTTTCTCCGCATCCTCGCCAACATCTGTTGTTGCCTGACTTGTTAATGTTAGCCATTCTGACACATGTAAGGTGGTATCTCATTGTGGTTTTGATTTGTATTTCCCTGATGATGAGTGATGTGGAGCATTTTTTCATGTGTCTGTTGGCCATCTGGATGTCTTCTTTGGAGAAGTGTCTATTCATGTCTAAAAAATGATATTTTCAATAATTCTTGTCACTCTTCAGAGTTGCAATTAAGTTTATTTATTTGTTTTGAGAGACACAGAGAGAGTGTGGGGGGATGCAGAGAGAAAGGGAGAGAGAGAGAGAATTCCAAGCAGGCTCCCCACTGTCAGCGCAGAGCCCCATGCGGGGCTCAAACTCACAAATCACGAGATCAGGACCTGAGGCAAAATCAAGAGTCAGATGCTTCACCAGCTGAACCATCCAGGTGCCCCTGGGTCTACTCTATAAAGCAAAATGTTTTAATTTTGTTCTCAGTCCACATGCATTGGAGTCTCGGTTTGTTGGTGGAAATAAAAGACTCTTCTCTTTAATTTGAGATCCCAACATGATCCCTGCTACCCACGTGCTCCTTCTCTTTATTTCGATGGCTCAGATAGAGATGGGGAGGTTAGAATCCTGATGCTGGACCTCTCAGGGAACATGTTCAGAACTGAGAGTTTGCAGTGCTGATCAAAGTGACTGGCAGAGGGGATGGGGGGCAGGGCTCTGATGCTGGTCTCCTTTACTGTATTATCACTATTGTCGTTGCAGCTTTGTCACAGAATACTAATCCCATTTGATTCTTACACACAGTGCTTTGAAATAGGTTTATACTACTCTCTTAAACAAATGAGCCCAGATAATAAAACAGAATCATGTAAATATGATAAGACTAAAATTTAGTACCTTATCCCAGATAGTAGGGTAGCAAATCCAGGACTAGGACCTAGTTTTTTTGATGGTTTCTTTCTATTGTGCCATGATGTCCTGACTGCTTGCTTTATCTGATGTGCCGGGACCCAGACCAAGCCCCATAACTCCTGAGGTTTTATGAGCAACTGGTGTACATAGTGGTTAAGAGTCTGGATTCAGGAATTTAACAGACCTCTGTTTGAATCCTTGGCTCTGACTTTGGGCAAGTTCCTTTACCTACATTCTGTAAAATGATGATAATGATAGTACCTACCCCACAGAGCTGTTGGAAGGATTAAGTACCATGTAAAGGTTATTTATCATTTTGCTTGGAATGTAATAAATGCTTAACAAATGTTAGCTCCAACTGTATGATTTTTATTTTGAGACCGCCTGGTGAACCTAGACTCCGCTTTTGGCTCTAAGCAGTAACTAAGATTGTGAGAGCCCAGATAATAAAAAAGAATCAGAAAAATTCTAGATCCTTTTCTCATATGACTTATGAGCATTTAATTTCACAAAGTTTAGCGTGGTATTTTACAGACTGTCTGTTCTTTAGTCAGTGCTTTAAAACTTAGTGAAATGTTTGCTTTTGAGAACAAGAATTTTGGCAGTTCTTGTTCATTTTCCTATACTCCCAATCTGGTGACCTAATGTAACTTGAGATATTATTTCTAAGGGACTCAGTTGATATTCTTCTTTAAATTTCTGAATTTAGCAATAAAATATTTTTCGATGTTGAAACTACGTCTTACCCCAAGTTAACGAAGCAAAAATTTTACCAGTTATAGTATATATAATTATGTACCGGTATAGTGTAAATACTAGTTTTATATATATAGATAACAGTTGTTGTAGTTTTTAAAAAACTACCAAGATTGAAAGAGTAAAATCAGCAGCAATAATTTTTCTGTTAGGAATTAAACATTCAGGATGTCTCAGAAGAACTGAGACAAAGCCATTTCTGAATTCCCAAGGAGAAACATACTGAATTAAAAAAGCTCATGTATTGCAGTTGGATAACCTATCCAGGCTATGTTTAATGCGGGATTGGATTGCGAATTTTATGTGCACATTCTTGAAGCAAAGGATCTGATTTTCCACTCTCAGCAACATTTGTTAAAGCAAAAAGCCATTTAGGAAACCTTGAGGTTTGAATTCAGCATCCAGTAACTCGGTCTCTGAAAACCAGCTATTTGCTCAAAGGCTGGGAATAAGGCCAACGTTTAGATTCCAAGCCAGTCTCAGATATCTGTTGATAGGTTTTTTTTTCTTTGTGTGACAGAAAAATGACGTATCTGAACACTGAATTGAATCATGTGGTGCAGTAGAGATCAAACCCCTGCCTTAAATAAACTGACACCGTAATACAAAGTGGGGTGTGAAGAGAACAAGGAGCTAGTGCTTTTGATGTGCTGGAGGACTTGGGGGAAATTTTCACCTCACTGCCTTCCTTCTTTCCTCTGATGCCTATTAAACGTTAGTCCTCAAGCACTAAATGAAGAATCTATTCAGTTATGGAAAAGATGATGGAAAGAGAGAATAGAATGGTCGTGCCGAAAGAATCCATAGAGATCTTCTAGACTAGACCAGTTCTGTCATTTTAATTTTTTTTAATGTTTATTTATGGGAGAGAGAGAGAGACAGAGCATGAGCGCAGGAGGGGCCAAAAGCGAGGGAGACACTGAATCTGAAGCAGGCTTTAGGCTCTGAGCTGTCAGCACAGAGCCCCACACGGAACTCGAACCCATAAACTGACAGATCATGACCTGAGCCGAAGTCAGATGCTTAACCGACTGAGCCACCCAGGCGCCCCCAGTTCTATCATTTTATAGAGGAGGAGACTGACAGATAGTTGGGGGCTGGGTCAGGATACCTCTCAGGTCTCCTTCCAATCCAACTGTCTATAAAATTACTGCCCCCTCAGCCTCAGTTGTCCTTGGACACTTACTCTTCAGGCTGGACTCAGGCCCAAGTCTCTGCTTGCTTTAAGTGTTTTCGTCTAGCAGTGGAATATCTTCCACTAAGTAGTTCCATATGGAGCTGAAGCAGGAAATAATGGGCAGTAAAAAAAAAAAAAAAAAAAAAAAAAAATCCCACACCCTGGAGGCCGGTTTAGTTTTTAAAACCGTAGAGTAGCCACTGTCAAAGTGCACTGTCTCGGGATCAGAGACATCCTCGGACTTGACAGAGCTCTCATTTCCTCTCTGGAAATGAGATTCTTGTTCTTAGTTTGTGCTTGAACTCTTGGCTCCCTGGAAGCACCTGGAGGTAAATCATCTTCTGTTTCAGGCTCCATTCCCAGTGGCGGGCTCCACTCCTGAGAAATCCTGAGGGCCGACTCAGCTTCAGAAGAGTGAATCCTTCCACCCTGCCACTCCTGTATTCTTTACTTTCATCCCTTTCTGCTCGCTGAAGTCTTCCACTCTGGCCAAAGGAGTCACACACTCTTGAGCACATTCCTATAAATACGTATCCTTTTCATTTTGCACACACTTTTTTCTTTTACATCCATTGTTGTTATTATATTGTTCTTGAAATTAATAATTTTAAAGACAAGAAAAAACTTAAAAAAATTTTTTTAAATGTTTATATATTTTGAGAGAGAGTGGGAGACACAGAATCTGAAGCAGACTCCAGGCTCTGAGCTGTCAGCACAGAGCCCATTGTAGGGCTTGAACTCATGTGCTGTGAGATCATGACCTGAGCCAAAGTCAGACGTTTAACCAACTAAGCCACCCAGGCGCCCCAAAATAAGAAAAAAATTTTAGAGGTTACAGCTGGAACTCTCAGGACTGCCTTATTATAATTGATAATTTAATAATGTTAATTCCAATAGTGTGTTATAAATGGAATAACCTTACTATGCCAGGAAAGGAAACAACTTTTTTTTAAAATGTTTATTTATTTTTGAGAGAGAAAGAGCGCCGCGGGGGAGGGGCAGATAGCGAGGGAGACACAGAAACTGAAGCAGGCTCCAGGTTCTGAGCTGTAAGCACAGAGCCCGACAAGGAGCTCGAACCCACAAACCTTGAGATCATGACCTGAGCCGAAGTCTGGTGTTTAACTGACTGAGCCACCCAGGCGCCCCAGGAAACAGCATCTTTTGCTTGTGTGAATACTTTGTAGGACATCTGAAGAGAGAAATTAACTAGAAAGATGATCACTTCTGGTCCCACCATTTCTGGCCTTTTTCTACACATGTCGGCAAGCCAGAGGGGCTGGAAGCATGCTGGAGGACCCCACGTTTACATCCCCCATTACAACCATCACCAGTTTCTATGTGGCCTGCTCCCTAAATAGCTTCATTGAATCTATCCCATTCGCAGCCCCCACTGTCATTATTATGGTTCAGACTCTCCTTACTCTTGCTTACAGTTTTGAATTGACCTCCTAACTGGTCTGTCTGCCTCTGGTCATTCCTATTTCTGAACGCTCTTTCTCACCCTCTCATGAATTTATATATACAAACATGTCAGTGTGTCCGACTCTCACTCAAAACTTTTTGGTGACTTGGGAGGTGCCCCTCACTTTTCCAGGCTAATCTACCCTATCCTCCAGCAGTGCTGAACAGTTTATATTCCCCTACCAGTTCTCTCTGTCCCTTCACAAAGGTTGAGCTGTCTCTGCCTGCCTCTCCTCCCTTCCTCACTATTTGCAATTTTAGTTTATTATGTCCTCTGTAAAACTATCCCTGACTTGCTCTGGCCAAATTAATTACCCCCTCTCCTTATGGCCCCCTAAGCCTTGTTCTTAAATCTGGTGTTCATCTGTAATATAATTATTTGTGTATCTACTAGTCTGTGAGTCCTTGAGACCAAGGTTATTGTCTTATTCAAAATTCTGTTCCTAGATCCTAGAAGAGTATATATTAGTCATTCTTTCACAGAACTATTTATTGAATTTAGGTATAGAGTGATGAGAAAAACAGCTATCTTCTTGTTCATGAAATTCTCGAGCATTGGACCCTGTCTTGACTTTGCATCCCCAGCATCTAGCATGGAGTCTGACATCTGGCAAGCAACCATTGTAGACTGACGTATTAAATGAATAAATATATCAAGCCTCTGTGCTCTGGTACATGTTGGTCCCTGTTGACTCAAAAAATATTCTGCCTACAATACAGAGAAGTTGAGCATGGTTTCTGCACAAGGATGCCATATGAATTCATGAAGTGTTCCATATTTTTTGAATCACTTTGTTGTGCACTTGAAACTAACGTAACACTGTGTGTCAACTATAATCAAGTTAAAAAAAAAGAACTAGGGTGTCTGAGTGGCTCAGTCAATTAAGCATCCGACTTCAGCTCAGGTCATGAACTTGTGGTTTGTGAGTTCAAGCCCCGCGTAGGGTTCTGTGCTGACAGCTTAGAGCCTGGAGGCTGTTTTGGATTCTGTCTCTCACTCTCTGCCTCTATGCTGCTCGCATTCTGTCTCTCTCAAAAATAAATAAACATTATAAATAAATAAATAAATAAATAAATAAATAAATAAATAAATAAATTCTTCCTTTCTTTGTTCTAGTTCCATGGAAACAATAGGGCAAAATCAGCTGAGAACTTCAGCGTCAAATCTGGCTTTGTCACTCACAAAAAGTGTGGCCTTGTTTCAGTTTTCTCTCCCTGTAAAATGGGCATGATAAAATCTACTCTAAGGGTCTTTGGGGGGGTTAAATGAGACAATATATTTAGAGCACTTAGCAGGATGCCTAATAGAGGTAAAGCTCAGTAAGCAGTAGCTATCAAATGTTTCATCCTTTAGGACTCAGATCAAGTGCCATTTCCTCTGGGAAGTCTTCCCTTACACCTTCTAACTCCCACCTGGGTTAGGGGCCCTGCCTACAAATTGCTGTAACATTACATAGCATTGCAAGCTTATGTCTCATAGCAGGTATCACAGTTATTGCAACTAATGGAACAACATTTTTGAGCTTCTACCAGATTCTAAGTATTGAATATAGAGTGATGAGGAAAAAAAAAAAAGATTTTCTGGTTTGTGAATTCCTTGGAACATCTACCCTGTCTTGCCTTTGTATCTTTAGCATCTAGTGTGGTGCCTGATGTTCTATAATTGACCAGTAGAGACTGACTCATTGAGTGAACAAATGAATGGATCTTCTTTTGTTGTGTTGGTAGTTTTCATATTCTTTGTGCTTATTGGTTAGACTATTACATGAGTCTCGAGGGCGTCATGTTTCATTTTTAACGACTCTAAATGTATATACACCATGCCAGCCTTCACTAGGGGCAGTGGCTATCTCAGTAAGTGAGATCATTCTATTCCTCTCTTCCAGATTCTATGACAAGGTGCTTTCTTTGCATGAGGATTCGGCAACCCCTGTGTCTAACCCTCTGCTTGCATTTACTCTCATCAAACGCCTACAGTCTGACTGGAGGAATGTGGTACATAGTCTGGAGGCCAGTGAGAACATCCGAGGTAATGAGGAGGAGGGCTGGAGGGTAAGAGAAGATTCTATCTCCTGACTCTGGAAAGGAGAGAGATTCTGGTGGAATGTGATGAAGGGTAATGAAGTGGGTAGGTATTACTCGATCTTCTCAGCTCTAGCGATTACCAAGGACTAGATCCCCTTGTTAATATGTTTATATGAATGTACACTAGAAAGCACTTTCATATCCATTATTTCATTTGATCGTCACTACAACCCTATGGAGAAGTACAGGTTATATCATTCCGTTTATGTATTTGTCTGATAATTTCTATTTTATTAAATTGACACTATAATGTGATCTATAGCAAGGTCAGTTTCCTAATTTATTCTACTTTTGTTTTGTTTTAAAATATTTCTTTATTAAGATACAAAACAGATGAACACAAGGGAAGGGAGGTAGAGATGATATAAAAACAGGGAGGGGGACAAAACATAAGAGACTCTTAAATCTAGAGAACAAACTGAGGGTTGCTGAAGGGGTGGGGAGGTGGGCTAAGTGGGCAAGGGGCATTAAGGAGGGCACTCGTTGGGATGAGCACTGGGTGTTACATATAGGGGATGAACCACTGGATTCTACTCCTGAAATCATTATTGCACTATATGTTAACTTGGATGTAAATTTTTAAAAAATTTATTTATTCATTTATTTTGAGAAAGAGCAGGGGAAGGGCAGAAAGAGAGAAGGAAAGAGAGAATCCCAAGCAAGCTCTGCTCTGTCAGCCAGAAACCGATGAGGGGCTTGATCCCATGGACTGTGAGGTCATGACCTGAGCTGAAATCAAGAGTTGGATGCTCAACTGACTGAGCCACCCAGGCACCCCTAATTTATTCTACTTTGACTTGAAGAAATTTTTTGACTTTGGGGAAGTTAAGAGGAAGAAGAGTTGTCCCCACAAAGGACAAGATTCCTGGAGACAGATAGGATGGAACAACACGTGCTTCAGTTTTTACTAGAAAGCTTTTTTTCCTCATTCAGAAGATTGTATTAAGCATCTGCTCTGTGCCAGGAGTTGTGCTTGCCACGGGGAATAAAAACACATAAAACAGAGGCACCTGGGTGGCTCAGTCGGTTAAGCGTCTGACCAGTTCAGGACATGATCTCGTGTTCGTGGATTCAAGCCCCATATCAGGCTCTGTGCTGACGGCGCAAGAGCCTGGAGCTTGCTTTGGATTCTGTGTCTCCCTCTCTCTCTGACCCTCCTCTGCTCACTCTCTCTCTCTCTCTCAAAAAAAAAAAAAAAAACAAAACAAAAACATTGAAAATAAATTTAAAAAATAAAAATATAAACACATACAACATTATCTTTGCTCATGAAATATTTGACTAGGTGATTATGCCTTGCATGTATCAAATGCTCACCACCTGTTTTTTGAAGGGTGGGGTGGATTGATGTTTTTACTGCCCTTACAGCTCTGAAAGATGGTTATGAGAAGGTGGAGCAGGACCTGCCAGCCTTTGAGGACCTTGAGGGAGCAGCGAGGGCCCTGATGCGGCTACAGGATGTGTACATGCTCAACGTGAAGGGCCTTGCCCGGGGTGTCTTTCAGAGAGTCACTGGCTCCGCCGTTACTGACCTGTACAGTCCCAGACGGCTCTTCTCCCTGACAGCAGATGACTGCTTCCAAGTTGGCAAGGTAACAATATTCAGAGAGAGAGCGAATTGTTCAGCTCTAATTTCTCGAGGATGAAATAACTATATCCTGATTGCTTTTACATACTGTCAGTCCTTCCAGCAAACTTGGAAACTTGGTATTATTCCCCACTTTCAGATGAAGAAGCCGAGGATCAGACAGGGAAATAATTTGCCCAAGGTTACACAATTTTAAGTAGCAGAAGGAAATTTTGAACCCAGGTCTTTTAACTCCAAATCCCATGTCCTTTCCATGATAGCTAAGGTGATCACATATGCCGGCCCCTTTTGAGAGTGAAGGGGGGTGTTATTAGTTATGCCAGGATGACAGACAAACTGGGACTGAGCTGGGAAAAATGGTCTTGTGGTCATCCTAACAGTAGCACCCTGCCAGCAGATGAACAGCTGGGTGGAGAGGAGAAGCAGGGTCCAAGGGTGGGGAAAGGGATAAGAGGTGGAGATGTGAAGGTAAGATCATGGAAACCAGGCTCCTGAGACTTTCTGGAATCCCTTGCAACATTTCCTAAGCATTTAGAAGTACTAAATTCAAGCAGTGTCAAAAAGCGGAGGCCATTTATTTTAACATTCCTTGAGGAAATAAACTCCAGGAACCTTCCGTAGGAGATATTTAGCCGATCTTTGATCATAACTTATAAGCACACTTGAGGTCACTTTACAATATACTCTTTGTTAGCCTTTGCCTTAATAAGTAATGGAGTAAATCCTTTTTAATTTTGGAGACGTGTATTGCAGGAAAGTGAATTTTCCCGGCAGACATGAGAGTGGGCCTCAGGTGCCCTGATTTCAAGTTTTGTGGGTCAGTCTTCCAAATTAATGTAGGGTGTGTTGCCTCAGCCTCTCTATGTACCATTTTTCCTTTTCTAATATTGTGATGGAATCAGAGCTCAACCATCAGGTTCATGGCTAATTTAAATTTAAGCCAGTTAAAATAGTTCTGTGTATGGAACCAATGTACGCTTCATTTGTGAAGCCTTCATGAGACTAAAACCATATGTTGAAAATTCAGTAAGTCACTTCCTGAAAGCTTTATTGGAAGTCTTAATTTCCGTATTTATTCACTTATTTTAAAAGATAAAACATTTCTAATATAAGAAAGGTATATAAAATAACAAGCAATTATATCTATAACCGGAGATGAAATATGTTTAAATTTTGCAATTTTTGTTTCAGATTTTTAAAAAGGAATTTACATAAAACTTAAGGCATTTAAGTTAATATTAAAAATGAATTTAGCGGCACCTGGGTGGTGCAGTCAGTTAAGTGTCCGACTCTTTATCTCAGCTCAGGTCATGACCTCAGAGCTCGTGGATTTAAGCCCTGCATTGGGCTCTGCACTGATGGCATAGAGCCTGCTTGGGATTCTGCCTCTCCTTCTCTGTGCCCCTCCCCCACTTGTGGTCTTGTGGTCTCTCTCTCTCTCTCTCTCTCTTCCCTGCCCCCCCCCCCCAATGAATAAATAAACATAAAAAATTTTTTAAAAAAAGCATCTGTCCGACTCTTGGTTTCAGCTCAGGTCATGATCTCATGGCTTTTTGGGTTCAAGTTCCATATCAGGCTCTACACTGGCAGTGCAGAGCCTGCTTGGGATTCTCTCTCTCTCCCTCTCTCTCTACCCCTCCCCCACTTGCACTGTCTCTGTCTCTCTCAAAATAAATAAATAAACTTAAAAAAGAAAAGATTTTAAGGGCATCTGGGTGGCTCAGCTGGTTGGGCATCTGACTCTTGATTTCGGCTCAGCTCAAGATCCCGGGGTTGTGGGATTGAGCCCCATGGCTGGATCCATGCTGAGCATGTAGCCTGCTTAGGATTCTCTCTCTCCCTCTGCCCCTCTCCCACTCATACTCTCTCTCTCTCTCTCTAAAATGAAAAATTTTTTTTAAAAGTTTTTTAATGAATTTAAATATAGCTCCATAAAGTCCCCCTCCTGTTTCTTCTCACCATTCCCAGCCCCTCCCTTCTGCTCTACCTACCCTTGCCCAGGTGCCCGGTAACCATTGTCCTGAGGCGTGCAATAAGTACTATCCTGAGTCCAGCTTCTTTCACTCAGCACACTGTATCTGTGAAATTTATCCACCTTGTTGTATTTATTAGTAGGTAATTCCTTTTTTATTGTTGAGTAGTATTCCAGTGTATGAATATATTATCACTAGGAGACTGTTTATTATCCAGTCTCCTAGTGATAGATACTTGGATTGTTTCCAGCCTGGGCTACTGTGAATAAAGCTACTATTAACATTCTTATGTAAGTCTTTCTGTTTTTATTTCTCTTGAATAAACACCTGGGAGTAGTATTGGTGGGTCAAGGAATAAGCTTCAGCAATTATTAACATGTGGCCAAATTTGTTTCATCTACACATCTCCAATTTCCTCCTCCATGGATTATTTTAAAGCAGATTGGCCTTTCCATTTTCTGAAATCCTTAGTTGTCTAATTGTAATACCCTGCTATTTTGTCTGTTGACTCTTGCTAATGATTATTTCCTGATATGGTTTAGTATGTTTAATTGTGAGCTTACTTTTAGCAGGACTTTTTTTCTCCTAAAAGAATCTCTGTGTTTGTAGTTGTAGGAATATCACTCCAGAATGTTCTGGTTTTCTTCTTCCAGGTACTCTAATGGTATCACTGGCCTTAGGTACTATTTTTGGTTTTTTGTTTTTGTTTTTGGAGTACATTATATCTGCATGAATTATTTATTTCATAACTGGAAGTTTGTGCCTTTTGACTTCCTTCACCCATTTCAGTTACTCCCTACTTCCTGCCTGGGGCAACCAATCTGTTCTCTGTATCTATAGATTCAGGTTTTTGTTGTTGTTTGTTTTTTGTTTTAGATTCCACATATATGTGAGATCATATGGTACTAGTCTTTCTTTGAGTTTTTAAAAGTTTGTTTATTTATTTGAGAGAGAGCATGTGTAAGCAGGGGAGGGGCAGAGAGAGAGAATTCCGAGAGAGAGAGAGAGAGAGAGAGAGAGAGAGAAGAGAAAGAATTCCAAGCAGGCTCCATGCGCTCAGCTTGGACTCCAAAGTGGGGCTTGAACTCATGTACTGTGAGATCATGACCTGAGCTGAAACTAAGTCGCTTAACTGACTTAACCAACTGAACTACCCAGGCACCCCTTTGTCTGATTTATTTCATGTAGCATAATGCCCTCAAGGTTCATCCATGTTGTTGCAAATGGCAAAGTCTCCTTTTTTATGGCTGAATAATATTCCATTGCGCACACACACACACACACACACACACACCCCACATTTTCTTTATTTGTCCGTTAATGGACACATAGGTTGTTTCCCTATCTTGGCTATAATAAATAATGCTGGCAATGAACATATGGGGTGCATATACCTATTCAAGTTAGTGTTTTCATTTTATTCAGATAAATACCAGAAGTGGAATTGATAAGTCATAGGGTAGTTCTATTTTTGATTTTTTGAGGAGCCTCCATATTGTTTTCCACGCTGGCTGTACCAGTTCGCATTCCCACCAGCAGTGCACAAGGTTCTTTTTCTCCACATCCTCGCCAGCACTATTTCTTGTCCTTTTCATAATAGCCATTCTAACAGGCAAGAAGTGATATCTCATTGTGGTTTCGATTTGCACTCACCTTAGATCCATTATTGTATTGATTTATTCACATGAGCATAGGCTCAAGATTGTGAATATTCTAAAGACACACTTTGTTTCCCCTAAACAATACCCAGACAGAAACAAACCAACTTTTTTTTTTACTGTTTATTTTTGAGAAAGAGAGAGCATGAGTGGGAGAGGAGCAGAGAGAGAGAGGGAGACAGAGAATCCAAAGCAGACTTCGTGCTGTCAGCACAAAGCCTGACTCCGGGCTGAAACCCAGAAACCGTGAGATCGTGATCTGAGCTGAAGTCAGTCACTCAACCCACTGAGCCACCAAGGTGCCCCATAAACCAACTTTCTTGACTCTTTGTGACAGTGGGCAGATTTTTTCAGGTCTATCCTTTCCTTTAAGGTATGGTTCTTCATGGATTTCGCTTTTATGAGTGTGTCTTCATTCCAACCTAGGTTTGAGGACGTGTCTGGAGGGCTCATATTCTGTCCTCATGTGGGTGTTTTAATTAAAGGTTGCTAAGAACGAGGACTACCACTCACCCCCATTCTAAACAGCTTTAGCATCTGCTCTTAAGCTTGTTGCTTGGGTTCTTAGCTCCTTTTTTGTTTCCTGTACCTGGACATTTTCCATTCTTTCTTGAAAATGTAAAATATTTGTTACATTTTATCCAAAAGTTTCAAGTAGTTTTGGTTAGAGGGATTCTAGTTAGCTCAATCTACCGTATTTTAGGGACTAGGGAAAACTTAAATAAACTGTTAACTTAGCAGAAAAAGTTGAGTCATTTTGATTGTTATTCTTTTTTTTTTTTTAAGATTTTATGTTTATTCATTTTTGAAAGACAGAGAGAGACAGAGCACAAGCAGGGGTGGGGTGGAGAGAGAGGGGGACACAGAATCCAAAGCAGGCTCCAGGCTGTCAGCACAGAGCCTGACACAGGACTCGAACTCACAAACCGTGAGGTCATGACCTGAGCCAAAGTCAGATGCTCAACCGACTGAGCCACCCAGGGGGCCCTGATTGTTATTCTTCAACTCAACTTTTTACAAACAGGAAACCTGAGGATCAGAGAAATAACACAACAGATTAATGGCAGACCTAGAACAGCCACTGATTTATTGTTTAGACTGCAGAGTTTTAGTACCTCTAGGCTCTGCCCTGTCTTTCTGCCAGTCTGGAAGTTATACCAGAATTAGATTATTTTGTAAAAGTGCTTCCAACTCTGTTACTTTATAATTCCATGCTGTCTCCAACATCAGCTTCCAGGAAATTCCACCTGCAGTGCTGGTATTATAGTTAACTGTAAGCTATTAGGATACAGAAACTAGGTTTAATACATATTGCCACATTCCCACCTTCCAACATTTAACATAGAAAAAAATGCATTGAGCTCTTAGAGCATTCCCATGTGGGTCTAATACATTGTGTTGCAATTACTGTTCACTCTCGTGCCCCTCATTTGACTGTAAGCTCTAAGGCTAGGGATCACCAGATACATTGTAAATACTGGGTAAATACTGAATGAATGAATAAATAAATAAATGAAGGAATTCAACCCATTTCTCACATTGTTACTGGTTGTGTCTTCTTAAAAACATGACACTCACAACTCTTACTAGCTTAGCCCATGCTGCCTTTTGAAGTTCATTTCTTGCTTCTCTTCACCTTAGGTATAACCACAGCGTCCTACTTGAACACAAGCTTGCTTTGAGTGTCTGTTTCTGCCATTCCCTCATCTTAAAATGTTCTTCTTCTCAATTTCTGCTCCTTGAAATCCTTTTCTTTCTTTGGGGAAGGCCTTCCAGATGCCAGTTCTTCTATGAAGCTTTCTGAGATTCTCAAGTCTCTTCCTTCTCTGCCTCTGTGACATATTATGCATATTTCCTTTGAGAATTCATGTCATTCTTTCCAGTATTACAATTTATTGAATTTCTGTATCTCCCTTCTCCCCAGATTATGAATTCTTAAATGCACTCCTTCAATGTGTCTTCTCTACATCTAGAACAATGCATTGGATATAATGGATGCTAAATAAATAGAATTTAAATGAATTTGAGATGAAAACTTGCCTCCTGGTGTTCCATAGGCTCTCTCTCACTCTTTGTCATTTCCTCTCCTCTACCCGTGGATTAAGGTTTATTGATGGTACTTATGTTACCTACAGGTGGCCTATGACATGGGGGATTACTACCATGCCATTCCATGGCTGGAGGAGGCTGTCAGTCTCTTCCGAGGATCTTATGGAGAATGGAAAACAGAGGATGAGGCAAGTTTAGAGGATGCCTTGGATCACTTGGCCTTTGCCTATTTTCAGGTAGGGGAGTAAGTGAGGCTCACCACTTTTATCACAATAAATATAGTGCTTTATATCTGCTTTACAATTTTCTCTGCATTTTCATGTCTCTCAATTTATTTCATCTTCCCAACAGGACCAAATGTGAGTCAAGCAGGGCAGTTGTTTTATTATTTCCATATTTCACATGTGAGTAAACTAAATCTCCAAAAAATTCCTAACTTGTCACAAAGTTCATAGAGCTGGGATTAGCACCCAAGTCTGTCTGACTCTTTGTCTGGTGCTCTTTCCAGTGCATTGACCACTTTAAAATCCTCTTCCATGTAGGAGGCAGGCTCCCATCTGTAGCACAGCAGCTGCATTGACAAATGTCTAACGGGTTCGTAGTCAATGTAGATCACTCTTTTGCACTGTCAGCAACTCATATCTCTTCACAGATGTTCTGCCATGATATTGCCAGTACCCAAGGAAGAAGTTTGATTATTACTGTAGGGGCCCAGGGCAGGCTGTCCCAAGATGGGCCACTTTGGCATAACGATTATTTTGAGTTAAAAGTAATCAAAACCAAGCAGATGAAGGAAAAGCTCTCTTTGCCTCCCTGCACATGCCTAAATTTACATTGGAAAGGAGAGCCTGTAACAGGAAGAGAGCTATAAACAGGGACTCCCCTTTACCTTGTTTTTCCAAACAGCTCCTTTTACCTTCTTGCTAATGGTCTTTCTCCCCTTTGTGTCCTCTGACCCTACCCCTCTCCTTAACTCATGTAAGCTTCCTGTTGCCTCAGTGTCTTTGGAATTCTGTGTCTATGTGGATTCTCCATATGTATGCCTATTAAATTTGATTTTCTCCTGTTAACCAGTCTCATGTCGATTTGATTCTCTGTCCAGCTAGAAGGACCATAGGGCAGAGGAAGATCTTCCTTCCCAAGATTATCCTCTGCCATCTGCAGTGGAGTCCCTCTGTAACTATGACTAGTGGCTGGCTACAGAGCTGGGGTCGTTGGTCCGCAGTGCCAGCTCAGTGCCTCCTCCAGGGGTTGCTTTTCCTTGGCACTTGATCTGTGAGCTGTTGTAGATCCTCCCGCGGAAGCTTATTTCCCTAAATATGGGATCTGCCATCCTTTTATATAGTTAATCCCATTTCCCATCAGAATTGTATAGTCTTCAAGAATAGACTGGAAATATCATTTACAGAGCCAATTCCTGAGAATTTCCAAAGCTAATAAACCATTTCAGCTCCCTACATTCCTTTCTTTTTCCCCCTTTTCCTAAGAAAAAGGAGGAGGACGTGGGTGGTCCAAACAAACCCACATGTTGCTGCCAAAACACGGATTTATTCTCCGTGTAGCAAATGGACCTGCTCCTCTCATGGAAGTTCCTGGTAAGTGGATCTTTGTTGTAAAACTTTCCAGGATGCTCTTCCTAACTCTCCTACTCAATTTGCTACATATTAAAGCTGAAATAGAATCACTATGGTGCAACAAAGGGCAAGAAAAGATTGAATTTTAATAGAGGAAGAAAATGGAGGATTGACATAGAGACTAGGAGAAGACAAACTAAAGCAGCTTACCCTGAGAGACAGAGCTTTAAATGTAGTGCCTGAGTATTAGTTTTGGCTTTTTTCCCCTGTGCTGACTTGGATTTGTCCTCTGCTCACTGGTAGACTCTCCCTTTCCACAATCGCGCTTTGTCTGGTAAATTTTATTCATCTCACAAGGCATAGCTCAGATGTCACCTATTTTGTGAAGTCTTTCTTAATTCTCCTCAGACTCCTCAGACTTTCCTTCTTTGTGTTCTTACAGCATATTCTCTCACACCTCAATAGTAGAACACATAGGGCATTGTCTCATAGACAATTTATGGTCGCCTCGTTAGCCCTTGTAAATCTGGGATAGATGCCCCTCCATGGGGCACTATATAATACTACATATTATATAATAGTTGTTCATGATATAGTTTAGTAAAAAATTATTTCAGTAATTGTTAATAATGATTAAACCACAGGTTCTGAAGTCATACTGACCTGGGTTCAAATTCTGTGAAAATTTGGGCAACTTACTTAACTTACTTAACTCCCCGGACCTAAATTTTATTTTCTTTAAGAGGGGAATAATAAATGATGCTGTTAGGAAGTGGGCTGTGGGGGATGGGATAATTCTTCTCTAATCTTCTGAGTTCATGGCTGGGACCTCCCTGTCATAAAAGACAGAGTAATCAGAGGGAAAATAACAGCAGTTTATTTCACGTATACCTTCTGTATACATGGGAGATGGGGTTGGGGAATGAGGAACTCTTTGAGGTGTTTGAAGCTGGCACCTTAAATACCATCTCCAGCTAAAGACAATAGGAAGAAAGGTGTAGGAGGAGACCAATTTTGGGAGGTTACCAGGAAAAGCAAACAAGGGTAAGGTTGTTATGCAGATTTAAGTGACTCTTCTCCTTGATAAGATTCTCATGTGATTCTGAGTTAAACTTCTTTTCCAGGTACACAGAGGGAGACACTCTTACAAACGGAGGTTTCCTTTATAAATGTAAATTTCTCTTACAAAACGGGTAATTTATCTGGTCTTCAGAACTTCTCCTGTGTCTGCCATTTCTCAAAATACTTATTAGCTCAAAATAATCCTTATGCCAAAGAGGCATATTCTGGGGTGGCCTATTCTGCTCCCCTCCAATGCTCACCTCAAAGAGTTGCCATGAGGATTAAATGAGCTAATACTTGTATATCCCTTAACACAGCTCATGATACACATTCATTCAACAAGTGTAAACTATTCTTATATTATACACTACAAGTATATGTTTTCCTCTTTCATTTAACATTACTTAGTGAACACATTTCCAAAGAAATTTAACTGGGACACCAAAAGTAACTTTGTTCTTGATAAAATATAATTTTCTCATGAAAGAGCCTTTGAGTTTTAAAAATATGTAAAATTGTGTTTTAGTTTGAAAAGCTATAATCCTGAGTTAATAATCTGACATTATACGGTATCAGTCTATTACTTAACTATCCCTGTGTTAAGTATGGAACAGAATAACTAATGGTATTAAATAAGTACAAACAATCTAGACGTCCGAGTACTCTGTGATGTAGCTTCTAGATGGAATAAAATGCAGCTATTAAAAATGCTGTTTCTCTTGTACAACCACGTTCATAGCAGTATTATTCACAGCAGCCAAGAAGTGGAAGCAACGCAAGTGTCCATTGAGGGATGAATGGAGAAACAGAATGTGGTATATCCATACAATGGAATATTATTCAGCCTTAAAAAAGAAGGACATTCTGCTACGTGCAACAACATAGATGAATCTTGAGGACATTATGCTAAAAGAAATAAGCCAATCACGAAAACACAAATACTGTATGATTGCTCTTATACGTGGTATCTAGAATAGTCAAATTTATAGAGACAGAAAATAGAATGGTGGTTGCCAGGGATTGAAGGAAGGAGGCAATTGAGAGTTGGGTACAGAGTTTCAGATTTGCAAAATGAAAAAATTTTGGAGATTGGTTGCACAACAATGTGAATTTATTTAACATTACTGAAATGTACACTTAGAAATGGTTAAGATGATAAATTTATGTTGTGTGTTTTTTACCATATGCAGTCTCTGAAGACTATGAAGTGATATAAATAGTACCCGTGATGGCAATGTAGAGTGAAACAATCAGGATATGAAAATGTGTAACAAATATGACTGTAACTATGTAAACACTATGTGTCATCTACGTGCCTGGGTTTCAGCAGAGCATTTTTTCCCCTCTCTCTCATGTTTCATATTGCTTTCATATTGCTTCATATTGCTTTTATCATTAAACATGAATTTTTTTTAACATGCAAAATTGAAATGATCAGAAGGAATACAAATCTCTCAGTTCATCATCATTCCTTGGGGCCTAGGGAAGTTTCACAGCCCACCTACACTGGGTTCTGTTCCCCAGGTTTGTCTGGAAAGCCCTTGTGAACTTCTGACCACATGCAGCCCCAGATCCAATGGTGGCCAGAAGAGGTCATTACTACTCAGTGGGAATGTTTCAGGTTCAGTTCTTCTGTTGCCTCCTTCTCACTACCTTCGTAGAGTCTAGGAAGGACTGAGCCTAGAGAACAAATTATATTTTTACTAGGGTTTTTAGAGTTTCTTATTAAGTTTAGTAGTGAAATAAACCAAAATAACAACAGCCCACAGTTGTGTGGTTTTGCATGCTCTAAGATTTGAGGGCACTTTAAGAAAGTTTATTTTCATTTATTTTTCTACCTTCCCTGGTAAGGGTGGTAATGAGTCATTTGTAAATGAGGAAACTGAGGAGACCTGAGTTGCATTAGGGCTGCAAATCCTGAATTAGGACCAAGAACTTCTACATTTCTAGTCTGCTGCTCATTTCAATGAGTCTTATTGTCTACTTGTGGTAAGAGTATTTTATAGTTTTTTTCTAAAAATCCATTTAATGATTTGGTCAAAGGAAATATCCCCAGTGTAGTTAACTCTTCCTTTTCTTTCTTTCTTTTTGTTTTATAGGCCGGCAATGTTTCGTGTGCCCTCAGCCTCTCCCGAGAGTTTCTTCTCTATAGTACGTAATGATAGAAGATAAGCCACAGCTCTGATTTACTGGGAAATCCCTTCTGCTTCTGGCCTTTAATCCCTGCAAGGAAAAGACAGTTGTGTGTCTTTATTTTTCTAATTTCATGATCCAGGCCACATTTCTGATTTTGGATTGAATCTCACCTATCTATTGATCAGTGCATCAGGGGAAAGTTTTTTGGTTTGTAGGAAAATGCTAAGAAGGTATCAACCTGTCCCTTTCCTCCACCGGCTATACCTTAGTGTGACTTCAGTGGGGAACAAGTCCAGGACTGGGAGCGAATGAAATCAATGAGAGCGCTGTGTGCAGGAGAGTGAGTGACTCCTCGTGGGATAACTCATTTTGGCTGTTTCCACAGCGATGTCAGTTCTTCCTTAACACCAGAGTTCACTTGGCTATCAAGCATCCTGACCAGCTAGTGAAGGGCTCAGCTTCAACCCTGCTCATGTAGCAAGTCATCAGACTTAAACAGCTTAGCTCTCTACTTGGATATTTTTGCTTAAAATTTTGGGGGAAGTTGGGGGAAGTATCTATCCCAATAAGATATTGAGATACTAAAGTAACTAAATAATCACTATTATATTTTAATATTTATAAACTATCTCACATAGGATTCTGTAATTGTATGTATTTATCGATTTTTAATGAATCCATTTAGTAACATTATTCCATACCGATAATTGGGCAAACAGTGGGATAAGGAAGTAGCCACATGGTCTGGAAACATGTGAGTAATTACAACAGCCAAAGTGATAACCCAACTCTTCTTTATTTCTTTGTGCTTGATCTATTTTTTTTTTTAATGTTTATTTTTTGAGATAGATACAGAGTGCAAGCAGGGGATGGGTAGAGAGAGAGGGAAACACAGAATCTGAAGCAGGCTCCAGGCTCCGAGCTGTCAGCACAGAGCCCAACGCGGGGCTCAAACTTACAGACCTGAGCTGAAGTCGGAGGCTTAACTGGCCGAGCCACCCAGGCGCCCCTGTGATTGATCTATTAAAATTCCTGTCTGGGGGCACCTGGGTGGCTCAGTGGGTTGAGCCTCTGACTTCAGCTCAGGTCATGATCTTGCAGTTGGTGAGTTCGAGCCCCCCGTCGGGCTCTGTGTTGACATCTCAGAACCTGAAGCCTGCTTCAGATTCTGTCTCCTTCTCTCTCTATCCCTACCCTGCGTGCGCACACACACACACACACACTCTCTCTCTCTCTCTCTCTCTCAAAAATGAATAAGCATAAAAAAAAAAAGAATCCCTGTCTGTCCCAGAGAACCAAAACCATGTGCAGTTATAGGTGGATAAGCAGGACACAACAAATTGAGATTACTGGCTCCATTTCTGGCTTTGTAGTATTTTCACTGGGGTTTTGGGCTCATCATTTCCCTTCTTCCAAACTTCCATTTCCCTTTTTGTTAAAAAAAAAAAAAAAAAAAAAAAAGGACGGTAACTTCTGTCCCCTCTCTGCCAGAGTGGTGGTGGTGATAGTTAGAAGCACATTGAGCTCCTCGGAGAAAGATGCTTTGGGAGCATTAGAACAATTCAGCACATCCTTCTGAGAGGCATTGAAAATCATGCACAGAGGCTAGCAGGTCATGGGTGGCTGCCAACCCATGGGGCATCTTACAGCCAAAGTGGGCACCAACAGGTGGGCACAAATAAGACATAAGACCCCTGTGGGAGCCCAGGCTAGAGCCAAAGTCTAGAACCCCTTTGTCTTATATTGCACTGTTCTGTGTCTAGGCCAGTTAGGAATTTTGAAGGATCGAGTAGATTTGGCAATGAATTGGCTTTCACTGCTCCAGGGAAGAATAGGTTGGGCCTCTCTGCTATAGGCTTTGGCTGTCTGGACTTCTCTTTCATGGCATTTATGGGTTTCGTTGTAAGTAGTTATTTAACCTATCTTTTCTCCATTAGGCTCTAAACTCTGAGAAGTTAGCCTCTAGCACAGTATCCAGTACACGGTAGATGTACACTGAAGATTTTTTGAGTGGGTGAATGAATCAGTGAATGAGTGAAGCTTCTTCCCTATACAGAAAACTTACCATCACGCTATCCGAGAGCAGCCATCCTTAGGATCCCTTGGTCTAACAGTGTTAAGTACCACTTCCCTTCCCAAAGTCCTTTGCACCCGCAGATCTACCAGGCCTAACTCAATCTTCTTTAATACCAGGTACTCTTCTGGAGGTGAGGGCCTTACATCCTCCTGTGCCTGGACACAGGAGTTATTCAGGGTGTCCAGTCATTGGTCATGTGCAACAGGGAAGCTGTAGGAAACCTTGGAAGCACTCCCTGAGACTGCTGTTTGGTAATCTGTGTTATTCCCTGCTCTGATTTCTTCCAGGCCCAGATAATAAGAGGATGTCCAGGAACGTGTTGAAATATGAAAAGCTCTTGGCAGAGAGCCCCACCCGGGTGGTAGCTGAGGCTGTCATCCAGAGGCCCAATGTGCCCCACCTGCAGACCAGAGACACCTACGAGGGGTTATGTCAGACCCTGGGATCCCAGGTGGGATTCCTCAGGGAAAGAAAAAGGGGGAACAGGCTTAGCTCGAGAGAGAGAAGGTAGAATTGGAACGATGTGAGGGGAAAAGGCTGATGCATTAAAAATTAAAGCTCATTTGGACAGCCTCAGAGTGACCACATTCTGAATCTCCTGCATGCCAGGTTTTTTATGCCGTAGTTCCCCTATATTGGCTTCTGGTCCTAGACCCTTCATCTCTTATGCTGATTCTAGGCTTTCCTTCTAGCCTACTCACTACCAGATCCCTAGCCTCTACTGCTCCTATGAGACAAATTCCAGCCCCTACTTGCTGCTCCAGCCCATCCGGAAGGAAGTCATCCACCTGGAGCCCTATGTTGTTCTCTACCATGACTTTGTCAATGACTTGGAGGCTCAGAAAATTAGAGGACTTGCAGAACCGTGGGTGAGTGTCCCCAAAGCCTGCCAAGGACTTCTCTTTGTGTCATCACATGCCTGGAGTTCAGGAATGTGAGAACAGGCAGCCTGAACAACTGCACACTTTATCAGGCCAGGAATTCAAAATGCCAACTATTCCATAAAACGAATCAATGGTGAAAAAAAATCACAGTAGTTGTTGCTTCTGGAGGGAGGGGATTGGCTGCGAAAGGGGACAAGGGCATTTTCTGGGGTGTTGAAATGTGCTCTTGATATCTTGTTAGGGATGTGGAGTATGCAACTGTGTGCGTTTGTTAAAATCCAGCAAATGGTATGCTTGAGATCTGTGCATATCATTATATGTAAATTTTACCTAAAAAATTCAAAAGTAAGTATCCTTCCTCCCCAATGTCAATCATTCCACATAATGGGTAGAAATTTTTTTTTTTATTAAAAAAAAAATTTTTTTTTTAATAAAAAAAAAAAAATTTTTTTTTAACGTTTATTTTTGAGACAGAGAGAGACAGAGCATGAACAGGGGAGGGGCAGAGAGAGAGGGAGACACAGAATCCGAAACAGGCTCCAGACTCTGAGCTGTCAGCACAGAGCCTGACGCGGGGCTCGAACTCACAGACCGTGAGATCATGACCTGAGCCGAAGTCGGATGCTTAACCGACTGAGCCACCCAGGCACCCCGAAATTTCTTTTTTAAAAAGGGCGAGGGGACGCCTGGCTGCTTCAGTTGGAAGAGCATGCAACTCTTGATCTCGGGGTCATGAGTTCAAGCCCCAAGTTGGGTGTAGAGAATACTTAAATATATAAAAAACTTTAAAGAAAAGGGTGAAATGATGGGCAAGGAATGATATCATAGTGCAGATTTACAGAATTACAGAGTGGAAAGATTATCTAGTTTAACTAGATCATTTTATTAAAGAGGAAACTGAGGCCCAGAGAGGGGAAGACACTTGATGAAGGTCACATATGTAGCTAGAGCCAGACTTGGAATTTAGGGGTACGTCGACGGCTGCTCTGTTATTCTGCCTTCCTATCTCAGCTAACTCAGGCTAAATTATGTTCAGTAACAAACAGCCCCCAGATCTCAGACACAACAAGACTAAAGGTTTGTTTCTTACATTACGCGTCTGCCTTGGGCTGACTGCAGGCGTGGCACAGAACTGTCTTCACTTTGAGACCCAGCCTGACAGAGCAGCCTATGTTTGGGACATTTCCAGTCTCAGAGGAGACAAAAAAGACAAGATGGCAAACTCCTAGCTGGCTCCTCCAGCTTCTGCTTCGAAGGGCCAGACATTAATTCTGTCCCTGTTTCACTGGTCAAGGCAAAGCATGAGGCCACAATGGGTTTAATCATCCCCTAGGAAGTATGGCAAATATTGAGAGAAATACCGCAGTCTATCTCATTTTTATAAGCACGTTGCCTCTTTATAAATGGCACATTAAGGCTGTCTCTGAATAACTTATGTCATCGTGCCCTTGATGGCATGCTGTTCATCCAGGCAGTTATTTGGCTGTTCACCAACAATACAGAGCCTGCTGTGTGCCACACATTGTCCTGGGTGCTGGACATGTGCAGAGATTAAGTATTGGCTCTTTCCCTTTGGGAGCTCACAGCTTAATGGGGAAAACAGATATTTACACTCTCCTGTGATAGGTGCTGTCATAGAGGTGTATGCAAGGAGCTGTGCTATGGCGGCATGGCAAAGTGAACCTTCCTCTGAGGGAAAAGCGGATGGGAGGGGAGGGAGAAATGGAGACGGCTTCTCTGTGAATGTGAAATTCATCCGAGTAACAAGATGGCAAAGGGTATGGCAGGAAGACAAAACAGTACGCAAGGACCTGGTAAGCAGTGTGTTCAGAGAATGGGGTGAAGCTTGGTGGCGGAAGTGTGTAAGGGATGGGGTCGGAGATGATTGGAGATAAAGCTACATGGTGAGACGCCATGAGGAAGTGCTGAAAATACCATGCTGAGGAGCTTGGATGCTATCCCATAGGCAGGGGGAGAGCTGTCGGACCGTTTAAACAGGAGATGGGCATGATGAGGCCTGTTGATTTTAAGGAAAATTCTGACAGCAGACATGGATTGGAGGGATAAGAGTAGCAGTAATCATTTCATCCAGCAGCCCTTCCAGTGAAGTCTGGAATCTTCGTGCAGAAGGCTTGAGAGATTAAGCTCTACTGGTCAGTTGGAACAAAGTATCTTTAGTAGCTTTGGCAGTTTAGGGAACCAGTGGTAGTATCTGGCCAGTAGCTGCTTTTTCCTTAGGACAGGCAGCCCACCCTGCAGTCCTTTGTGGCCAGGTCATCTGTCTGGCCTGCACACACTTTGCCACTCTCCCTTTTCCCAGAAGCTGATCTGGAGATGCTGATCCCTGTCTGGTCTTTGGCTTTGCCAGGAATAAGCCTTGGCTTATAGGGTGGGGCTTCTACACGGGAACTGAGCTCAAAGGCTTTGGTGGCTTGTGTCGAATTTAATTAATCTGTTTCCTATCCCAGAGAATGCTCTCTTGTCACTTCTCCCTCTATCCACATCCTACCCATCCCTGAAGACTCACGTGAAGCCACATGCCCCCCTGGACCCATTAGCCCTGTCACTCTGGTGTACTTTCATGGGTTCTTTCAGTAGGAACTTATTTTTTTCTTCAGAGCATTTCTTGGGGCTACATACAAGAACTTCTCTTTTTTGAACTCAAAGCTTTTGTCACTAGTTGTCTTGTATTTTTTTCATTTATTCTGCCATTTTTGTGTTGTCTAGTATCACTAGCTGTTTCAAGGGTTAGCATCCTGTGTCCTCACCTAGACTGTAAAGTAGGAGGGATTGTATGTCATCTTTCTTGAAATGCCTAGCCCCATATTATGCCCATTGCAGCCAGAGTAATCTTTAAAAGGCTGCCCTTGCTTAAACTCTTTTATGGGTCACTTTAATGTCACTTAATGCTCCTTGGCCTGCCTGCTGCTGACCCCCTCCACAGCATGTGCCCCTTGCACTTGACACCCCAGCCACACTAAACAACTTGCACCTCCATGAACAGGCCATGATCCCACTAGCCTCTGCACACACTCTTCTCTCTGCCTAAATCACTCTTCCCTTGGCCTCTTTTGACCTGTATGATTCTGGTTGTCTTCTGCACATCCTGGGAAGCCTTCCTGTCCCCCATCAGAAGGGACTACATGCTCCTTCTTAATGTTTGTTTAGTGCCCTGAACTTGTCCATTATGGCCCCACTGCATGACTTATGTCTGCTCCATATGGTGTATTTTCAATGCCTAGCATTGTGCTCAGCACAGAGAATAACCAATAAATATCTGCACCCAAAAGTGAATGACTGTGCTGGTGTACAATAAATGTTAAAGGAATTAAGAGCAAGATGGTTCTTTAATGGGGAGGGAGGTGGAGTGGAGTATCCCTAGGATTTTTCTTTAAACCACTGATGTTGCCCTAGAAAAACGTAAGGGAGCAACTCCTCTAAGAATGTCTCCTCTCTCCTCTACAAAGGGCTCAGGAGAGGATGCTGGGTGAAGGACTAGACAGAAGCGTTATCAGTCACCTACTGATTTCCTGCATCCTGGTACCATAGAAGGATAGGCTGAGAGGACCTCCCAAGAATGTGCTGTTCACATGCTGCATTTTATAGCAAGGGTAATGGGTCCAAGGAAACGACGAGACTTTTTCAAAGTTGTCTACCTGGGTTAGCAGGAACAATAATACTATAGAAGCCTCCAAGAAGGGAAAGGTGTCTGTCTTGTGCAGTTCATTGCCCTGTGTTCTGCTCTGAATGCATGTGAAGTGCCAGGCCTGGGTCATTAAGCACAGGACTCTAGTTCATTCATTCATTCATTCATTTCACCAATAGTGAGCACCTACTCCCTGCCAGGCTTTCTCTGGACCCTAGGGACATAGTAATAACAAAAGATTTGCCATCATGGAGCTGACATTCTGATGACAGATGCAGAAATAGACACATCCTTATGTAAATATTTCTCTTTCTGGGGCACCTGGGTGGCTCGGTTGGTTGAGTGTCTGACTCTTGACTTTGACTCAGGTCATGATCCCAGGATTGTGGGATCAAGCCCTGTGTCAGGCTCTGCATTGAGCATGGAGCCTGCTTAAGATTCTCTCCCTTTCTCCATCACCCTCGGGGCACCTGGGTAACTCAGTCAGTTAAGCATCTGACTCTTGGTTTTGGCTCAGGTCATGATCTCACAGCTCGGTTCATGGGATAGAGCCCTGCAGTGGGGGCACTGACAGTGCAGAGCCTGCATGGGATTCCCTCTCCCTCTCTCTGCTCAAGTGCTCTCTTTCTCTCTCAAAGTAGATAAATAAACTTAAAGAATTTAAAATTTATATCTACACATTCAGAACAAAATGGAAACAGTTGAATTAATGACTTTGAACCTGTTTGGGGTTTTTTTCTCTCCCTCTCTCTGCTCAAGTGCTCTCTTTCTCTCTCAAAATAGATAAATAAATTTAAAGAATTTAAAATTTATATCTACACATTCAGAACAAAATAGAAACAGTTAAATTAATGACTTTGAACCTGTTTGGGTTTCTTTCCCCCATAATCAAGGCAGTTGCAGCCAAATAGATTTTGATTCTTTGTAGGGAAGGGCTTTGTGGGAATTGTTCAGAGGAGAGGGCTGTGCCCGAGGGTGGGGAATTTCCTTGTTAGAGGTGTTCATTTAATTTGACAAACACTGAATGCTTACCTTAGGCCAGGCCCTGTGCCACTAGGAGACAAAGAAGAGTGAGAAACAGCCTTGTTCTGACAGAACTCACAATCTCAGATACAAAAGGGATTCAAATAGCACTTTATTTCAGTTAACAAACTTTTATCGAGTGCTTATTGGCTACCAGATATGATGCTAAAGGTTATTTTTAACTCAGATTTTTTTTTGTCATTTATTATTGCTTATTTTCGAGATTGATAGCTATCACTAAATTTGTAGCATGAGCAAAATAATTTTTTGAGAGAGTGCGCAAGCATGGGGGAGGGGCAGAGAGAGAAAGAGAAAATTTTAAGCAGGCTCCATGCCCCGTGTGGAGCCTAACACAGGACTCCATACCACGGCCCTGGGAGCATGGCCTGAGTGGAAATCAAGAGTCATGCTTAACTGACTGAGCCACCCAGGCGCCTCCCACCTTTTTTTTTGGCATGTGCAAAATATTTCTAAATTAAGGAGGAATTGGCGATTGTTAGGTTTACACTGAAGAGAGGGGCATGTCTATGGAAATGATACAGTCCTTCCCTTCACATCATAACCACTTGTACTTTCTCTTACGTCCTTCACATCAGTTACAGAGATCTGTGGTGGCATCAGGTGAGAAGCAGTTGCCAGTGGAGTACCGCATCAGCAAAAGGTAAGAGAGGTCCTTCCCTGTAGGGACTCTGGTCATCCTTGCTGCCTGTCCTCAGGCCTGTGGCACAATGGAAGGTCAGCGATAGCCATCCAGAGATGCTGCTAGAGAATCCGTAGTTCATGTATTGTATCTGTACATTCTTGTTGAGAGGGAGGAATTTCTACTCCTCTCACCCAAGGGCCTATGACAGGTTATACGGTCTGAGGACTTAACTAGGAGGCCCTTAGGGAAAGACTTGACAAAACTTCTATGCCCCAAACCAGAAAATAAGTGTGTAGTTATTCTCCTAATCAGGATTGCTTTTCCAGAGGATTCAGTCCTGTCCCCATTTGGAATCTGACTTTATAAGATTCCATTCCTGCTTCCTGACTCATATTCAGAGCATGACTTGCCAACATTCAGGCAAGAAGGGTGGCCAGAATCTCTGGACCTGATGGCTTCTAGAGAGGCAGAAGCAGCTGAGAATCCAGCTTTATCTTCTTCCCTCAACCCTTGATTTGCACTGTAAAGACAGGACTTAGGATTGGTAAGAGGATGAGTCCCCATCGGAGCCATGGGAGACAGTGACAACAGCATCCATGGAGAGGACAGACCCAGGATGGGTGAATAGTTTTTGTTGTCTGGGAAGTGAGGTGAATAATGAAAGCTTTGATTCAGAATCATTTAGCTTAACTTCTTTGGTACATTTTGTGACCTTTTATTAGGAGTTGTTTTATAAACTTTGGAAGGTCCATATGGCCTCAGCTTCATTGCTTTTCTAACCTTTATGACACTGTAGGGTCAAAGAGAAAATTCGACCTTCTACTTAGACTCATTGCTTTTAGCAGAGTAGGTGGTATTCTTTTTACTTTTCAGGTAAAGAAATTGAGACCCTCATTACCTCCTCTTTTTTCTCTACCATCACTCTGCATCTGTTTGAATTTTGGTTCTGTCCTCACAGCTGCACTGGAACTGGTCCTTCAAAGGTCACCAGTGAACTCCTAATCACCAAATCACTTTCCTGCCCACCAACCTTCACTGATTATCCAACTACCCGCAAAGACCAGTTTTATGACCACGGTGTCCTCAGCTTTTTACATGTCTTGAACTTACTTTTCCAGCCTTGTTTCTCATTACTTCTTTCATAGACCAAATGCTTTCATACTTGTGCATATTCTATATTGTTATACCTCCATGTCTGTGCTTATGTTGTTTCTTCAGCCTGCCTTCCTTCCTTGCATCCTTCTTTCTGGCAATTGATGTAACTCATTCATTCACACACATATAGTCATTTCTGGCATCAGATCATTGATGCTCCAACCTGTGATGTGTTTTAGTGCCTGGCTGAAGGACACTGTTGACCCACTGCTGGTAACCCTTGATCATCGCATTGGTGCCCTCACAGGCCTTGATGTCCAGCCTCCCTATGCAGAGTATCTCCAGGTGGTGAACTATGGAATCGGTGGTCACTATGAGCCTCACTTTGACCATGCTACGGTAACTATGGGGCCAATGATCAATCTCCTGGGGTAGGGAACCAGAGTATTAATTGCTCTGAGGCAGAGCCCTTAACATGCTCTCAGGGAACACCAAGTGAAATCTTAGAACAAAGACTCTTGTTGCAGGAAGGTCTGAAAGCCTTGGTTTCAAGCAGACTGCTGCTGACTCATTTCCTTTTAGGCCACAATCACCCCTCTCTAAAATTTGCTAGTGGGGAGAAAAATATGGCTTGTCATGTAGTCTTCTGTCTTGTTTCATCCAGGGACTTCCCAGTGAAGATTGTCCTTTTTACAGTCACTTTCCTTTCCACATGATTTCAACTGCCCATCTTTGTTGATGTGTATTGAGCAAGTAATTTTTAAGGATTAAAAAATCTCCCCAAAATTGATCTATAGATCAATAACCCAAACTTTATCAAAATTAGAAGAAATTATAGAAATTAATAAGCTGATCCTAAAATGTATATGGAAATACAAAGGATCCAGGACAGCCAAAATTTTGAAAAAGAACAAAGTTGGAGGACACAACACTACTTGATTTCAAAACGTAATATAGAGCTACAATAATCAGGGCTGTGTGGTATTGATATAAGGATAAACACATAGGTCAGTGGAACAGAACAAAGTCCAGAAATAAACCCACACATGGCCAATTGAATTTTGACAAAGGTGCCACAGAAATTCAATGAGGAAAAGATACTCTTTTCAACAAATGGTGCTGGGACAATTGGGTATCTACTTGCAAAACAACAACAACAACAACAACTTTAGACTCTTACCTCACACCATATACAAAAATTAACTGAAAATGGATTATAGACCTAAATGTAAAATGCAAAACTATAAAATGTCTAGAAGAAAACATAGAGAAATCTTTGTGACTAGGCAAAGTTTCTTAGGATAACAAAACAGGATCCATAAAAGAAAAATGAAGAGTGATAAATTGGACCTCATCAAAATTACAATCATTTGCTTTTCAAACACACCATTAGAAAATGAAAGGACAAATCACTAACTAGGAGAAAACACTCATAAATTGTATACCTGGTAAAAAAAAGTTGTATCCAAAATGTATAAAAAACTTATAATTCAGTTATAAGACAACTCAATTTTTTCTTTTATCCCTTTATCTGTCTATGTATTTATCTATCATCTATCTAAGTAAGCTCTATGCCCAATGTGGGCTTATGAGCTTGAATTCATAAGCCCAAGATCAAGAGTTGTGTGTTTTACTGACTGAGCCAGCCAGGCACCCCATAACTCAAATTTAAAAAACGGGCTTATTTGAGGGGTGTCTGGGTGGCTCAGTTGCTTAAGTCTCCAACTCTTGATTTTGGCTCAGGTTATGGTCTCACAGTCTATGAGTTTGAGCCCCACATTGGGCTCTGTGCTGACAATGCAGAGTCTGCTTGGTATTCTCTCTCTCCTTCTCTCTCTCTGCCCCCGCCCACCCTATCAAAATAAATAAATAAACTTTAAATTAAATAAATAAATAAATAAATAAATAAATAAAATAATATGTTAAAAATGGGCTTATTTGAATTAATATTATGTATAGGTTAATAATGAAATAGGTTATTTGAATGGGTACTTCACCAAATAAAATAAATGAATGGGTAAATAAGCACATAAAAATATGCTCAATGTCATCAGAGAAATAAAAATTAAAACCACAATGAGCACCATACTCCTATTACAGTGGCTAAATAACAAAGACAGATAATATCAAATGTTGATGGAAGTGTGCAGGAGCTCAAACTTTCATACATTGCTGATGGAAATGTGAAATGGTACAGCCATTTTCAAAGATAGTTTGGCAGTTTCTTAAAAAGTTATACATATAGGGGTGCCTGAGTGGCTCAAACATCCAACTTCAGCTCAGGTCATTATCTCATGGTTCATGAATTCAAGCCCCGTGTTGGGTTCTGTGCTGACAGCTCAGAGCCTGGAGCCTGCTTCAGATTCTGTCTTCCTCTCTCTCTCTCTGCCCTTGCCCAGCTTGCACTTTGTCTCTCTCTCTCAAAAATAAATAAAACATTTAAAAAAATTTAAAGAAAAAGTTATACATACACCTACATATTATCCACCTATTCCTCTCCTAAGTATTTTACCCAAGAGAAAAGGAAATATGTCCATACAAAGACTTGTACAAGAGGGGCATCTGGGCAGCTCAGTAGGTTAAGCATCCGACTCTTCATTTCAGTTCCGGTCAAGATCTCACAGTTCATGAGACTGAGCCCTGCACTGGGCTCTGTGCTGACAGCACAGAGCCTGCATGGGATTTCTCTCTCTCCCTGTCTCTCTCTCTGCCCTTCCCCACTCACACACTCTCTCTCTCTCTCTCTCTCTAAATTAATTAATTAAAAAAAGACTTGTATAAGAATGTTTAAAACAGATTTATTGATAATAGCTAAGAATTATAAACAACCCAAATGCTCATCAACAAGTGAATGAATAAACACATTTTTCTATATCCACACAATGGAATACTACTCAGCAATAAAAAGGAATGAACTACTACTGATATACCCAACAATATAGATGAATCTTAAAAACACTATGCTAAAAAACAAAACAAAACAAAAAAACACTATGCTAAGTGAAAGAAGCCAAACAAAAAAAGACTACATATTTTATGAGTCTGCTTATTATGAAATTTCTAGAAAAGGCAAACTATAGAGACAGAAAGTACATCAGTGGTTGCTCAGGGTTGAGGGTGGGATAGGGACTGACTACAAACTGACATGAGGGAACTTTTTAAGCTGGAAAAGTGCTCTAAAATTGGATTGTGTGAGTGGTGCACAACTGGTAAAATTAACCAAAACTCACTGAAAAATGTACTCTTACAATGGGTGAATTTTATGATATGTAAATTAGATCTCAGTTAAACTGTTCTATGTCAAAAGAGTGTGTCTCTTTGGCAAATAACTGGGAACTCCAAGTTCTTACGACTTGGTGTTCCTAGTTCCTACAGAGTAATTATCTGTAATAGTGTATCTACAAATTTCTTTATTTCACTGGAACCAAAGGTACAGTTAACCTCAGATAGTACTTTCACTACTGACAAGCAGTTCTGTTTGATTAGTACAGTTGACCCTTGAACAACTCAGGCCAACCCCTTGCACAGTCAAGAATCTGTGTATAATTTTGACTCCCCGAACGCTTAACTTCTCATAGCCTACTCTTGACTGGAAGTCTTGCTGATGACATAAACCATTGATTAACACATATTTTGTATATGTTTTATATACTGTAATCTTACAATAAAGCAAGCTAGATAAAAGAAAAATGTTATTAAGAAGATCATAAGGCAGAGAAAACATGTTTACAGCACTTACTGAAAAAAATCTATGTACAAGTGGACCTGCCCAGTTCAAACCCATATTGTTCAAGGATCAACTGTATACAATTCATTTAAATGAGTCTCTGATAAATTAGTAAAAGAAAAACAGTAATTGAGTACCTGCCAGCAAGGGTGGGTACTCAACTAGGTGTGGCTCAAGGCTATAGCCCTTCTGTGACACCCCCATTTTCCTCCCTCTATTATGTTAGAATCCTGTTACTGTGGTGCCATGTGCATAAAATAATGATATGTTTTATTTTTGTCCCAGTCACCAACCAGTCCACTGTACAGAATGAAGTCTGGAAACCGAGTTGCAACATTTATGATCTATGTGAGTCTTGCTTTGGAAGGACCAGAGCTTCTTATTTAATGACTATTTATACTGCTTTTATTTTATGGTTTTCAAAACCGTATCAGATACTGATTTTATCTATCTATCTGTCTATCTATACAGCACAAAAATCTCTGAGACTTTTGTGACTTTCAGACAGCATTTTTATTAGGCTCTATAGGAGCTAAAGAAATATAAGTCAGGGTTCCTGCCCGCAAAGAGCTTATACTGCATACACTTAAATATGACCTTCTCATAGGCAGTAATTAGGAAGGGAAGTGGGGTTACATTGAAGGCCAAGAGATTCCTGACCAACACAGGAAGAGAATGTGAGGGTCTCTCTCTTTGAAGTCCCATAGACTAACTGGTGTTGGAAAGCATGGACCCAGAGATGAGGTTGTAGAGCCGTGACAGGAAAGAGGAAAGAGAAATGAGACACCTAAGATTATGGAAGAATAGAGATGCCTACTGAGATGCTCTCTTATATGCAGTGAAAATTCTCTTTCCTATCTCCCCATAAAATGTTCAGTAAAATCAGCATTAAACCCCCTTAACAAACAAATTGGGCTCCTCTCCTACTTTCTGACCTGATCCTACAGGAATTGAACCCAGTTGCTATTATCTCACCAACCCCCTTCCCTTCAAATGGTGTGGGTTTACTTCATTCTCTATGGACAAGTCATAATTTCAGTCGTCTGTCACTTAAATTATAAGAGGTGTGTCACTGTTCACTGAAGGCATAAACATATTAGTAGAAGGGCTCTGCATAACACCCAAAGATGAAGTCCTGTTTCAGGCTCATTAGAATAGCAGACACACCCCACCCTAGCATTCCCTCTTTTGTCAGTGCTGTATTGTCTCCACAGTACAGCCAAGAAAGGACAACTAAAGGCCACACTTTATGGTCTGTAATGCTGGTGATCCCTTTGTGTTTCTTCACATGACTCAGTTTTCTACTTCCTGCAGAACTGGAAGGCTATCACTTCCAATGTGTCTGGCCTCTAGTGGTTATTCTGAGTGTTCTTATCAGGCAGAGGGACGTCAGCTCTCCAGGCAGGGGGCATGTCTTATTGCCTGCAGCTGGTTGCATCTCTGGTTGATGACTCAAGCTGGCATGGGTGGTCACAGACAGTGATGAATATCGTTATCAACCAAAGAGTAGGACATCTAGGGGCCAGTATCTCCCTGTCCTTTACTTCCCTAATATCTCCTACCACTGGTTCCCTGGTTACAGAGGTCCAGTTACTATGGTGAGGGTAGCATCGATGCAAGAGCCCTGCAATTTTAAATGGCAAAATGCAAGTGTGTGTATATGGGGGCGGGGGGGGGGGAGTGAGTGCACACAAACATGTGCATGTACATTTGGGTTTTAAGCATTTGTGACAGTGGATTGGAATGCACTTTGGGTTTGCACAGTGGAATGGAATGCACTTAGAGTTGGCCTAATTCTGGTTCTGCCGCTTGATATATGTGGCCTCAGCACAAACTACATCAATTCTTTGAGCTCATTTTCTTGTCCTGTGCCTCCCATTGGGTTGTCTTGAGGATCTGATGAAATAACATAAGGGAACATCACTCTATAAAGTTTTATCCGGCATGTTTCTATCATTGTACCCCACAAACAAGTATAGAACCCCTTAAAGGGGCACTGGCATCATGGGACCTAGGAAGTGCTAGGTTATGCCCAATTCTTTCACCTTCAGGTTGGGGAAAAGACCATCATAAACATTTCTAACAACAAGCATAGGGTTTGTGGAGAACCTAAGAGCTATATTGCAGGGAGAAAATAATGTATAAGATGTACAGAGGACTGAGCTGAAATCAAGTTTGTAATTTTCTGTTCAAATTGGATAAGATCAGTCCCAGTACAAAACAGTGAAAGCTTTAGTCCTACCCCATCGACTTCGCAATCCTGTTCAGGCGCTTCATAGCACACAGGTCAGGTTCTCTTTTCAATTTGTTGGACAAGTCATTCCTTCCCACCATACTGCAAAACCACAGGTACAGGAATGCAGGAAAGTCCAGGTTCCCCCTGTGTAAACCCATAGTTGCCTACAGCAGGAGTTAGAACAGAATCATCTAGTTTGTTGGTTACACAAGGGGCAAATTGTTGCTCTCATCGACCTTCTCAAAGGTCGCTAAGAAATGCTAAAAATCACAGGGAGCTAAGAAATGCTAAAAATCACCACTGCCATTACCAGGTTCTGAAGCACCACGTCAATTCAATTTCTTCTAACAAGTGCCAGCTTCCCAACCCCTGACAGGTGAATGTGGTGGGATCCATGGCTGTTCTGATAGACAGGGCGAGGTAAGACTGGCACTGTCATGTTGTGCTCCTAGTGCAGCATGTATCAAAAGTATTCAATGCATGCACACATTCTTGACTCAGTAATACTAATGGTCCAGACTCTTTCCTACGAGAAGAGCATAAGATGAAAAAATGATTTTACTCATTAAGAGTTGTTTATAATAGTAAACATTTGGAAATAACCTGAATGTTCAAGGGTGTAGCATAAAGATTGTAAGCAGGGATTCTGTAGTTAGCATTGGCTCAGTTAAATCAGGCTCAGTCACTGAGGAGTCAGGTGACCTTTTGTGAAGTACTTAAGCTGAGACTCAGTTTCCTATTTGTAAAAAGTGAATTATAACAATAACAATTCTAATTTATAGGACTGTTGTGAGGAATAAGTAGGATATCCACGAGGACTTAGTATAATATCTAGCATATAGTCAATGCTGAGTAAATGTCAGTTACTAGTATGTAAATTATAACAATGCCTTTTTTTCCTTGATGATAAGATGATGAGTAATATTTTTAAGTATTTTCCTGTATTTTAAAATTATTTATATATTTGACAATCAGAAAAAAACTTCATATTAAGAGAACATATCCACAATTCTAGAATATACCAGTGGTGAAACTCCTTAGCTGAGGTTACCTAGAGAGAGATGAGTGGTGTGGGAAACATGCCACAGCTGCAGTCAGTGGTTCCTACAATGCCCAACTTTGAAAACTAATTGTTATCTAAACAGTGCTCTGCAAGCCATAGTCATGACCCATTCGTGGGCTATGAAATTAATTTAGTGGATGTGGTTGGTATTTGAGAAATCTGAACTAGAATAGAATGAAATAAAATGGAAAATAACAAGGGGTATCTCATCTAAGAATGTTTATGAAACTTGTACTTAAGGGGCGTGTGTGTGTCTTGGGTTGTGATAATAAACTAGATTTCTTCCTGAGGGTCTCAAACTTCGAATCTACTTACTGTAGCCCTCAATAAGGATGTTAGCTGGAAGGATAAAGAAAGGGGGAATTCCTAAAGGCTTTCCAATTTGTGGCCCTGCAGGCAAACACTGATGCCATTGAGCAGTCTTCCTTAATTCCTAAATTGGGTCATTGTCTCTCAATAAGTATTTCTCCCAGAGCTGAAATAGAGGAAGGAATCTATGTGGAAATGACATCAGATGTCAGGTAGGGCAGAGTTGGATAGTCAGGGGCTATTTCAACGCTGGCTCTTCTCTGGCACTGTAGCTGAGCTCGGTGGAAGCTGGAGGAGCCACCGCCTTCATCTATGCCAACTTCAGCGTGCCTGTGGTCAAGGTGAGTGGGGATCTGGTCCCAGCACACGGTGGTAATAAAAGGGCAGAACTAACACTCGAGCTTTGGTGCTGTCTGTGTCTGCAAGCTTATTCCTGGGAGGGAGGATAAAAAGATGTTTTCCCCTGATTCTCGAAATTAAAGGTAATTCCTCAGTGTGGATGGCCACATGATACTTGTGCCTCTATTTTTTAATTTTATGACTACTTATATTGCAAGTAGCTGGATAACATGTCTGCCTTCTCTATTACAATAAACTCCTCAAGGTAAGAACTCAGTTTTAGTGACCTTTGGATCCTATGAACACTGAGGGCCGAAGGCACTGAGGGTACAGACAAAAACTCATAGTCCTTGTCGTCCAGGATCTCACAGAGAAGTTAACAGGCAGGCAGGAACAAAATATGGCAATAAGAGCTATGAAATCACATGAGGCACAGAGGAGGGCCATGTGATAAGAGGTTTTACTCCCCCCTCCCTCATCCCCTGGTTCAGACCAGTCAAGCTCCCTCACAGCCCCTACCTAATTAAGGAATGAAATGAATATATATAAATGATATCGTGCCTATAAAACACTTAGCACAGTGCCAGGCACAAGGTAAGTACCGCATAATAAAATGCAGAAATCTCTGAATACTCGGGATTGTTGTCTCTTCTGGGCTTGGGAATGCAGATGTTGTCAGTGCATTTGGGAAGCTGTTCATTACTTTGAGTTTAAACTGCTTCTAATGTCCAAGGTTAAACTAAGTGTATAGGAATTGTATAGGGGGGAAAATCTGTGTATGGGATCAAAAAGAACATATAGCATTTGGAGTCAAAACACCTGGGTTTGAGTCTTGTGCTCCTTCTTAGTTGCATTACGTAAAGCCGCTAAGCCTCAGCTTCCTTGCTGCTAAAGTTGGGAGTTATGATACTGCCTGCTTCCTGGGGGTGTTATTAGTAAGTGCCAAAGGAAGGGTAAGCATCTGAATTAAGTTCTTAATTGTGTAAGGAATATTTTGTTCCATTTTGTGGTTTTTCCTGAGTGCCTCTCCTCAGTGATCCCATGACATCACGGGATTCACCTTTCTCCTAGCACTTGCTACACCGTCTTGTTCTGGTTTGTTTTTATGTCTTGTCTCTCCACTAAGACTGTGGGCTCCTGAGAGCAGAATTGGACATGATTTGTCTCTGCATCCTCAGAGCCTGGAGCAGAGAAGGCTCTCAATAAATGATGTACGCATGAATGAATGGGTGAACGGCAACTTACGCCATTTTGTGCCATTTTATGCATGACTTGCTTCCAATCTGCGTGGATAATTTTCTCATTTAATGACACGCATGCATTTGCCTTAGTCATGTACTTCCAAAGGACTGAAATTCTGGGCTTACCCTCTCTGGGGTGGGCCCTTTTGTTTTCAGAATGCAGCACTGTTTTGGTGGAATCTGCATAGGAGTGGTGAAGGGGATGGAGACACACTTCATGCTGGTTGTCCTGTCCTGGTGGGAGATAAGTGGGGTAAGGCCTGCCTTTCTGGGCATAAGAATGGGGCGAGGGGGTCAGAGTAAAGTGAAATAGGGGGTGGATGGAAAATAGCATAGCCTTGCCATTCCAATAGCTTCCTTATAGTGCCACATTATATTGAGATGATCAGGTTGTTGGGTTAGTTGCCCCCAACAGATTGGGAAGCCTTAAAGGACAGATCCTCTTACAGAGAAGCTGTCAGTGAAAGTTTATTGACCTGACCAGACAGGCCTTGCTTTCTGAGCACTGTTGAGGAAAACGGTGCTAAGTTCCAGCCCTCTAATCCAAGGAGAGAACCATCGAGCTACTATGTGTAGCATTTAGTGCCTCCCCGTGAGGAGATGGTCAACCAAGGAAGAGATAAATAAGCAGCAGATGTATTCATGTCATATATGTGTCCAAAACCACGTAGTTCTGACGACAGAAAAAGAAATAGATGAGAGACTCTCATGCTGAGATAGGGAATTGCCAGGAGAAGCCACCCCTTTATTCTCATTATTCTGGATTGGCACCAGGGGGAAGGTGGACTTTTAGGAGCTACATGAATAAAGAGTAAGTGACCTTAGTACCCAAGGTTTGAGAATCAGTGTACAGTAGACAGGCCCTGTCAAAGACTTTTTCTAGGGGACAATGTCCTCTTTGCTATTTATCTTTGCTAGAAGCAACATCCTGTGGTCTGTAGCAGGGTTGGGACGAATATAGGGCAAGCGAGTTGCGTAGGGTGCAGAATGCAAGCGGGTCCTCACACAGCCCTGGGAGCGAGCATCGCTGCTGTCTGCTCTGTTGAGCCTGCTCTCTTCTTCTTCTTCTTCCCTATTCTCCCCCAGTGGCCAACAAGTGGATACATGAGTATGGACAGGAATTCCGCAGGCCATGCAGCTCAAGCCCTGAAGACTAAAATGTTGGCAGAGAGAAGCTGGTGGAGTCCTGTGGCTTTCCAGAGAAGCCAGAAGCAAAAAGCTAAGCTAGGAGAGGAGAAAGGAGAGCTACCGGAAGAGGGCCTTGTAAGCATTGCTTGTTCCTTGCAAATGGGAGCTAAGGAAGTGGTCTGTATCAGGGAACGGAATTTACATGGTTTCTCCTCCAGTCATTGCAGTCAGAATAGAATGGACAGGCAATACAAAGAAGGTAACAAGAAATCCAAAGGGAGAAGTTTCTGGGGCTCAGGCTCTCTATGTTGGAAACAGGACTTACCAACAGTCCCTGGGGTTTGGTCAATGACGGTTCTGCCACTTTGAGCACTGACCACAGGGGCCCAGAAGTGGCAATGAGGACACCTGCAGGAAGGGGCTAGCCTGACTTCCATGGCTTTTTGCCCTTCCCTCCACTGACTTCTGCTGAGCAGGGATTGTTTCTGTAACAGGAGTGTACCTCATATGATATTTTAAAAAAACAGAATGAAGTTTTCTTTTTTTTATATGATGATTTTTTAATACAGCCATTAAAAGTGTTAATAAATCATTTTTCACAACCAAGAATATTCTTACATGATAACATTGAGTAAAAAAATATACATGTATATATGTGTGTGTGTGTGTGTGTGTGTGTATATAATTATGCTATAATCTCAACTTGGCTCACCTCCCACCAATCCCCTCTCATTACATTCCAGACACGTGAAATTCTTTCCATTCCTAAAACCACTATGCTCATTGCCATCAGTATCATCCCCACCTTTCAGGTCTTTGCATTGGCTGCTCCCTCAAATCCCCCCATGGCCAAGTTCTTGTTGTCCCACTGTGGGCTCAGCGTCACTTCAGAGAGGGCTTCCCTGACCGCCTGACCCTCCAGTCATTTTCTTTCATGTTAATGGATTTTATTTTCTTCATGTTTCTCAAATTGCAATTACTCTAGTCATTTAACTGTGGTCAGTTTCCTTCCCTGCAGGCTGTGTGCGTTAGGACTCCACCCTACTTTGTACACGCCTCTATAATAGCCCCCATCGCCCTGAATTTCAATATTTGTTTATTTGCTTTCCTACCTGCACTGGACTCTGTACTCCTTCTTCCTCCTGGTATCCCCAGAAAGTCTGGTTCAAATAAGTAGGCGTTCAGCAAATATTTTTGGATAAGTGAATAAAAAGGCATCTTTTGAGCTGTGCTTTGGAAGACTGGTAGAATTTTTAAGGTAGAGTCTAATGAGGAGAAGCATTTCCCAGCAGAAGGGCTAGCATGAGCTAAGGCTGTATTGATAAGTAATTGTAATGTCTGAGCAGTTGTGCAGAGAACATTCCAGGCAACTTGGCTCAGGTTCTTTAACAGGGGCGGGAGTGTGTATCTGGCTCACAAAGTAGGCACACGGTTAAGGGATTGGGTGGTTGGATGCTGTGTTGTCTCTGCCCCCTCCCTGCACCATGCACTTCAGGATTTCGGCTTGCCAGAGCTCTGTGGCCCCGAAGGAAAGAGTTCTGATGTGCTGATAGCCAGCTTCCCCCAGGGCCTCGATGAGCACCTGGTCACATCTTTAGTATTTCTGCCGAGTGTGCCAAGATTCTGGAAATCCTCTTACTGAATTACTAAATCTTGTCATGTAGGGGAAGGAATTTTAGCTCTACCCTTCTGTATTCTTAGCTGAGATCTCTGTAATAAAAGATTAATAAGAGAAAAACAGAAGTTTGTGAACATGTATACCTCATGTATACATGAGAAACACTGAAGGAAAAATGAGTAACTCCGCGAGGTGGCTTAGAATTCAGGATTAAATATCATCCTAAAAGGGAAAGGGGAGGGGGAGGTGTAGGCCTCTTAGAGGAGATTTTTAGGAAAGATGAATGGACCCTTAGAATAGATGAGGTATGACAGTTTGTGACAAAGTCTGTCTGGGTGCCATGTCTACTTCTAGTCTCCTCTCCTGCGGTAAGAGTCAATCCTTCCCAGTAGTGGAAACTCCCAGAGGGGATTTTTGACAATTGATTTCCTTTTGAAGGATCTGTCTTTAGGCAGTTAAGGGGAGTTCAGAGAAAGCTACTCCCTGCATTTACTGTTTTTCAAGTGCCTACAGCTCAACATCATTAAGATGCCAGAGTAGCATATTTGGGGGTGGCATGGTCTGCTAGCCTCAGTCACATACTGAGGCTCCAGAGGACCGGACTTGAAACAGAAAGCTACTGTCTGTGAGCAACACGGCTCGCCTTTCTTTACAGCTGCAGGGATCAGAGCTGGGCCTTCTCAGAATTGCAGGGTTGGTCTCAGCTAATAACAGCAATGGTGAACTTGGATGAGTTTACTGTACGATGGGCACTGTTCTAAGGCCTTATATGTATCAATGATTTAAATGTTCATCCCAACCCTCGCTACAGTGTTATGGCTGTTTTACAGATAGGGAGGCAAAGGTGGGGTTAAGTAACTTACCCAAGTGCCACAGTCTGGCTCCAAATCCTGTGCTTTGAACCACTACTTTTGTAATTTCTGATATGTGACAATTATCACACATCCTGATCAGGTGACTGAGGCCCAAGAACTGTCTGGCAGATGAAACAAATGCTTACTGAGCATTCCCCAGGGGCAGGCACTAGGCCCAGGCATGCTATGGGGGTGCTGAGAGGTACAGGACACAGTCCCTGGGAGCTAATGGCCAGTAGGGGGATAACACAAATGCATCCAGGGTTAAATGTAAGTTAAGCACAATGTGAAAAGGTTGCACGCAATAAGACATGGATTATTGAATGCCACAGTCCAGAACTGAAGGGATCACTGTGGCTTGGGGTGGTTGGGATAGCCTCATTTATTTATCCAAATCACATAGCCAAGGTGCTGCCTCAGTGCCAGGCCCTTGCAGGCACCAGGAATGAGAGGGAAATTAGAATGCTGACCCTGTCCAGATCTTCAGATCATCACAAGACAGTGTAGCCACAGGTGGAAACAGGAACACGGCACTGAGAAGCTCCCCCTGGGGGCTTCATGGGAAGGAGAGGCTGACGAAGTCTTGAAAATGCTGAGGGTCTGGAGAGGCGTGGAAGGAGGGGCAGGGCTGTGCAAACAGGGGGGATGCCTGTCTCTAAGCTATGAATAGTACCACCTTACCTTTGGCCAGTATGTTAGTTTTTCAAAACACTTTTAGCACTTTTCTTGAACCTCACCTACCCAGGGAGGAAAGAGCAGGCATTATGAAAAGCAAGGTCTGGAATGGTTAGTGGCCTGCCTGGGGTCATATAAGAGGGCTTGGTCTGAGGCCTGGTCCTTTGTCTCCTTCACCAGTGCTTTCCACTCAGTGGTTATCAAAGCTGTGTTCTTTCATCATACCACAACTGGAGAGTGGAAAGGCCTTATTCTTTTATATTTGCAGCAGTCTCTATGCCCTCAGCAACTGACTAGTCCTGCTAGAAAGTGGTGTGTTTTGGGGGCCCAACACTGCTTAGGGGGTAGGTAGCTAAACCTAGATAGGACTGACTGCTGCTTGGGGCATTGCTTGTTTATAATTTTGATTTCTTGCACCATTCTTCAGCCTTTCTTTTTTTCTTTTTTCTTTTTTTTTTAGCATTTTTTAATGCTTTTATTTATTTTTGAGACAGAAACAGAACGTGAGTGGGGGAGGGGCAGAGCAAGACAGGGAGACACAGAATCTGAAGAAGGCTCCAGGCTCTGATCTATCAGCACAGAGCCCGACATGGAGCTTGACCGTATCAACCATGAGATCATGACTGGAGCTGAAGTCTGACACTTAACTGACTGAGCCACCAGATGCCCCATTCAGCCTTTTTTCTAACAGCCTTGTCCAACTGAGCTCCTGGCATTGCACTGCGTATCACACACAAGCCTCACTCCAGGGAATATTCTTTTAAGTAAATGATATCACTAGTGACCCCATACAGACCACGTACAGTAGGCCAGGCATGTGCTAAGAACTTGGGTGTACTTGTCTCCTTCAATTCTTACAACGAGATACGTACTATTATCCCCATTTTGCAGATGAGAGAAACTGAGGCAGAGAACACGTAATTTGCCTGAGGTTACACATCTATACAGCGACAGAAGCAGGATTCAAACTCAGGTCTATCTCCAAAGATCTTAACTAGCCCTCTGTTGTCTGCATTACATGTTATTTGCCTGTGGTTATTTTGCTACCATTGGCAATAATATCTTTTGGAGCCAACAATTTTTAAGAGGAGTTTCTAACCCTTTCCCAGGCATTGAAAGGTCTATCCATTCTGTCTCTAGTGCCTAATGGCTAAGAATCCTATCAGGTGTAGTTTTTTTTTAAATCTATTCATTTATTTATTTGTTTAAGTATGTTCCATGGCCAATGTGGGGCTTGAACTCACGTCCTTGAGATCAAGAGTCATATGCTCTACCGACTGAGCCAGCCAGGCGCCCCAGATGTAGGTATTTGTTGAATACACAAATGAACCACCTCAATTCCACAGAGCTACAGTGAACACTTATTGTGTGAACAGTTCCACGCTAGGTGCTCCAAGAGAATCCAAGAAAATGAGGAGGCCTGCTCATTGCCCTTAAGGCAAAATGAGCACACACCCAAATATAAGAAAGCTAATTGGATATAATCAAGTGGAAAGCTGTGTGGTGCTACCCTAAGGATCATGGGAGGTGGGAGAAAGGGGAGAACGCTAGACTGGGCGGAGAGGGCTTCCACACTGGGGCCCCAGGAACACAGTGGAGAGAACATATCTCTATGAAGGGCAGGGACCAGCTACCACCTCACTTGTCCCCCTTTTACACACAAGAGGGCAGGGAGAGCTGTCTGGGAGAAGGAAGCAAATAATTCTGGGGGGCCCTTGTCCAGCAGTGCCAAGGGCAGTCAGCATAAACTGCCCTTTCATGGAACCATTCAAAGAGTCTGCTGTCTGGGGGACTTGGCTGCTCAAGCTGGTAGAGGGCAAAGGAGAGGGGGTAGGGTGGGGAGGAGGGACATTTGTAGGCAGACTGTTGTACACTTAGCAAAACTATGAAATGAGCTAAAAGCTAGGGGGAGAAGACAAACATTTGTGCCAGCTATTTTATCTCCCTGGTCTTAACACAATTATCTCTTTTGGCAAAGGAGGAAAAGGAGGCTCAGAAACAAAACAAAACAAAACAAAACAAAAAGCAACACAACACACTGACTTCCCCAAATTCACATAGCTAGAAGCAGAGCTGGGATCTGGAGCATGGAGTTTCTCCCCACCAGCTGCTTCTAACTAACCTCTTTCTTTCTGGACTTTTCTTTCTTCTTCACCTTGGGATCACCACAATTTTCTCCCCCTTAGGAAGGAGAGTCTGCTCCACCCCTTATACCTTTTTCCTTGGTCACATGATCCTTCCCATTCAGCGCTTGATAGGCCTGATTCTCCCTAAGGTCTGAGTAACCGAGGGACCCTAGGTGACGGCCAGGGGCACATTTGCATATGAAATGGGTACCTCCAGGAGAAATCAAAGATCATTTCAAAGGAAGGAAGTGCTCAGGAGTGTCTTTGGCTAAGGGTTTGAGAGTAAGGCTCAGATGCATCCCTGTAGATAACTACTCTCTCCATCTTCTTTAAAGTTTGCCACATTTTCAGATGGAGCAAAACTGAAGTACTGACCATTATACCTCCTGTTCATCTGCTTATTACCTCATGGGGCAGGAGGGCAGCAGTCATTTTCTGCACGTGTAAGAGGCCAGCCACTCGCTAGTCTCTGCTTCCAAGGTTTCGCCTGGCTACAGGCTGGGGTTTTCTAGCAAACTCCTGGGAGAGGAAACCAGCTCTAGGAATAAGGGAGCCTCTTGAGTTTACATAACTTTCTGAGCCCTGGACCCAGATTGAGAACGTGTTGATTCTGGCCGCTAGTGGGACAGCCAGCTGTAGCGGAAGAGTTGGCTCAAAAACTCTGTTCCTGTAGGGGAGAGTGTGACTGCCTTTGCTTTACTCCAGTTTTAGGCTCTCTTCTTGCTTCTCCCTTATTAAAGTCCTGACCTTTTAACTCCCTACCCCCATTTCTGATGACAGACCCCTGACTCCAACTTAAGGGTCCTTGACATCTCACTGTCCAAATCGGTTTGTGTATTGTTCATTCCACCTCCAAAATAATGAGCCTTCTCGGGGCGCCTGGGTGGCCCAGTCGGTAAAGCATCCGACTTCGGCTCAGGTCATGATCTCAAGGTCCTGGTCGTGCGTTGGAGCCCGGCGGCGGCATCAGGCTCTGTGCTGACAGCTCGGAGCCTGGAGCTCGCTTCAGATTGTCTCCCTCTCTCTCTGCCCCTCCCCCACCCATGCTCTGTCTCTCTCTCAAAAATAAACATTAAAAAAAAAAAAAAAGATGAGGCTTTTCTCTTATCCCTGCAGCCACTGTCCTAGTTAAGCATACCTGTGCTTTTACCTGTTACAACTGCCTCTTACTGTCTCTTTCCCTGGAGTCTGTAAGTCAACATATTAGAGTTCCTTAACTTCTGAGGACTCCCCATTCTCACCACTCAAGCAAGGCCTTTATGTCCTGCCTCCTGCTGACTCCCCTGTCAGCCTGTACTCTAGCCATACTAATCACACTCATCTATCAGTTATCAGACTGACTTTCAAGTATGTTGGGCTTGCGTATGCTGTCCCTTCTACCTGCCTTGTATTTTATTTCCTTTCCTTCTTCACCTCCACCTTGTGACGATGCTTCAAAGCTCAATTCAAATTCTTTCTCAACCTGTTTCCAAAGAGGTTTAGTTGTTCCCTTCCTCTTTATGCAATGTGGTCACTGTTTCTATAATAGTCTGTCTAGACTATGAGCCCATTTGAAGGGCTTCATTATCTGTCTCCAAAGTCCATTGGAAGCTTGGTACAGAACAGGTGCTCAGGTTTGCTTAATCAGCAAATAAATGCTCCTAACAGGTTTAGAAGAGGGTAACACCAAGAAGTCATTCACATCCAGCTCCCCTTATGCCTTTGAGTCCTCTCAATCTCAAGATTCTCCCCCTACCAATAGATCTATGGCTTCCCCAAAGTTTGCCTATATTCTTTTTTTTTTTTTTTTGTTCTCCTTAGACATTCTTTAGTGCGTGTGTGTGACAGAATGGCCTTTGGTTTGGCCCAGACACGCTCCTTCACTCTGTAGCAAATCCTTCATTCAGAGGGTCTAGGTCTCCTCTATTCCTTTCCTGAACTCATAGTGGTGATCTGCAGGCTTCACAAGGATGTTGTTATGGCCAGCACATAGTAGGTGCTCATTAAAGATATGCTATGTGAACATGTGAATGGTTCCTTCCCTGCTGGGGTGCAATAGAACACTCAGTAGACAAAGATGCTGCCGCCTCCTAGCCATGGCTGTGGGCAAGTCACTTCACATCTCTGAGCTTCAGTTTCTTTACCTTTAAAGTGGGGATAATAATGCCTACACTTCACAAGGATATAAAGGAGATGCATGTGACTAGTATAGAACCTAACACAAAGTTCAACATATTCATTCTCAGTCTCCATCCGTCAAGCCTGAAGAAGTCTCAAGTTCCTGGTCATCATCCTCCTACTATCTTAGTCTGGTATCTAAACCAAAATGACCTCTGCCTAGGGTCCCCTGTATTGTCCAGGAGGCAGTGTGGAGAGGAAACAACCTAGGTTTGAATTCTGACACCAGCACTTCTGAGCTGTATGAATTCGGACCTGTCTGCCTACTTGTGAAAGGAACATAATGTCACTTACCTCATAGGGCTGCTGTGAGGATTCAATGAAATGAGTGTAAAGTGAATTAGATGACACCCCAAATCTGATGACTGTTATGATTTGCCTGGTGAACAGAAGTGCTAATGTGTGTTCCTGAAACCATGCCTGTGATTATGCTGCCCTCCTGTGGACAGAGGGCACACAGCCCAGCAAAGGGACCACCCATCCTCACACACACCCTACCGAAGGCTTGGTGGGAGAAATCCCATCACACACAAGGCACTTTTCTTCTTTGCTAGGGAGCTCATGCTTTGTTCTGAAATATTTAGGGAACATCTAAACCAGAACTTCTTAGAATTAATGTGGTTGTTAGAGTGCAGATCAGTTGACTCAATAGGTCTGGGGTAGAGACAAAATCTTTAATAAGTTTCCAGATGAAACCGATGCTACTGGTCCCCAGATCACTCTGAGTAAAGGTCTTAAGTACAATATAGCAGTGACATGACAGGAACTATTTATTAAATGCTTAACTTACCCTGTGCCAGTTACTGAGAGAGCCAGGTAACCTATATTAAGTTACATAGTCTTCAAGACTGTGAGGTAGGTACTGCTGATCATTTTTCAGAGGAGGAAACTGCAGCACAAAGAGAGAAAGTACGTGGCTATCTCACACAGCCTGTAAGGGGAGGGCCTTGGGTTCTAATTTAGACAGTCTGGCTCTAAAGCCTAATAGAAAGAAGACTCCCGAGAGTGTGTAGAGGATGACCAAGGGAGAGACTATGGTAAGAAACCAGCAAGGGTACTGAGTGAGCTAGCTGACAGATGAAGCCTAAGCTATGGCAGGGGCTGTGGGATGGAAAACAGGAGACAGAAAAGAGCATGGGTATGGGTTTGGTGGTAAGCCAGATATGGGTACAAGAGGGAATCATCTAGAGAGCTCTGTGTGTCTGGTTTGGACAATGGAGAGATGGTGGTACCTACCACTTACAGAGCAAGGGAACATGGAAGGAAGAACAAGTTTTAGGGGGAAGGTGAGTTTGGTTTCAGGAATGGTTAATATGAGTGGCTTTTTGGTCATCTGGGAGAGATAGAAGGAGGAAGACAGATCTAAGTATCTAGAGCTCAGGAGATGATCTGGGTTGTGGACAAAGTTCTGGTATTGGCTGATGTGAAGCCATGAGTGCCTGAATTCACGTGAACAGTGCACAAACTGTCCTGTTCTGGGCCAAAGCTGACCATGCAAATAGCTGGAAGAATGGGACTGGAATCTGGGTCTCCCTGGCTGCAGTAGAGGCTGGCTCTGCCCATTCCACTGGGATTCTGGATGTGGGGAGGAGGCAGAGCATATGATGCTGATGGGCTTCAGGAAAGGGGTTTCTAGAGCCCTATGGTGACTAAATCCAACAAACTGTCCCCTGCCCCCAGATCAACAGAAATAAGGACAACCCCATGGAGAAAGACAAGATCAATAAACATTGGGAGATATTTATTTTCTTTAAACAAGGTCATAAATAACAAAGAAACAAAGTAGGTCCCAGACTCTGGACCGTGCAGCAGGACAGGGATAGGAAGTTGTTGGGTGGAAAGGTGGAGGGGATTACGCATCACCTAAGACAGTCACAGAAAAGATGGGCTGCAGGAGACTGCCCCTTCCTGCCCTTGGAAATGGCGTGCCTGGGCAGTAGGGGGAGGCCGCAGTGCTGTGATGAGGCAGCCGGAAGGGGGCAAAGATTGAGGATGCTGGGCTGTACTGTTTCTATGAAGAGTGACATGGAAACCACAAATGGTGAAGATAAGCTGTGGGTCTAGAAGAGGCAAGCGGGCACTCTGCACACCTCCAGGGACCAATTATGAAAATGGTTAAATTTGATTCTTAAAAACAACTCCACAGGCTTTGGCCTATGGCTTTGTGCATGGGCTGTATTTAACCTGGGTTGTTCTGTGGCAGGTGAGGGCTCAAGAGGCCCCTGGAGCAGCCTGGCCTCAGCCCAGGGCAGGTGCCCAGACATGTGGGAGAGGGACAGTGGGCTCTCCCCAGATGGGAGGCCATGTGCTTGGACTGGCTGGACCTGATTTTCAGGCTGGTTTCTTGTGATGCTATCCAACACCCCTCCCCATTCCTAAGGATGGGATCCTGGCCTCTCTGGGTCTTCCAAGCCTGGAAGAGTAAGACTGGGATAAAAAGGTACCTGACTGGTATTTTATTTGAAAGGAAATATAAGGACCACCCTGTGCATGGTCCATCCCATGAGGTAGGGCAGGACCATACCAAGAACAATCTTAAGGAATGGAGGTCCCTGAGCCTGGGGAGACATTTGGACCCAGGTGCATTGCCTAATACCAGGAATAGGGACCCAGGGTGGCGGTTATGATGGAGGCTTCACCCTAGGCAAGGTAAGAAGAACAGGCAGGGGCTACCCCTGAATAGGGAAGGGGTGGGAGCTGGGGAGCCTTGGACTAAGTTGGTCGAGGTTGGTCAAAGGCCCTGGAAAACAATGCTTTTGGCAGGAATACACAAAAGGGTTTGTACATCTGGGGATGCCCGTCTATAGGGAGCCGGTGTCACATGGTCGGGCGGGATGGTGAGGAGGAGACAGCGGCATCACAGTGGCCTCTGGTGCGATGTATTTACAACAGAGCTCAGTGTTGGGGGAGGGACGGATAGCAGGTTACTAACAGCCAGGAAACACACTGTGAAGAATGGAAAGAGAAGGAAAACAAATGTGACCATTACTAGTTTTCTCCTGCTCACACTGTCTCCTTCAGAAAGCCCAGGCCTTCATGATCACAAGGGCCCTGTAGATTGTCCGACCTCCCCACAGCCCCATCTAGGTCTAGACACAGGGTCTGTGAAGGGGTGATATGACCAAAGCTCCAAATGGTCCAGGGGCCCCAGACACTATTATTATCAAGAAAAACTAAGTCTTTACTTTTGATTCCTGGGATCCATTAATAGTTAGTTGCTTGAGGGGTGGTTTTGCATAAAGGAGTCACTTGTACCAGGCTCCTGTCATCATTTCCAATGCCGACCCTGCCCTGTGATCCTCACTTCCCAGGCCCTGGCATTTAGAGTTTTCTAATGCAGAAGCGATTTCTTTTCTTCAACATTTCTTCTTCAAATTCCTAAAGGTAGGGAACCAGTTCCCCTGGACCCTCACCAAAATTAGGACTTTCCAACTGGCAGGTATGACTCATTGGGTTTGTGGGCTGAGAATCAGGGACATTCTGTAGCACAGATCAGGAGTTCCCTAAGGTGGGGGCCCAGTCTGTGTGGTTTGGGTAATCATGCCTCTCTTCCTCCTCCTCCTTGACAGAGTCTAACTATGTCTCCTTAATCAGATGAAGAGCTTCCTAGGGTGAGAGGCACCCTTTTCCCTTTAAACCAGTGGTTCTCAACTGTTAGTGATTTTGTCTTCCTTGAGACATTTGGTAAAACCTAAAGACGTTTTTCCTTGCCATAACGTTGAGTGTGTATGTTGGAGTGCTACTGGCTTCTAGTGCGTTAGAGGCTAGGGATGCTGTCAAACATCCTACAATGCACAAGACAGGCCCCCAAATGTCAATAGTACTGAGGTTGAAAACCCAGCTCTGGATCTCTATACAGCTTCCATGGCCTGCCCAGCCTTCCTCAGCAGCAGGGCAGGAGATGGCATACAGAACTTACCTAAGAGCTTGGAAAAAGACGGATTCCCACCCCAGCCTCCTCAGACAAGGGGCACCTCAAGAAGTGGGGGGATTTCTTTAAGAAGTCAGCTGGAGTAGGGACTAGGCATAATTTAATCTCATCTCTGCAACAACCCACTGGACCAAAGCACACAGAAACAATCAACCATGGCTTAACAAAAACACACATACTTGGTTCCATGTTGAGGAGGAAGAAAAAAGGCATGGTGACCCAAACTGGGCAGGGGTAAGGTAGAGATATTTACAACATTACAAATATCTTTTTGCTGTGGTTGGCCAGCACTGCTGGGCTCTTTAAACCTGTGTTACTTCCTTACCACTGGAATCCACCGATGGGCTCTGCAAACCTGTGCCGGATCAGGAAAGTGGCAACAGCTTCAGCTACCTGGAAAAGGGAGAGATATTCCAGGCTATGTGACATTAACAGTGGGGATCACCTCTGGAGGTCCTGTATGCTTTTTTGGGAAGGTTAGGCTCTATAGTGGACTCATGGGACCTGCTGGATTTGAAATCTAAAGGATCTGAGTCCTGGCAGGGCCAGGGAGACTCTTCCCCACCGTCCTTGCCAGGGATAGCTCCAGAGAAGTCAAGGGGAATGATGTGAAGGCTTATTTATCCCTGAGAATCACAAAGCATCTTATTCCCATAGGAGGAGTACATATTAACTACTAACTATGCCTAGAGTTTAGGAGGCAGTTTCTACCCCAATTTTCCCTTTTTAAACCTGGCTTTTGGGGAAAAGAGAGAAGCAGAGCTCAAGATCTTGACCAGAGTGACCTGGGATGAAACGGCAAGGTGTCAGTGGCTCCTCAGCACATACACAGAAAGCTAAGACCATAAGCAGCTGCCAGGGAGAGGTTTGGGGAGATGGTGCAAGTTGTATCTGCATAGGCCCCACAAAAGCTGCTGAGGGCAACACAGGCTAACTCAAGGGTTTGTACTATTTTCTGTGAGAGCCAAAGTTACTCTCACAGCTGTCCTTCAACAGTCACAGAGCATCAGACTCACCTTGTCGGGGGCATCCTCATGGACTGCGTGGCCACACTGGGGTAGGACCTGCATCTGGAACTTTCCTGGAGAGGAAACAAATCCAGGTGATCTCAGGGACTAAAATGATCCCTTCCTGGGGCGCCTGGGTGGCTCAGTCAGTTAAGCATCTGACTCTTGGTTTTGGCTCAGGTCATGATCTCACAGTTCGCGAGTATGAGCCCACATCAGGCTTTGCACTGACAGTGTGAAGCCTGCTTGGGATTCTCTCTTTCCCTCTTCCTCTCTCCCCTCCCACACTTTGTTTTTCAAAAAAAACCAAAAAAACCAAAAAAAAAACCATAAATAAAATGGCCCTTTCCTTACCAGCTCTGCAGTCTCACAGGCTACACTAGGAGTTCAGAACCTCCCTAACTACTACCCTCCCCAATAGTCTGGACCCAATCACCAAGGTTTGAGGAGAATGTAACCTTAGGCAAATGATTTTCCCTTCATTTTTTCCTTTGGCACGCATTTACTTTGGGCCAGACACACAGGAAGAAACAGTTCCTGTTTTCAGGGGATTTATAGTCTTGTAAGGGAACACAAAAAACAAAATTTTAATGTAGCATGTGGTTCTTATGATAAAAGAGTACACGGAGCTGGAAAAACATAGGAAAGGAGGCTTCACAATCAAATAAGGATATAGGAAGGCTTCCCACACACAGCGGGGGGTGGGGTGGGGAGCCTATACAAAGGAAAGGAGGATGAAATGGCATTTGCTCCCGGAAATAAAAAGGTTGACATGGAGCTCATGAGAGTTAACAATGAGGCTGGAGAGGAGAGCAAGGACCATACCATTAAAGGTTTTGTAAGCTATGTTAAGGATTTTGAAAATTTATTATAACAAGAATAAGTTTCCATTTGAGCGCTTAACTATATGCCAGACTATACTAACCACTTTCTCACACTTGTAGAACATTGTAAGCTCACCATTAATGTGATAGCTATTAAGAGTGAACCAAGATAACTGATAAAGCAAGATCCCAAAGCAGACCAAAGGATATGGGACCTAAGTAGAACAGACTCTCAGAGCCTAAGTGGCTCTATTACAAAATAAGGCAATATGCTCTGAAGTCCTCTGGTCATCACATTCTAGGATTCTTACTCCAATTACACAGTGCTTTAAAATTTTTTCAAAATACTCTTCTATCCATTTTTAAAGCTGATTCTCAATCTACCCTATAAAACTGAACAGGACAAACACTGAAATTCTTTTCTGAGATAATGAAACTAATACCACGGTTAGTCATTTGTCCAAGTCTGCTTATTTAATCAATAGAGGAACTAAGACCATTCCATTCAGTAAGGCCCAACTTATGCCCATCCTCTTGCTGTAGTCTGCCCCTGGGTGCTCCAGCCTAGTCCAGCCTAATCTCCTCCCTCTTGTATCCCCTAAGGTACTACTACTAACACGTATGGATCCAAACACAGCAGCTTGTGCCCCTCTTGTTTTGTAAGCTTATATTTTATATGCCACTGGTGGCTTGCCTTCCCAAGAGTATTCCATTTCTGTAAAACAGAGCCTAATATCATTACTTGCTCTATATTCCTAATAGAGCCCAACACAGGGCAAGACATTAAGTGTTTAGTAAGTCTTAACGAGTAACTGAGCGAATGACCTGATAACACAACTCCAATCACCCTGGGCTTGATGTCTAGGATGCATTTTTTTGTTCCTACATACTAACAACATTGTACCTGGTAAATAAAATAACGATCATGGGTAATCCTCACAATTATTCTATGAAGTGGGCATATTTCCAAACGCTTCCCTCCAATTTTACAGATAAAGAACCTTATGTTTAGACAGCATAAAGTATTTACCCAAGTAGTATCATGAATGAATGCTAGGTTTCTAGGAATCTATAACTAACTTACCAGGTTTAAACACAATGCTGGGAAGGCTGTGGTTTGGATCTATGCCAACTTGGCCATTTCCCTTTGTTTTGTGGGATGTCCCTCACTTCAGCCATTTACTTTCTATACTCATGGGATGCTTTGAAAGAGAAAGTAGTCTTGGCATAATCCTTACTTACTGGGGAAATAGCAGGAAATCATGAGTACTTCCTGAATATAATGAAGCCATCATTTGTCAGACTTACTTCACACACATTTTCTCAGTTAAATACCAAACAAATGTATTAAGATATAGCATTATTTCCATTTTACAGATGAAGAAACTTGGGATTAAAGAAGTTAGCAATTCATTCAACCACAACACTAGTAACAGTGACTCACCACCCAGGACTGTCTGATTTCAAGGCTGGTGATCAATAATGGTTTCTTTCAAATGCTATTCAGTCCAGATCAACTGCTTTCAGATAGTCTCAGGGGCCATATCTGATTCTTCTGTCTGTCCAGCATTACGCATAGGTCTTAGATAGAAACACTGCTTAGGAAAGATTTGCTTGAATTGAATTTAAGGAAAGATGTCTAAGCTCAAAATTACCAACATCAGTGCCATAAAACTCACACAGTCCCAGTCCATGGTCTTGCTCCAAGCTTTAGGCTACTTCAAGGTAGAGGAAGGGTAGGGGAGAAGTGCCTGGGTCCAGGATGTAATAATCATTCAGGAGCCTTTGAACAACTATTGTGAGGGAATATAGTCCCTTTTACTGTGGAGAGCTTAAGGACAGCTAAAAGAACAATTTGAGCCCATGAACATCCAAGTAGAGATGTCCAACAGGTTTGATATATGGGCCAGGTCTACAGCTCAGGAGAGAGGTATGAGTTGGACGTTTAGCTTTGGGTGTTATCAGGGTATGAACAGAAGCCATGAGATTGCCCAGAGAGAGTAACCAGAAAAAAAAGAAGATCAAGAACAGAATCTGGTTAAGACTGAAAATTTGGCCTTAGAGTTAGCACTTCTTCTTCCCATACCTGAAAAGATGTCAATGCCTATTGACTTCACCTTTACCAAACTTTTCATCTACACTAAAGCAAGAGCCTCCACAAAACTGGTCCCACAGCCTCCACTTCCATCTGGCCAACACACCTGGACCTGAACACAATATGTCGCTTTTCTACTCATTATACCTCATGATCCCTGTGAAGCTGCCATCAACTTTCTCATTTTATAGACTGAGAAATTTTATACTCATTTTATAGGGTGGTGAAATGAGTAGGAAAGAAGCAGTACTCAAAGTCAGTTCTCCCAACCTCAGAGTCTATGCTTTTACCACCTCACCAGGCTATCTTCTAAACACAGTTTACATCTTCATGCATTCCATTATCCTGGATCTTTTCCTTTCCTATGAATTCCAACAATGATAAAAATACTGATCAGTAGGGGAGCCTGGGTGGCTCAGTCAGTTAAGCCTCTGACTTTGGCTCAGGTCATGATCTTGTGGTTCACAAGTTTGAGCCCTGAGTCGGGCTCTGTGCTGACAGCTCAGAACCTGGAGCCTTCAGATTCCTTGTCTCCCTCTCTCTCTGCCCCTTCCCTGCTCATGCTCTGTTTCTATCAAAAATAAATTAAAACATTAAAAAAATTTTTTTCAATTTTTTAAAAAATTTTAAATTTAAAAAAATTTTTAAAAATTAAAAAAAATACTGATAAGTATTCAGAATATCTCCTTTCACAATATTATATATTTATAGGGTACTTTATGGTTTATATTGCTCTCTGCAAAGACACATTCTCATTTTAATCCTTACAACTCTGAGATGTAAATGGTAATTAAGTCCCATTTTTAGATGGCAAAAAAAAAAAAAAAAAAATGAAGCTCAGAAAAGGGAAATATTTGCCTATAATCAAATAGTGGGTCAGGAATGGATGTTGATGTCAAGTTTCAGGTAACTCAAAGCTCATTAATTTCCACATGACTATGTCCCTTTCTCTGCCCTCAGAGAAAGACCTGGAGACAAAATTTCTTGATGACTTACCTTGCATTTGGCCAATAGTCAGATCCTTATCCAATCTATCAACACCTAGAACAAAATAGGAGAATCCGGAAGTAGCTTACTAGAAAAGGCTGTGCGAAACGGGTTTTGCTATTCAAGTAGGAAAAACTGCTACAAAGTTGTAAATATGATGACATTATCAACTCGTGTTAATGCCAATCCCAACTCCTTGAGGGTATATGCTCACCACATGAAGCTTTCCAGAATAAGGTTTCCTTGCAATCTTTTTGCTCATTTAAACTGGTTTCTGAAAACAGGGTTTTACTGTAAAAATTTTCATTATACTCAGAATATCTTTATACCACTCTAGAAGGCCTTGGGCTTAACCAGGGACTGAAGGCAAGCCAGAATTAAGCTATCCCAGATGAATGCTTATGCTTAGTTAGGTTTAGGGATTTGGTATGGAGAGGAGAAAAGCACAAATGAGTGAGGATGGGACTTCACTTTGGAAGTCACTACCCATTTGATGAGTAGTTTTAACAAGGACATATTCAGCTGATGATATACCTACGCTGCTATGGACTGAACTGTGTCCTCCCCCCAATTTGTACGTTGAAGCCCTAATCCACAATGTGACCGCATTTGGAGATATGGAAATAATTAGGGTCAAAATGAAGAAGTAATTAAGGTTAAATGGGTAGGGCCATTTAAATGGGTAAGGTTAATGGTAGGGCCCATTAAGGTCATTTGGGTAGGGCCTTCATATGACAGGATTAATATCCTTTTAAGAATAAACACCAGGGAGCTTACTCTCACTCTCTTCTGCCATATAAGGACATAGTGAGAAAGCAGTTGTCTGCAAGCCAGTAAGAAAGCTCCCACCAGAACTTGACTGTGCTGGTACCCTGATCTCAGACTTCTTCCAGAACTGTGAGAAAATAAATTCACTGTTTAAGCACCCAATCTATAATATTTTGTTATGGCAGCCTCAGCTAATACATACACATACACACTTACCAGCCAAGAGCAGCAATTTAGGAATAGGACAACTAAGAAAGAGATTGGATAAGCCTCGGAACCAGCCATCCCAGTATTTTTCTGTTTTCGCCAGTTCAATTCTCCAAGTGTACGGATGGTCTTTCTTGGTCTGGAGGAATAAGAGCAAGTTCTGAGTCTCTGAGGGCAACCCCTGGAGGAACAGGATAATAACTAGGTCCCTGGGAAAAGGAAAGGGAAGGAAACTAGCACTTATTAAGGGCCTACTATGTCCCAGACATTTTCACATACACTTAATCAATTATAACAGTCTTATGATATAGGTTATTGTTGTAATTCCCATGTTTAAATAACTAGAAGTTTACTTTTTACTTCTATTAATTTCAGTGGACTTAGGAAACTTTCTTAAAGACACCAAGCTAGTAAATGGTAGAGCCAAGACTGAGCTTCTCTTATATCCATTTGGCGAAAAGAACATATCTATCAAAAGAATAATTACATGGGAATGCAAGCTGGTCAGACACTCTGAAAAACAGTATGGAGGTTCCTCAAAAAACTAAAAATAGAACTATCCTACGACCCAGCAATTGCACTGCTAGGCATTTATCCACGGGATACAGGTGTGCTGTTTCAAAGGGACACATGCATCCCCATGTTTATAGCAGCACTATCAACAATAGACAAAGAATGGAAAGAGCCCAAATGTCCATCGATGGATGAATGGATAAAGAAGATGTGGTATATATATACAATGGAGTATCACTCGGCAATCAAAAAGAATGAAATCCTGCCACTTGCAACTACGTGGATGGAACTGGAGGGTATTATGCTAAGTGATATTAGTCAGAGAAAGACACAAATCATATGACTTCACTCATATGAAGGCGTTAAGAGACAAAAGAGATGAACATAAGGGAAGGGAAACAAAAATAATATAAAAACAGGGAGGGGGACAAAACAGAAGAGACTCCTAAATATGGAGAACAAACTGAGGGTTGCTGGAGGGGTTGTGGGAGGGGGGATGGGCTAAATGGGTAAGGGGCATTAAGGAATCTACTCCTGAAATCATTGTTTCACTATATGCTAATTTGGATGTAAATTTTAAAAAATAAAAAATAAAATTAAAAAAAATTTAAAAAAGGATAATTACAAAAAGCACAGTGCAGTATGAAAAAATGCTGATGATATACTATTAAGAGAAAGAAGCAGAGTATAACATGTCATCTAAGTGAGCATTACTACTGGAAAAATGTGGTACATAGAAGGAACTGGAAGGAAAAAGGGAAAATACGTTGATTTGTTAGAACATTTTTTCTTATATTTTGATTAATAATAATGATATAATGTCCCCGCTATAGTCATCTGAAAAAGGAAACCTGACTCAAATATTACAAAATATATCTTAATATAGGGGAAGGGAAGGAAAAATAAGATAAATACAGAGAGGGAGACTCTTAAATACAGGGAACAAACTGAGGGTTGCTGGAAAGGAGGTGGGTGGGGAGATGGGTTAAATGGGTGATGCGCATTAAGGAGGGAACTTTTCAAGATGAGCACTGGGTGTCATAGGTTAAGAGATGAATCACTGGGTTCTACTCCTAAAGCCAAGACTACACTGTATGTTAACCAGAATTAAAAAAAATCTATATCTATATCTATATATCTATATCTATATGTTAAATCCTGATATATAGTAGACAGGCACAAAGTATGCACTCATCAAATACAAGCTGAACAAATAAATGATTCTCTATACTTTTCTGGATCACTGAAAATTTGACATATTATAATTGAAATAAACAATTGGGATACCACAGCAACCACAATATGAAAACCTAGAAGTGAACATGAGACAGCAACATACTGTGTTAGAGATCATTAGATGATTAAGATGTCCATACCACCCAAAACGATCTGTAGATTCAAAACAATCCCTATCAAAATCCCAATGACATTTTTACAAAAATAGAAAAATTCATCAAAAATTCATATGGAATCTCAAGGGACCCCAAATAGCCAAAACAATTTTGAAAAAGAACAAAATTGGAAGACTCATGCTCTCTAATTTCAAAACATATTGCAAAGCTACAGTAATCCAAATCGCATGGTATTGGTCTAAAGAAAAAGAGACCAATGGAATACACTAGACAGCCCAGAAATAAACTCTCACATATATGGCTAAATGATCTTTAACAAGGGTCCAAGATGATTCAATGGAGAAAGGATGGTTTTTTCAAGTGGTGTTGGGAAAACTGAATATCCACATGCAAAATAATGAAGTTGGACAATACACAAATTTAACTCAAATGGATAAAGACCTAAATGTAAGACCTCAAACCATAAAACTTCTAGAAGAAAACACAGAGGAAAGCTTCATGTAGTTTTTCATGACATTGACTTGACAATGATTTCTTGGTTATAACACAAAAATCACAGGCAACAAAAGCAAAATTAGATAAATGGACTACATTAAACTTAAAAAACTTCAGCACATCAAAGAACACAATCAACAGAGTAAAAAGGTACAGAATGGGAGAAAATATTTACAAATCATATATCTGATAAGGGGTTAATATTCAGAATATATAAGAAACTCCTACAACTCAATAGCAAAAAAAAAAAAATCAAACAACCTGAATAAAAAAATGAGCCAAGGACATGAACAGACATTTCTCCAAAGAAGATATACAAATGGCTAATAAGTACACAAAAAGATACTTAACATCACTAATCATCAGGGGAATGCAAATCAAAGCCACAATGACATATCACTTTGCACCTATTAGGATGGCTATTATCAAAAAAGACCAAATAACCAGTGTTGGCAAGGATGTGGAGAAACTGGAACACCTGGGGCACGGTTGGTGGGATTACACAATGGTACAACCACTATGAAGACAGCATGGAAGTTACTCAAAAATTAAAAATAAAACTACCATATTATCCAGCAATCTCACTTCTGGGTATATATCCAGAAGAAGTGAAAGCAGGGTCTTGAAGAGATATTTGCAGACCCATGTTCATAGCAACATTACTCACAACAGTCAAGAGGTGTAAACACTCTAAATGTTTATTGATGGATGAACGGATAAACAAAATGTACTATATACATATTACTTAGCTTAAAGAAGGAGATTTTGTCACATGCTACAACACAGAGGAAACGTGAGGACGTTTTGTTAACTAAAACAAGCCAGTTACAAAAAGACAAATACTGATTCTACTTCTATGAGGTATCTAAAGTAGTGGAATTCATACAAACAGAAAGTAAAATGGTAGGTATGGGGGAAAAGGGAAATTGTTTAATGAGTATAGAGTTTCAGATATGCAAGATGAAAAAGTTCTGGAGATCTGTTTCACAACAGTGTGAACACTACCGGATTATACACTTAAAAATGATTGAGGTGGTGGGGCGCCTGGGTGGCTCAGTCAGTTGAGCATCCATCTCTTGATTTTGGCTCAGGTCATGATCCCAGAATAGTGGGATCGAGCCCTGCATTAGGCTCTGTGCTGAGCATGGAGCCTGCTTAGGATTCATACTCTCTGTCTGTCTGTCTGTGTCTCTCCTGCCCTTCTCCCCTCTTGTGCACTTAAAAAAAAAAAAAAAAAAAAAAAAAAGATTAAAGTGGTAAATTTTATGTTATGTATTTTTTAAACCAAAATATAAAAAAGGAAAGAAAAAGATCATGGGGTGGGTAGTCAGGAAACTTGGGTCTTCCAGTTCTCACTAAAGTGCTGCATGGGCAACACTTCCCATTTCTAATTTATGAGCCATTTCTAATAGATTTCCACAGTCAGAGACAGCAAGACCCTCTTAAATGCACAAGGTACTTCATATGCAAATGACAAATTTAAGGTAAGGGAACTTCCAAGGATAATAATACTATAAAAAGAAATTTTAAAAAAGGAGTTCATCTCAAGTCCTAAAAATGTAAAAATAAAAAATCTGGATAGAATTAAGAGTTGCTCCTGTATTTAGGCTTATGATAATAAATCTTTTCTCTGGAGAGGTGGATCATAAAGTTAGTTTAGTTTGGATGCCTTCCTCTGACAAATGGTAATAAAACAGATTGATGTAAGAAACAAAACAGATGAACACAGGGCGGAAAAAAGAGAGGCAAACCAGAAAACAGACTCTTAACTACCAAGAACAAACTGAGGGTTGCTGGAGGGGAGGGCAGAGGGATGGGTTAAATGCGTGATAGATATGAAGGAAGGCACTTGGGATGAGCATGGGATGTTATATTATATGTAAGTGATGAATCACTAAATTCTACACCTGAAACTAATATTACACTGTATGTTAACTACTGGAATTTAAATAAAAACTTGAAAAAAAAAAAAAGAAAAAAAAAAACAAATCGATGTAATGAGATCTAATTGTTGGCTAGGAGAAGCAGAAAGCTGGCTACCAATTTTCCTGGTATGTTCACCTGGGCAGGATGCAATTCTCCACACAGGGCATCAACCACAGGCTTTGCATTATTTTTCAACACCTCACTTGAAAAGAACTTAAGAAGATAGGCTTTGGGTCAGTCAGGCCTGACTTAATGCAAATCCCAGCTCCACCATCAACTAATTCATGGTGGGTCCCTTGGGAAAGTTACCTAACTTCTCCAAGCCTGTTTTCTTAGTTATTAAGTGGGCAACACAAAATCTCAAAGGATTGTTGTAAAGATGAACTAAAATACTCATGTATGTAAAACAAGAGGAACATGGTCCGGCATACAACAAGTAATTAAAACACCAAAATCTTAAGAATATGGGATTTCAATAATCTTGAAAAAGAAGAACAAAGTTGGAAGACTTACACTTCCCGATTTCAAAACTTACTATGAAGCTACAATAATGAAGACTGTGCACTTGCTTATAAGGATAGACATATATATATATAATGGAACAGAACTGAGAGTCCAGAGACAAAGCCTGGCATTTATGGTCATTTGATTTCCAACAAGGGATGCAAGACAAGTAAATGGGAAAGAGAAGTCTTACCAACAAACGATCCCGAGACAACTGGACATCCACATGCAAAAGAATGAAGTTACACCCCCAACATCATACTATACACAAAAATTAACTCAAAATGGATCATAGACCTAAATATAAGTGCTAAAACTAGAAAACTCTTAGAAGAAAACATACACATAAACCTTTGTGACCCTGGGCTAGGCAAAACCTTCTTAGATATGGTGCAACAAAATAGTAACTAGATAAAATAAATTTCTTCAAAATCAAACTTATGCACTTCCAAGAACATCATCAAGAACATGAAAAGACGATCTGTGTAACAGGAGAAAATGCCTGCAAATCAGGGACTTGTATCTAGAATATATAAAGAACTCCTACTATTCAATAATAAAAAGATAAAATACCCTACTGAAAAAATGGGCAAAGGATCTGATTATACATTTCTCCAGAGAGAAAATGGATAGTAAGCCCATGAAAAGATGCTCAACATCAATAGTCATCAGGAAAATGTAAATCAAAACCACAAGAAGATACCACTTCATACCCATTAGGATGGCTATAATCAAAAAGAGAGACAATATTACAAGTGCTGACAAGGATGTAGAAAACTCATACACTAGTGGTGGCAATATAAAGTGCTGCAGGCATTTTGGAAGATAGTCTGGCTACTCCTCAAATGATTAAACACAAAGTTAGCATCCAGCAATTTCACTTGTAGGTGCATACCCGAGAAAAATAAAAACCTATGTCCACACCAAAACTTGTACACCATTGTTCATACCAGCATTATTCATAACGGACAAAAAAGTGAAAACGATCCAAATGTCTATCAACTGATGAATGGATAAAAACTGTGGTCTATCCATACAAAGGGATATTATTCAGCTATAAACAGGAATGAAGTTCTAATATATGCTACAACATGGATAAACCTTGAAAACATTATGCTAAGGTAAAATAAGCCAGTCACAAAAGACTATATATTAATGATTCCATTTATATTAAATGTCCAGATTAGGCAAATCTAAAGAGACACAAAGTAGATTAGTGGATGCCTAGGGCTGGGAAGGTTGAGGAGAAATGGGAAGCAACTGCAAACAGGTATGACATTTCTTTTACAAGTGATGAAAAATGTTCTAAAATTAGATTGGGATGGTTGCACAATTCTGAGACTACTAAAAACCACTGAATTGTATACTTTGGGTAAGTTACCTCTCAATAAAACAATTTAAAAAAAGAGATTTACACGTAAAGGAATACCTCCTGAACAACTGAAGTTTATTGCTTTAAGGACCAAAAATTAAAAAGTTTCCCTTTTCTTTTCCGTATTTTAATCATTTTGTATTAGACATCACCCCCCACCACCAATGTATACCTTGTATTCTTTCACACACCAAAATGGATGCAATAGAACTCTTATGTATGTCTCAGGATCATTTCAAACACCACTTTTTATATTATGTTGTAACAGAGATGCCCCTAAGAGGGGCTCTAAATGGCTGGCTATCATACTTTAGAAGTTGTGACTGTTGCCAACTAATCTTTGACAAAGCAGGAAAGAATATCCAATGGAATAAAGACAGTCTCTTTAACAAATGGTGTTGGTGGGCGCCTGGGTGGCGCAGTCGGTTAAGCGTCCGACTTCAGCCAGGTCACGATCTCGCGGTCTGTGAGCCCGCGTCGGGCTCTGGGCTAATGGCTCGGAGCCTGGAGCCTGTTTCCGATTCTGTGTCTCCCTCTCTCTCTGCCCCTCCCCCGTTCATGCTCTGTCTCTCTCTGTCCCAAAAATAAATAAACATTGAAAAAAAAAAACAAATGGTGTTGGGAGAGCTGGACAGCAACATGCAGAAGAATGAAACTAGACCACTTTCTTACACCATTCACAAAAATAAACTCAAAATGGATAAAGGACCTGAATGTGAGACAGGAAACCATCAAAACCGTAGAGGAGAAAGCAGGAAAAAACCTCTCTGACCTCAGCCACAGCAATTTCTTACTTGACACATCCCCAAAGGCAAGGGAATTAAAAGCAAAAATGAACTACTGGGACCTCATGAAGATAAAAAGCTTCTTCTGCACTGCAAAGGAAACAATCAACAAAACTAAAAGGCAACCAACAGAATGGGAAAAGTTATTTGCAAATGACATATCTGATAAAAGGCTAGTATCCAAAATCTATAAAGAACTCACCAAACTCCACATCCGAAAAACAAATAACCCAGTGAAGAAATGGGCAGAAAACATGAATAGACACTTCTCTAAAGAAGACATCCAGATGGCCAACAGGCACATGAAAAGATGCTCAACGTCACTCCTCATCAGGGAAAGACAAATCAAAACCACACTCACATACCACCTCATGCCAGTCAGAGTGGCTACAATGAATAAATCAGGAGACTATAGATGCTGGCGAGGATGTGGAGAAACAGAAACCCTCTTGCACTGTTGGTGGGAATGCAAACTGGTGTAGCCACTCTGGAAAACAGTGTGGAGGTTTCTCAAAAAATTAAAAATAGATCTACCCTATGACCCAGCAATAGCACTGCTAGGAATTTACCCAAGGGATACAGGAGTGCTGACGCATAGGGGCACATGTACCCCAATGTTTATAGCAGCACTTTCAACAATAGCCAAATTATGGAAAGAGCCTAAATGTCCATCAACTGATGAATGGATAAAGAAATTGTGGTTTATATACACAATGGAATACTACGTAATGATAAAGAATGAAATATGGCCTTTTGTAGCAACGAGGATGGAACTGGAGAGTGTTATGCTAAGTGAAATAAGTCATACAGAGAAAGACAGACACCATATGTTTTCACTCCTATGTGGATCCTGAGAAACTTAACAGAAGACCATGGGGGAGGGGAAGGAAAAAAAAAAGGTTAGAGAGGGTGGAAGGCAAACCATAAGAGACTCTTAAAAACTGAAAACAAACTGAGGATCGATGGGGTGTGGGAGGGGGGGAGGGTGGGTGATGAGCATTGAGGAGGGCACCTGTTGGGATGAGCACTGGATGTTGTATGGAAACCAATTTGACAATAAATTTCATATTAAAAAAAAAAGTGACGGTTTCTGTTGTAGTCATTAAGTTTAATTTGCATTATTAACATTTTCTCCATCATTTTATTTTATTTATTTTTCTTTATTGAGATATAATTGACATATAACATTGTGTAGGTTTAAGGTGTACAATGTGTTGATCTGATACATTTATATATTGCTATACTGTAACACCACAGTGACAGCTAACAGCTCTATCATGTCACATTATCATTTCTTTTTTGTGCTGGGAACAATTAAGACCTAGTCTCAGCAACTTATAATAGTATTGTTGCCTATAATTATTATGCTGTGCATTAGATCTCCAGGATCTATAGATCTACTAGTTGCAATAAGCAGTTTCTGTTGTTTGGGGTTTGTGTCCTTCCTCAAGTGTAGATTGTTTTAGCTATACTTCTTATTGCCTCATGTGTCTCAGTCTGCCCTCCTAATAAAACTGGAGTTTATTAAACTGCATATAACTGGGCTTATAAAAAACTGCAAAGAAAAAATGAGCTAGAGTTAAAAATCAGAGGATCTGGATGTGTTTTAGTGCTAACATTTATATGTGACTGTAGGCAAGTATCTGTACCTGACTTATAAAAAACAGTGATAATATCTATAATGCAGAGCTAAAACGAGAACTCGGGACGATAAATGTGATGTACTTAGTATAGCTTGCAGCACATAAAAGACAAAAAGTAATTGGCAGTTTGTATCAGAGTCTCAAATCTACTAAATATTACTCGATTACCTTGGGCAAGTCTCTTCATCTCTGAGTCTCAGTTTCTTTTTTTTTTTTTTTTAATTTTTTTTTTTTAACGTTTATTTATTTTTGAGACAGAGAGAGACAGAGCATGAACGGGGGAGGGTCAGAGAGAGGGAAACACAGAATCTGAAACAGGCTCCAGGCTCTGAGCTGTCAGCACAGAGCCCGACGTGGGGCTCGAACTCACGGACCGCGAGATCATGACCTGAGCTGAAGTCGGCCGCTTAACCGACTGAGCCACACAGGCGCCCCTCTGAGTCTCAGTTTCTAACTGTTAACATGAGAGAAAAGATCTCCCCTCACCTCACACAGTGTAGGGAAGGCAAATTAGTCATGCATTATTTATGTTTTTGTAAACTCCAAAGAGGTACAACAAATTATTTATTGATCTTAAGGATGACAGAAAGAACCTCATTAAATTAAAAATACTGTTTGATGAACATACAGTTGATGCTTCAACAATATAGGTTTGGACTGCGCAGGTCCACTTATATGCAGATTTTTTTCACTGAAAACAGTACAGTACTGTAAATGTATTTTTTCTTCTTCATGATTTTCTTAATAACATTTTCTTTTGTCTAGCTTACTTTATTGTAAGAATACAGTATTTGATACATATAAATATACAAATTATGTACTAATTAACTGTTTATATTATTGGTAAGGCTTCTGGTTAATAGTAGGTTATTGGTAATTAAGTTTTTGGGTAGTTAGTAGTTATACTTGGATTTGACAGTGTGGGGGTCAGTGTCCCTAACTCCCATGTTGTTCAAGGGTCAATGTACTCTCCTCCTTGCTAACAGTAGCATCTCCAAATGTAAAGGAATATGTGGTATGTACCAATTCCATTATTTGCCATTAGTAAAATGTTTATAATCCATCCCAGAAAGTCTGCTGCTCATGCTCACCAACCATTTCCAAGAAAAAAAGTACTCTTTCCCACTATTATCCTCAAATCAAGTGCTCAACAAGTACTCACAGGACATTTGCTATGCACACAACTCCAAGCTAAATAATAAGGAAATTCGTATAGAACATCAGATCCTGTGCTTAAAATACGCAGGTTATTTTTGTTGGGAGACAAATTCTCGTGAAATTAGAGGACATTGATTATGCATTCTAGAGATGACTACAAGAGACCATAGTATCTCTGAATGTGGTTTATGAAAAACAATTCTATAACTCAGCCATGACTTCAAAAAAGAGTGCTAAGTTATGTCATACAGACTCTCAGTGCTATACTGGAGAGGGACTGATATAAAATGAGGTCAGAAAACATCCCTTAAGAGATATACCTTGAAAGATAAGTAAGATCTAATGGGCTTAGCATAGACTAGTAGGAAATGAGATTGTCTCATGAGATAAACCTCAGGAACAGAAGTAATGAGGTGAGAAAGAGCCTGATGAGAAAGCAAGCTGTTTGAGGGGAGGGTATATACTGTGAAGTTTTATGTTCCAATTTGTCAGAGCTATCAACGGTGCCTTATATCCTATAGTTAACCTAAATATCTATAACATCTTCGCCCCCTAAAATATCCAATGGCAAAAAAGGACACGTCACCTCCTCTTCCCTACCCCCACACACTCTGAACCATTCCATATTCCATCCTTCCAAGAATGCCGGCTTTCACTCACCTCCATGTCATCCTCCTTTTTCCTCTTGTTTACTGACTCACTTCCTTCTTCGTCTTCTTCTTCTTCCTCTATGATTCCTTCCACTATAGATTTTGAGCCTTCTGGACTTGTAATTCCTTCACACCTAGGTTTTTTTTTTTTAGAAAGTGTTATCATATATCTCTCTATTATATACAAATTATCTCAGAGATACTGATACTTATGGTCTTTTACAATCAAATGTCAGTTAAAATTGACCATGCTTCTGGGAGAAGGAGGATGTGAAACATGTGCATTTTAAAATGTATAGAAGTAGGCCAGGGCTATGGAAGGTCATGGCCAATGTAGGACTATACTCTGAGGGCTGGTTTCCAGTTCTTGCACCAATACTGACCCACAGAAGGGAGTAACCATTCCTTGAGTCATGGTGGCAACAGTTTTACTGGTATTATCTTATATAATTCTCATAACAATCCTATGAGGTAGCCCTGAAAAGTTAAAAAAAAAAAAAATTGTCCAAGATCACCTGGCTCATTAGTACATGAGGCTGGGAGGCAAATCCAGACCCAATTAACATGACAGCATGGTACTTTTCTATTGTACCCTGTTTACAATAGAACAAGCTTCAAACAGAATGGTAAAAGGCCCCCACTTTTAATTGGCTAATAGAAACTGGCAATTACAATAACCATGGGCAGCTGAACCTTGGAGATTAGAACATATGATCCAACCAATTACTGTTGTTTTTCCTCTAAAAAACAATGTCTGTTATATAATTAGGTAGAAAAATTATTATTATATGACCAGCTGGTACCATAATTCCTTTTAGAAAGAACTTGTTGGAAAAAGTACACTGACAATATTAAAGGTAAAAATCCTAAGAGCCTAGGTAGCAGCTAGTGCTAAGGTCTGTTCTGCATGATAAAGAAGAATCTGTTATTTTGTACTTGATAGGGAGAGTGAAGGGAGAAGAGAAGAGACAATGAGATAAAAAGAGGTGGATAAACTGAAGGGCCACTGAAACTTTAGTGGTGGATTCTTAACAGTTATCACTTGTCCTTCCCCGTCTCCTCTACCAATCTCAGTAAAGTGTATGTTCATAAAATATTTTGTCAAGTGGGGGGGTTTTCTATGGGACTTGAGGTGTCAAATTTCACATCTAGGGTCAAAGTAGTATAACAAAGAAACAATATGTACTTTACATTTCCACAGCTATGGATTAGGAGGTTCAAGGGAATTTCACATAGATCAAGAAGGGCAGGAAGGTTCCATCTGATATCTATGTGACAATTAAAACATACACTATATACACAAGTTTACATATTAAGAGAAAACACTTAAATTTACATATTAAGTAAAATTTTACAATCACTGAACTACCTGAACACAAGCCATATAACTTCCTCATGAAATGCTTCATCACTACTTAAACAAGTCAGATCTTAAAATATTTAGGCATTAAAAAGTGGGCAGTCTCACAGCTTATTTGAATACTGCATGTGTCTGTCAGATATTACTACTCAAATTGCATTTTTAGGCATAAAATCCATAATATAGGGCTTGAAGTCAAATACACAGGAGACTGAATTTGAGCTGTTATTCACTAGCTGTGTGATCCGGGGAAAACTACTTTACCTTTCTGAACTTCTCTTTTCTCATCTATAAAACAATACTTATCTTAAAGAGGTACTGTAAAGACTAAATGAGGTAGTGCAAATGAGTTACTGAATCCACATAATGGTCATCAATGGTTACCAACACTCAAAAAAAGGAGATAACCAGACATTACATGCTTCCTATTGGCAGTATGTATTCTCACAAACAAAAAGCCAAAATAACAATAAATAAAGCTGAACCTGACCAAATCTCTGGATCTAACTAACAATTTACAAACAGTACAGGGCACAAAAAAAAAAAAACCAAAAACCACAAACAAACAACAAACCCAAAAACCAAAAACTTGGGGTGCCTAGGTGGCTCAATTGGTTAAACATCTGACTCTGGGGTCTGACTCTTAATTTGATTTCGGCTCAGAACATGATCTCATGGTTTTTGAGACCCTCATAGGGCTCTGTGCTGACAGTGCGGGACTGCTTGGGATTCTGTCTCTCTCTCTCTGTCCTTCCCCCACTTGCTATCTCTCTTGAAATAAAAAAATAATAAAAATTTAAAAAATAATAATACAGGGAAGAGAGAACATATTAAATTACACCTTCAGAAATCAATCAGCAAATCCAGATTGTGGAAAATTCTACAGGGCAAACAACCAGGTTTCTTCAACAAATAAATCGCAAGGAAAAAAAATGAGACAAAAGTGGAAACTAAAAGATACTTAAGAGATATAGTCAATTGATATATATCACTTTATTGTAATTCTGACTTGAACTATAAGAAAATTATTTGTGAGACAATCAGAAACATGAATACTGAATAGACATTTGATGATATTAAGGAACTATTTATTTTTTTAGGTGTGATAATGGTACTGTGATTGTGTTTAAAGTGTCCTTACCGTTGGAATATATTTCAAAAAATGTTGTGCTTAGGGTAAATAAATAGGGGCACAGATGAAAAAAGACTGGCCATGAGTAACTGTTGAAAATAGGCGTTGTGTACATTGGGGTTCACTGTATTATTCTACTTTTATATATTTGAAAATTTGCATAAGGTAAGGTCTTAAAAATGAGAAGGTGTATATAAAATACCTTGTACCCAGCAAATAGCAGGCATTCAAAAATACCATTATTATTTTCATCAACTCCTGTGCTCCCTGTTGTTCCCTTGGGCAACATTTTCTCAATTCATCTAAAGTTCATTTTCTGACTACATAGCAATACCCAGGACTCATGTAACCCTATCTAAGAAGATCAACTGGGCTAAATATTCTTAGCTTAGCCTTAGAATCTGGCTTTCACTCAGGTTATGCTAAAGCTTTTATACTGTAATTTCTTCACAATCAGGTTTGGCTAAGAAGGAGATTATTACCAGAATAAAATGATCACTTCTAGCACTAGAATGGACACTTAATTTTTAATATCCATTCTCTGGGATTTTTCACCTTTTAACACCCAGAGTTACATTAATATGGCAGTCCTGTATTATATAGGCTTTGGGATTTCTTCAAAAAAAAAAAAAAAAAAAAGTAAAGAAAGAAAAGCTATGCCGCTAGCCCAGCTGAGCTCATTTGTCAACTATCTAAAATAATAAAGGCATTCAGGATGGTAGGACAGGTGTATAACAAAAAGCAATCTGTAATTCTCTCACCATGTTTCAGTCTCTAAAGAGCCCAATAGGGAAAAAATAAGACCTACTGTTTGACTTGGCCAACCATGGAGACACGGGCCGACTCCAAATTTCGAATCTGACCACTCTTCACACTACAAAAGTGAGAAGGGAAAGAGGTTATTCAGCAACCATTTTATCACGTCATTAGGGTCAAACGAATAATTCTGCAGATTCTGTGGAACCTACTACAAAGTTGTGTTTGCCAATATAGCTTACTATGGAGATAACCACTACTTCCTACCTGGTTATTATGGCTATAAGCCAAGTAGTAAAAATTAGGTTAAAGACATTCAAGTCATTTCAGTTCTGCAAATATTTACCAGGAGGATACTATGTGCCAGGCCTATGTTCAAGAAGCACCTAATTCAGGGGGGAGAAAGAAACACAGATAGTTTCAGTATAACAAAGGCAAGGTTCAAAGGAATCACTTGATTCTGAATGAAGACATTAAAGAAAGCTCCCCAAAATGTCCTGCCTAAACTGAGGAGAAAAGAAGTTCAGTGGAAGATAAAAGAGGATGGTCTCACGCTCTCTCTCTCTCAAAATTTAAAAACAGGAGCCTGGGTGGCTCCGTTGGTTCAGTGTCCGGCTCTTGGTTTCGGCTCAGGTCATGATCTCAGGGTCATAGGATAGAGCCCTGTGTTAGGCTCTGCGCTGAGCATGGAGCCTGCTTAAGATTCTCTTTCTCCTTCTCCCCCTTTCCCCAGCTCAAGCTTGCGCGCTCTCTTTCTCTCTAAAAAAGGGGGGGGGGATGGGCAGAGCATTACAGACAGAGGGCACATTGTGAACAAAGGGACTGTGATGTGGAAAAGTCAGTAGGATGAGGACAGAGTGCAAGGAGAAGCAGGGGAAAGCAAAGGAGGAGTGTGAATAGGAGAAAGGGATAGGTGGGCAGAGATGAGTTCTTAGAGGGCCTTGTATGCTATGATATAGAATTCAGAAGCTTAGATACTATTTTAATAGATTAGGCCTCTCAGTTATCTACCTACATATGACTAAGGGCCAAGCAAAGCAGCTTCATGTCCCAGGGGGAACTGGAAACACTACCTGAAGCAGGCAATCAGAATGCATTTTTTAAAAAAAAAATTTTTTTTCAACGTTTTTTATTTATTTTTGGGACAGAGAGAGACAGAGCATGAACGGGGGAGGGGCAGAGAGAGAGGGAGACACAGAATCGGAAACAGGCTCCAGGCCCCGAGCCATCAGCCCAGAGCCTGATGCGGGGCTCGAACTCACTGACCACGAGATTGTGACCTGGCTGAAGTCGGACGCTTAACCGACTGCGCCACCCAGGCACCCCTGGAATGCATTTTTTTAAATCTAATTTTTTAGCTTAAAAAATCATGTAAAATTTTAAAGGGCAACCCCTTTAGATAAAGACCTTGCTTCCTATTTTAATGATAGATGTGATCAGAACTATTCATTTTTCTATCCACCAACAGATCCACCAACTGAATTTTCCATCCACCAACTCAACCTACAGAATCTACAAATCTACCAGTATTTATAAATCACATACTCTCCCTTGATGACTGTTTAATATATGAAACACCTCTGTCCCTACTCAAGGTCAACCTTAGGAACTGGTTTGCATCTCTTCTTGCTATAAATTATTATCCTATGTGTCATCATTTTTTTTCTCTAGCGGATATTATAAAACATCTTTTAAAAACATTCTCAACCCCACATTCACTACTAGATACCATCCCATTTTTCTGCTCTTCTAGACAACAAAACTTCCCAAAAGTTATCCTAAAAAATAAGTTATCTTACTTGCTTTCTCCATTTTGTCATCTCCTATCCTTTCCCCAACTAATATCCTCAAACATATATTTGGAGGGGGGGTTATTGCCTACTTATTTTCTGTGATTGTCTTTGTCAAGGTCACCTTTACTCATGCCAATTAAAAAAAAATTTTTTTTTTAATGTTTATTTTTGACAGAGAGAGAGAGAGAGACAGAGCATGAGCTGGGCAGGGGCAGAGAGAGAGGGAGACACAGAATCTGAAACAGGCTCCAGGCTCTGAGCTGTCAGTACAGAGCCCAACGTGGGGCTCGAACTAACAAACTGCGAGATCATGACCTGAGTTGAAGTCGGACGCTCAACCGACTGAGCCACCCAGGCGCCCCTCAGGTCAATTTTAATGGTCATTTTTTAGTCCTCATCTTAACTGATCTCTCAGCATGTGACACAGATGCTCTCTCCCTCCTTCTATAAACACTTGCTATACTCCTTTAGTTTTCCTTCTATCTCACCAACTGTGACTTTTCAGTTTCCTTTGTTGGATCTTTCTCTTCTTCCCAAGCTCTAAATATTGTGGAGTTTCCCAAGGCTCAGTTCTTGGAATTTTTCTATCAATATCAAATCCCTAGATGACTGCATTCAATCCTTTGGCTTTCAATATTATCTATGTAATAATGATTCTCCAATTTATCTCTAACTCAGCCTCTTCTAACTGGTATAGACCAGTAACTACTTGACATTTCTGCTTAGAGGTATAATAACCATTTCAGTTTATCCAAACAAAAATCCTGATTCCCTGACCCTTTACCTGCTCCCAAATCTACTTCTCTTTGTCTCCACCATTCACCTGATTGCTTGGACTAAAAATCTAAAAGCTATCCTTGAATGCTGTGCCTCCTCCTACCCCCACCCCTCATTTCTCTCCTGACATCCGATCTGTAAGGCATTCCTGTCAGTTGTATCTTCAAAATACATTCCAAATATGACATTACTTCCTCTGTTGGCATCCTAGTCTATGCTTACCATCATTACTCTCCTATACTACTAATCAATTTCCCACTTCCATTATCACACCCATCCCTTTCCCTTCCCCTAGTGTTTTCCTCAGAGCAGCCAGAGTGATGAAACCAAAGTGTAAATCCTTATCTGTCCAACTTTTAAAGCCTAGGCTTCTAATGACTATGACCTACTGTCTCTCATTAGGATGACCAAGAAAGCAGAAGTGGGAATTCACTTTGATTTAAATCTTTACTGAATTAAACAGGTTGGCTTTGTATTTCAACATCTTTTTTAAAACCTGGAATATCCACAATAACTATGAGTCATAAACTTGATTCAGATACCCAGCCGAGTACAAAATTATGAAATACTTCATAGTATTCTTTCTGATTCTCAGGTTCAAGAAGTGGGATCTAAAAATCAGTGGCTCTTATACAACGCAGAACATTTTAACATACAACAAACAGAACCCTCATCCTATCCCACATCTGCCACTAGAATCAAGACTCTATCTCTTTTTAAAGTTTATTTATCTTGAGAGAAAGAGAGTGCACGAGCGAGGAAGGGGCAAAGGGAGAGGAACAGAGAGAATCCCAAGCAGGCTCCAAGCTGTCAGCACAGAACCTGACATGGGGCTTGAACTCACAAACTGTGAGATCATGATCTAAGTTGAAATAAAAAATCGGAGGCTTAACCAACTGAGCCACATTTTCTCTTTTAAGAAAAGATCCACCAATACCCTCATGCTGGATTAAGTACCTATCTTCTATAACTTTGTGCTTCCTTCACTGTACTGTGTTTAAATATTTACTTGTTTGTATTCCCAGTTTTTGGATGATAGGAACTAAGTCCTAAGTTCTTAATCAGGTAGTAAGTAACACATCCTAGGGACTAAAAAACCAATGTTTACTGAATAAATTTAAAAAGTTATTTGGTGGGGGGTCCCTGGAGGGCTCAGGCAGTTAAGTGTCTGACTCTTGATCTCATGGTTCAATCTCATGGTCTGTGAGACCAAGCCCCACATCAGTCTTTGTGCTGATAGTGTGCAGCCTGCTTGGAATTCTCTCCCTCTCTCTCTGCCCCTCCCCATGCTGGCTCATTCTCCCTCTCTCAAAATAAATAAACATTTTTTTAAAAAATTAAAAAAAAGGTTATTTGGAATAATTTTCTCACTGTTTGCTCCTGGGGAAGAAGGCAGGGTGCCTCAGATACATGCTGAACTGGCAGCAATTTCATTCTGAAATGCTGTGGCTGCCAAAGATGGAGAGATCTTTGGTGTTGATGAGGGAACAGGAATCCTGCACCTCAGTAGTGTGAGCAAGGAGAGATAGAAGCAACCTCACCAAACACAAACATCATTTTGGCAAGCCATATTTGGCATGAGACCTTCTGTCTTAGAAAAACTACCTCAGATACATTTACCAGGTCCTTAATTTCCAGCTGATCTCTTTGATTCAATGAACAGATATGTTCTGCCTGCCAAGGCAGCCAGCAGTATGCTGTATGCTATATATGCTATAAAAGAAATAGAGGATAACTTCTGCCCTTATGATGTAGGAAGAATCTTAAGACAGGAATGAAAATTAACAATATAAGCATATCCTTTCGGGGAGACTTAAGAGGTAAACAGTACAATATAGACAGAGGTCTTTAGCAATTTAACTGAGGGAGTAATCTGAGTGGTTTGGAGGAGTTAGAGAAGGGTTCTGGGAAAGGAACTAGAGATGGATTTTGAAGAAGAGGTAGGAAGAGAGGATACTAAAGTTTTTTATCCTAAGATTGATTTCCTTGGGGGAGGGGCAGTGTTTTACTCATTTCTGAAATTTCACCCTTAGCACAAAGTGTTTAATAAGTATTTAATCAAATAATTGAATTAATGAATAAATTAATGACAAAACAGCCTTTACTTTAGTGGAAGTCATAGCCAATTCAGTGATTTTTATGAAAACTATTTACCCAAAGGGTTTTTATTTACCCAAACCCAAATAAAAACTGAGAAAGGAACCTATGCCCATCCTCTGTTTCTCCACCATTTTCTCTGGAACACAGAAAGTGAATCCAGAACATGAAGCATCAGAAGTAGAAAAGGCCTTAGAGTCTCATTTAGTCCAAACTCCTACCTCAGAAATGGAGATAGCTAGACAGGAGATAATCCATAATTATTAAAATTGTAGGAGGTACTACAGTGTATTAGAAAAAGGATGGATTTTAGACAACTGGGCCAAGTGTGAAACATTTAAAATATTAAAAATAATTCTGCACTTTACATAAATGTTTCCACACGTGATATTATAATAAAGATAAGGCTTGGAAACTGAACTATTCTTTTGAACTTGGTGCCTGAGCTGATGAAAAAGGACAGTTAGAATCTAACATTCAAAATATAGACAATATAGATTTGTGGGTTACCTCCATTCAATGGCATTCTCTAGAGACTTGAAGGTTTTAGGACGACCACGTAAGAAATTCTGCATGCTATTAAGTGCATCCATGGCTGTACCTAGATGTTAAACAAATACTTTAACCACAGCACTTAACATATTCTAAGCATTTACATTTACTGGGCCAACTGTGTATATCTGCCCTCAATGATGGTAGAATTCAGTGATGTTTTGGGGAAAAAAGATGCAGCTTAAAAAAATTCAGAGATTGATGTGATAGCAAGTTTCGAAGATGGCCTCCAGTGATTTTTGCCTCTTGATATTCACTCCCTTGTGTAGTCTTATACTGAATAGGGGCTGACTTGTATAAGCAATCGTATGACTTCTGAGGCTGGGTCATAAAAGACATGGCAGCTTCTTTTTAACATTAAATATAATTATGGGACATACATACAATTGAAACATTATGTAGCCCTAAAAGATATTTACAAAGAGTTTTCAATGACATGGGAAATGACCATATAATATAGGGTACGGGTGCAATGGGTGAAGGTGTCAAAAGGTACAAACTTCCAGTTATAAAATAAAAAAGTCTTCAGGATATAATGTACAGTATAGTGACTACAGCTAATAATATATATTGTGTATTTGAAAGTTGCTAAGACAGTAGATCTTAAAAGTGCTCATCACAAGAAAAATAATTTATTATGTGTGGTGATGGATGTTAACTACACATACTGTGGTGATCATTTCATAATATATACACATATTGAATCATTATGTCATACAACTGAAACTAATAAAATTTGTATGTCAATTAAAAAATACTCAGAATGCCTTTGCCACAAAGTAACAGAAAAAATGATATAAAGACAGAGGGACATAGTTCAAGATGAGTAGAGATCAATAAATTAAAATAAGGTAATAATAATCTACCATGGATCTCTTATAAATCAAAGATTTTGATTTAGTCAGTACTAAGAAAACTTACCTTCTACAACATCGATCATACAGAGACCCAGGAGGCTTGGCACTAGGTTAGATGATGCTGTGTGGACTGCAATAGCTCCACCCATACTATGTCCAATCAGCATAATTGGAGGAGGGAGGTCCCCATACATGGCTTCAACCACATTGCCAACATCCCTGCAAAGAGAAGGAAACAAAGCTGGGAATGCTCTCTGACAACACTAAAAATCGTTTTCTTTCCTAATTCCTTTGTTTAGTCTGCAACTGACAGTGCTAAGACTGTAAAGGTCTACTGGGCCATCTTGAAAATATACCTATGTCAATCTCTTAGCATGCCCCCGCCCCCACCCCCCCGTATCTATTCATGTAGCCACACATTTAGCTCTTCTAATAAACAGGACCAAGAACCCAAGTTTTCTGATTTTCATATACCTTTATTTTAAATGTAAGCTTGAAACTCTGGACAAATAATTTAAGTGCTCTATGCCTAAATTTCCCCAACCATAAAACAGAAAACAATTTTACTAAGCATTCTAACGTAGTAAAGTTTAGAGTCACAAGATGAATTGCAGCCCTACTTTATTTTTTATTATGTGGACTTGAATTAGTTATTTAATCTCTCAGGCAGTTAAATCTATAAGATGGAGATAAGAATATGATTTACTAAATATATATGTGTGTGTGTGTGTGTGTGTGTATATATATATATATATATATATATATATATACACACACATAATTTACTATTCGAGATTAACTGAAATAGTGAATGAAAACTACTTTGAAAAGTATAAATGCTATCCAAAGGTTAATTGTTACTTATGATTTGTCAAGTAAGTTGCTTGAAATATGAACATAAATGTAAGTACAATGTTCTGAGAAACTAGAAAGATGTTCAGAGCTAATTTTTATTGACTTCTGTCTTCGTTTTTAATTGAGTGGATCGGTTAACAAAGTCAAACCTTAAAGCTCTGAAAATGAGAACTGAAGTAGGAATCTGGGTTTAATTTGCATATAGGCCCTCTTTGCTACAGCAATAGGTAGGTATGGTATGTTTTCAGAGACCACTGGCTCTACTGTCTTCTGGGAGTGGCTGAGTCAGTTAACTTCAAAAGACAGTTTTGTGTTGCTGGGTGTTATTATATACCTCAAGCACCCATACAGTGTTAGCCAAATAGAGCAGATGTGGATATAGGAAACACAGCCTTCCGAATATGATCTCCAAAGTATTTAGAATGGAAAAAGTAAATGCTATGAATTAATCTTTTTGTTAAAGTTTATTTATTTATTTTGAGAGAGATAGAGACAGCATGAGTTGGGAAGGGGCAGAGACAGAAATCCCAAGCAGGCTCCACACCACCAGCACAGAGCCCAACACAGGGCTCAAACTCATGAAACTGTGAGATCATGACCTGAGGAGAAGCCAAGAGTCAGATGCCTAACTGACTGAACCACCCAGGTGCCCCTCAGAAGAAATTAATCGTAAAAATCTCATAAAAACAGGGCACCTGGGTGGCTCAGTCAGTTAAGCGTCCGACTTAGGCTCTGGTCATGATCTCTCAGTTCATGGTTCGAGCCCCGCATCAGGCTCCGTGCTGACAGCTCGGAGCCTGGAGCCTGCTTCAGATTGTGTGTCTCCCTCTCTCTCTGCCTTCCTCTGCTTGTACTCTGTGTTTCTCAAAAATGAATAAACATTAAAAAAAAATTTTTTTAATCTCATAAAACAATTACAGATGTGAATAGGGTAGCTGTAGCACCTGCAGATAATCTGAATGGCATACAAGGAGGCCTCCAACTTTATAAGTGAAAAAAAATAGTTTAAAAATATTCCTTTGGAGTTAAAACTTTTGGTTGGTAACAACTATAATAAAATAAACGGATGCTATAGAAGATTATCTAAGTCCAGGTCTCCCTAAAATACTCAGTAACCTAGTTGCAGGGGTTCTGTGATGAAGGTGGACAAGGTCTGAAACAAAGCAACTCCATACTGCATCTAAGCTTAGCAAAAGTGTATTTCATCCAGGTAAAAGGTGGTTACTGATCATCTACTACAAGGAGAAATTTATTCTTATTGAAGTTAGCCAAACTACCAAGATTAGTGCCTTGAGACATGTTCTGAAGTTCCAGAAAAATAAAACAAAGATGAAGAAGCAGATGTTATCTACAAAACTAGTTGTAACTAGATATGCCACAATTTAGGTAGATGCTTTAAAAGGAGATTCTATCATACTTATCAATAATGGGTTCATTTCCTGAGAAGCAACAGACATAAAAGAAAAAGAGTATCAGAGCAACCTGAACCAATTCTTGGTTCTTCTACTTTCAGGGGAATTACATTTTATGTATGGTTGAGATTCCGAAGTTGATACACAAGGGAAAAATCATGCGGTCAGTACTACTTGAAAATTACATTAATTGTCCATTAAATATACCCATTTTGAGATTTTTGTTTCAGAGTGACTGAATTCAGAAATCATATAAATGTTTTATTGCTTTGACTATTTCAACAATAATCTAACTTATTAGCTCTTCTGGTTCTTGGTAATCATCTTCAACTATGCTGGATGGTTTTAGTCATCTATTTTCTTTTTACCTTTCTTGCCAGTTATCAACTGGCAACTCTCAGCTCCAATTCATCCTTCCTTGCATGTTCTCCAAAACTGGATCTGGGGCCTTTAAATATTTTTCCTTTCCAGCTGGCATAATGTTAAGCTTTATCAGTAGAGGGTGCAGGAGAGACACTGCAGAAACTAGGTTTTGCTCCTAGTTCACGTAGCATGGTAAGCACTATATAGCACACACAGCTTCCCCAGTGCCCAAATCCTGCAGCACAGGTGGCTTCTCTGGCACACCATCCCCCCAGGCCCAATTTTTCCCTAGTCTTATTAAGATAAAATTGGTACATAAAAATGGCAAATAATTAATGTATATAATTTGGTAAGTTGGGATATATGTATACACTTGTGTTACCGTCACTATGATTAAGGTAATAAACACTTCCAAAAGTTCCTTTGTGTGTGGGTGTGTTTGTGTGTGTAGGTGTGTTTGTGTGTGTGTGTGTGTGTGTGCACGAGATAAGAACACTTAACATGATATTTACCCTCCTAACAAACTTTTTAAGTACACAATTATGTCATTATTAAGTATAGGCACCATGTTATATAGCAGATCTTTGGAACCATTCCCGATATTTTTGTTGCAGAGTGCCTCTGGTGAGATACCTCCCTGTGAACAGCTTCCCCTGCACCCTAGAGGGCAGGTATCTGGCCAGTTCTGCCAAAGTGGCATCCAAATGACTTCTCTGTCTTTAGTAAGCCACAGTCCTGCCCTCTACAACAGGGTCTAAATCTCAACCTCTTCCATTAGTGTTCTCTGTCAGCCCAAGGTGATAGTTCTCTGCTTCTTATATCTGCTATTCTTCCTTTTTCTTGAAAAGTATTCCAGCTTTACTGAGGTATAACCGATAAAATTATAATATATTTAAAGTGTACAACGTGATGATTTGATATATGAGTATATTGTGAAATGACTCCCACAATCAAGTTAATTAAACGTATATTCTTCAGTGTTCTCTTTACTACTTTTTTTTTTTTTTTTTTTTTTTTTTTTTTTAAGAGAGCCAGGATGAGAGCAGAGACAGAGGTGGGGAGAGAGAATCTTAAGCAGGCTCCATGCTCAGTGCAGAGCCAGATGCAGATGTGGAGCTTGATCCCACAACCCTAAGGTCATGACCTGAGCAGAAATCAAGAGTTGGATGCTCAACCAACTAAGCTACCCAGGCGCCCCTGTTCTCGTTATTTCTTATTAGCCAATTCTTCATTACTCCAATCCCCTATTATAGTTAATAAGTCTTTATACTAAACTTTCCCTGTTTAAATTACTGTGATTTTTCTTTCCTGATTGTCTCAGACTGATACATTATTAGGCAATGTATCCTTCAGGTCCTCCCTCAATTAATTCTTCAAATTCCTGTAGGACATCATCCAAGTCATCATAACCCTTTGGCAACCTGGCGACTTAGATGATGGATTTCACTTTTTTGTCAACAGTCAGGAAACCTTAAAAATTGTTCACGAATCTTTCAATAGGTATCACCAACATACTTGATTATCTTGGGCTTTATTGTTCTCATATTACAAAGGCATTAGGAACAACTGAGAGAACAGATTCTTAGCTCCCTTCTCATGGTTTCTTAGGCATATGGTCATTAAATGGAATGGTACCATATATTGTTATTTTTCTCTCTCTCTGCCAAGCACCATAGTTGAATGATCACAATTCTGGTCTATTAACTGTGTGACCTCATACAGTTAGTCATTTAATCTGAGTTAGTATACTCATTGGGTAAAACAAGAAAAAAGGATAATATGTACACTACAGAATTAATAATGTAGATAATTAAAATAAATAACTTAATTAAATAAATTACTTATTCTTAATAAGTGCTTAATTTACACTTAATAAGTCTGGCAGATAGCACACAAACAGTATCTGCTATAACAATAAAACTATGACCACATGAGTTTCATTTCTGAAGGTAACACAGTTTACTCTTGAATTAAAGTTGCTAAAGTAAGAAGGGACAAGATATTTTTGGCCGAAGTTGATCAAATACTTGAGAGACCATGTATTAAAGCCGGGTAGTTAGAAGAATCCTGTTTACAATATAGGTCAGTGGTTCCCAAACACCAGTCACAGGACTGGCTGCATTAGATTTCTTTACAGAGCTTTATCAAAATATAAATAAATGTCCAGATCCCCCCGGTAGAAGCACTAATTCAGTAGGTCTGGGGTAAGGTCATATCATCTGTATTTCAATCACTTATTAGGTAAATCTGATGAGTGACCATGTTTGAGGCTACTGTACATACTATAGTCATCTTGTACTTTGAGGCCCAGGGTATCACTAATTCTTCTTTTTAAAAAAATTTTTTAGTGTGTTTTACTTTTGAGAGAGAGAGCGAGCGAGCACGAGCAGGGGAGGGGCAAAGAGACACAGAATACAAAGCAGGCTCCAGGCTCTGAGCCGTCAGCACAGAGCCCAACACGGAGCTTGAACTCATGAACTGTGAGATCATGATCTGAATCGAAGTTGGACTCTCAACTGACTGAGCCATCCAGGTGCCCCTCATTAATTCGTTAATATCTTGTTCTTGTCTCTCTAGGAAGTTGGATAAAGAACGTGGGCAGGAAACCTTAAGAACATCTTACATGGCAGGGTCTTTTGTATACAACCCCCTTTTCAAGCATAAGTTCCCAATAGATATCCAGATTCTATTCAACTCTGTCAACAGAAGAAAACTTTGCAAAAGACAACATAAACTAAACTGTAACTCAAAGAATTCTCAAGTGCTTTATGTGATGACATAATGCTGAATATATCAAGAAAGATGGAGGTTTCTTTCAGGATTAAATACTAAGGAGACACCAAATACAGGGGAAAAACAACAGAAATAAAATTTTCTCTATGCTAATTATTGTACAACAGTCTCACTAGGAGAGTAAATAGTTACACTACTATTCATAATAGTAATGGAAGCTAGGTGATGTATAAACAATATTACATTACTTACTTTGCCATTGTTTCTGCAGACAGGTCTTCAGAATTCTTGACTTTTGTTTCACCTAAAAAGAAAATATTAAAAAAAATAAAATTCCCAAAAATACAAATTATAAAAGCAAGAGTATTCTCTTTAAAAAATCTCACTTTTGGGAATGAAATGCAGACTTTATGGTTGTGTATGATGGGCTTAGCAAGGATTTTCTATGTTAAAGATGCATCTTGATAATTGGGCACCCTAAGGAAGATGTAACTCCAATAGCCTAGCAAAGATTTATTTACATTCCTTATATATCATCAGCATCAGAATTTGGTTACATTAAAGGACATTTTCATAGCTAAACAATAACATATATGTGTATTTATAAAATATCTTTTGTAAAAGCTGGAAACTAAGACTTCCCTCAAAGAGCCCAAATGGAATGGACCAGGTTATTCTGTGGCCATATTGAAACTTGTAATAGTTAACAGTATTCAAAGGGGTTGGCAAATTTATCAGAGTTAGTGACTAATTAAGTACATCACTCACCATGACCTCGCAGATCTAAAGCCACAATTCTACACTGAACCCTACTAATGATCGCCGCCTAGGAAGAAAAGATAATCTGGTTTAGTAAACTTTCCCCATTACCAATGATAACTGTTGAACGAATACCTATCACAATTCAAGAATCTCAAGATAATCAAAGGAAGACTTGCCTTTTTTTTCTCATTTGAGTATAGTTGGTGTATAATGTTACATTAGTTTTAGGTATATAACATAGTGATTTGACAAGTTTATACATTAACTTATGCTCACCAAATACAAACACTATTATAGTATCACTGACGGTATGCTGTGCCTTTTATTTCTGTTACTTATTCATTCCATAGCTGGAAGCCTATATCTCCCCCTTCCCTATACCTATTTAGTCCATCCCTCGACGCTTCCCCTCTCAAACCATCAGTTTGCTCTCTGTATTTATAGCTCTGACTCTGCTTTGTTTCTTCTTTTTCTTTTTAGATTCCACATACAAGTGAAATCATATGGTATTTGTCTTTCTCAGACTTATTTCACTTAGCATAATACTCTCTAGGTTTATCCATGTTGTTGTAAATGTCACAATCTCATTCTTTTTTATGGCTGTGTAATATTCCATTCTCTGTATATGCATCTTCTTTAACCATTTGTCTAGCAATGAACACTGAGGTTGCTTCTATATGTTGGCTATTGTAAATAATGCTGCAATAAACACAAGGGTGCATATATCTTTTCAAATTAGTGTTGGGTAGTCCACTACCCAGTAGTGGAATTATTGGATCATATGGTATTCTTTTTTTTTTTTTTTTTTTTTTTTTTAATTTGAGAGAGTGAGAGAACACGAGCAGGGAGAGGGGCAGAGGGAAACGGGGAGGCGGGGGTGGGGGGAGAGAGGGAATCTTAAGCAGGCTCCACACTCAGTGCAAAGCCCAACATGGGACTCGATACCATGACCCTGAGATCATGACCTGAGCCAAACTGGAAGTACAAAACTTTTCAATTTTAAGTAAAACTAAAAAACTGACAATTCTCTTCATTTTTGTACATACTTTGGTTCTATCCCAACTTTTTTTTTAATTTTCTTCTTTTTAATTTACATCTAAGTTAGTTAGCATATAGTGTAACAATGATTTCAGGAGTAGATTCCTTAATGCCCCTTACCCATTTAGCCCATCGCGTCTCCCACAACCCCTCCAGTAACCCTCTGTTTGTTCTCCATATTTAGGAGTTTCTTCTGTTTTGCCCCCCTCCCTGTTTTTATATTATTTTTGCTTCCCTTCCCTTACGTTCATCTGTTGTGTGTCTTAAAGTCCTCATATGAGTGAAGTCATATGATATTTGTCTTTCTCTGACTAATTTCGCTTAGCATTAAACCCTCTAGTTGCATCCACGTAGTTGCAAATGGCAAGATTTCATTCTTTTTGATTGCTGAGTAATACTCCACACATCTTCTTTATCCATTCATCTATCAGTGGACATTTGGCCTCTTTCCATACTTTGGCTATTGTTGATAGTGCTGCTATAAACATTGGGGTGCATGTGTCCCTTCGAAACAGCACACCTGTATCCCTTGGATAAATACCTAGTAGTGCAATTGCTGAGTTGTACGATAGTTCTATTTTCAATTTTTTGAGGAACTCCGTACTGTTTTCCAGAGTGGCTGCACCAGTTTGCATTCCCACCAGCAGTGCAAAAGAGATCCTCCTTGTCCGCATCCTCACCAATATCTGTTGTTGCCTGAGTTGTTAATGTTAGCCATTCTGACAGGTGTGAGGTGGTATCTCATTGTGGTTTTGATTTGTATTTCCTTAATGCTGAGGGATGTTGAGCATTTTTCATGTGTCAGTTGGCCATCTAGATGTCTTCTTCAGAGAAGTGTCTATTCATGTCTTTTGCCCATTTCTTGACTGGATTATTTGTTTTTTGGGTGTTGAGTTTGGTAAATTGTTTATAAATTTTTGATACTCACCCTTTATCTGATATGTCATTTGCAAATATCTTCTCCCATTCTGTCGGTTGCCTTTTAGTTTTGCTGATTGTTTCCTTCCTGTGCAGAAGCTTTTTATCTTGATGAGGTCTCAATAGTTCATTTTTGCTTTTGTTTCCCTTGCCTCCAGAGACATTGAGTAAGACAGAGACAGAGAGTTGAGTAAGAAGTTGCTGCGGCCAATATCAAAGAGGTTTTTTTTAATATATTAAATATAATTTATTGTCAAATTGGTTTCCAAACAACACACAGTGCTCATCCCAACAGGTGCCCTCCTCAATGCCCATTACCCACTTTCCCCTCTCCCCCACCTCCCATCAACCCTCAGTTTGTTCTCAGTATTTAAGAGTCTCTTATGGTTTGCCTCCCTCCCTCTCTGTAACCTTTTTTCCCCCCTTCCCCTCCCCCATGGTTTTCTGTTAAGTTTCTCAGGATCCACATAGGAGTGAAAACATATGGTATCTGTCTTTCTCTGTATGACTTATTTCACTTATCGTAATACTCTCCAGTTCCATCCATGTTGCTACAAATGGCCAGATTTCATTCTTTCTCATTGCCAAGGAGTATTCCATTGTATATATAAACCACATCTTCTTTATCCATTTGTCAGTTGATGGACATTTAGGCTCTTTCCATAATTTGGCTATTGTTGAAAGTGCTGCTATAAACACTGGGGTACAAGTGCCCCTAATGCATCAGCACTCCTGTATTCCTTGGGTAAATTCCTAGCAGTGCTATTGCTGGGTCATAGGGTAGATCTATTTTTAATTTTTTGAGGAACGTCCACACTGTTTCCAGAGTGGCTACACCAGTTTGTATTCCCACCAACAGTGCAAGAGGGTTCCCGTTTCTCCACATCCTCGCCAGCATCTATAGTCTCCTGATTTGTTCATTTTAGCCACTCTGACCAGCATGAGGTGGTATCTGAGTGTGGTTTTGATTTTTATTTCCCTGATGAGGAGTGACGTTGAGCATCTTTGCATGTGCCTGTTGGCCATCTGGATGTCTTCTTTAGAAAAGTGTCTATTCATGTTTTCTGCCCATTTCTTCACTGGATTATTTGTTTTTCAGGTGTGGAGTTTGGTGAGTTCTTTATAGATTTTGGATACTAGCCTTTTATCAGATATGTCATTTACAAATACCTTTTCCCATTCCATCAGTTTCCTTTTAGTTTTGTTGACTGTTTCCTTTGCAATGCAGAAGCTTTTTATCTTGATGAGGTCTCAATAATTTTTGCTTTTAATTCCCTTGCCCTTGGAGATGTGTCGAGTAAGAAATTGCTGTGGCTGAGGTCAGAGAGGTTTTTTTCCTGCTTTCTCCTCTAGGGTTTTGATGATTTCCTGTCTCACATTCAGGTCCTTCATCCATTTTGAGTTTACTTTTATGCATGGCGTAAAAAAGTGGTCTAGTTTCATTCTTCCACATGTCGCTGTCCAGTTTTCCCAGCAACACTTGCTGAAGAGACTGTCTTTAGTCCATTGGATATCCTTTCCTGCTTTGTCAAAGATTAGTTGGCTATATGCTTGTAGGTCCATTTCTGGGTTCTCTATTCTGTTCCATTGATCTGAGTGTCTGTTTTTGTGCCATCTATCCCGACTTTAAAATATGGCTCTCTTCACCTAAATCCCTCTTTAAGTCCTAACTCTTCCTCACTTTTCATGAAACACACAGTAAACACCTCAAAACGATGAACCTCTGAGTTCTACTATTACCTATGATTCTCATCCATATTCGTTGGCTATCTTTTCCCTACTCTAGAAGGAAAATTCTCTAGATAAGGACCATGAGTAAGTATGCATCTTGGCTCAGGATATCACACAAATGTGACATTTAGATCATGAAATAACCCTGAAAGCAGTACAAATCATGAAATCTACCAAATATTCACTTAAGATAGATACAACATGGGGTGCCTGGGTGGCTCAGTCGGTTAGGCATCTAACTTCAGCTCAGGTCATGATCTCTCAGTTCACAAGTTCGAGCCCATGTTGGGTTCTGTGCTGACAGCTCAGAGCCCAGAGCCTGCTTCAGATTCTGTATCTCCCCCTCTCCCTGCCCCTTCCCTTCTCACACTCTGTCTCTGTCTTCTCCCAGAATAAATAAACATCAAGAAAAATTAAAAAAAAAAAGATAGATACAGTAGTATACACAACCTTGTACCACAGTTAAATAAAAATATATTGAAAAAAATCATATCATGAGGAGGTACAATTTTTGAAGTTTAAACAAACCTGGAATAATTGGAGAGCTTCTTCCTCAAATAAACTAGATTCTTTGACAATACATCATAACTAGTGCTAGTAAATGTCATCAACATTTTTTACCTTTTGGGAATATAATGGGTCTAGCCTAACCCTCACATTTTATGTGAGGAAACTGAGGCCAAGAGAAAGGAAATTATTTGCTCAGGGTCATAAAAGAGGTTAGTAGTAAAAACAGAACTAGAATCAAGGTAAGTTACAAATATAACAGTCAATGTATAACACAAAACAAGTCAAATTTCTTAAGTCACCTTCCCCCTCATTTTATTTCTAAGTGATTACATATATCATCTTAAATACAGTCTCATTATAAAAGTGTTGAAAATATAGAAAAGTAATAAGAAAGAGAGGAGATAAATCTCTTTGATGTAGCCCTCTGTCATCTTGGTAAAGATGGCTTTTTTTTCTTCAGATTTATCGAGATATTACTGACATATTACATGTAAGTTTAAGTTGTACAATGTGATGATTTGATAAATGTGTATACTGCAAAATGATAATCACAATAAGGTTAGTTAAGATTTCTATCCCCCCACATGATTACCATTTACTCTTACGTGTGGTGAGAACATTTAAGATACTCTTAACTTCCAAGTATATAATAGAGAATAAACAATTAACAGTATATACATACCACACAGTATGTAATGTAGTACATTAGATCCCGAGAACTTAATCTTATAGCCAAGAGCTTATACCCTTTGACAAATATCTCCCAATTTCCCCCACCTTGCAGCCCTTGACAACTAATATTAATATCTATTACTATAAATTTGACTTTTTTAGATTCTGCATACAAGTAAGAACATGAAGTATTATTAGTCTTTCTCTTATTTCACCTGGCATAATATAAAGCCTTCAAGGTTCTCCATGTTGTTACAAAAGGCAGGATTTCCTTCTTTTTTATGGCTGAATAATATTCGTGTGTGTGTATCAGTTTCTTTATCTATGTTGAATGTTTAGGTTGTTTCCATATCTTGCTTATTGTCAGTAATACTACAAACATGGGGTACACATACCTCTCTGAAAGTGTTTTTTTCATTTCCTGTAGATATACATCCAGAAGTGGGATTGCTGGCTCACATGGTAATTCTATTTTTAATGTTTTGAGGAATTCTATACTGTTTTCCATAGTGACTGTACCAATTTATATTCCCACCAACAGCGCACAAGTGTTCCCTTTTGTCTACAGCCTTGCCAACGCTTGTCTCTTGTCTTTTTGATAACAGCCATTCCAACAGTTGTGAGGTGGTATCTCATTGTGGTTTTGATTTGTATTTTCCTGATTAGTGATGCTGAACATATTTTCATGTACCTGTTGGCCATTTGCACGTCTTCTTTGGAAATATGTCTATTCTTTTGCCCATTTTTGTTTAAAAAAATTTTTTTTAATGTTTTGAGTAACAGAGAGAGACAGAGAGCATGAGCAGGGGAAGGGCAGAGAGAGAGGGAGACATAGAATGTGAAGCAGGCTCTAGGTTCAGAGCTGTCAGCACACAGTCCCCAGTGCGGCTTGAACTCATGGGCTGTGAGTTTAACTTACCTAGCCAAAGTCGAACGTTTAACCAACTGATCCACCCAGGCGCTCCAGTCTTTTGCCCATTTTTCAACTGGATTTTTTTTTTTTTTTTTTTTTTTGCTATTGCGTTGTATGGATTCCTTACACATTTTGGATATTAACCACTTATCACATAGATGGTTTGCAAAAATTTCCTCCCATTCCATAGGTTGCCTTTTCATTTTGATGATAGTTTGATGTAGTCCCACTTGTTTCTTTATGCTTTTGTTGCTTGTACTTTTAGTGTTATACCCAAAAAATCATTGCCAAGACCAATGTCTAGGGGGTTTTTTTCTTATATATTCTTTTAGTAGTTTTACAGGTTCAGGTCTCACATTTAAATCTTGAATTCATTTCAAGTTAATTTTTGTGAGTGATGTGAGACAGAGGTCCAGTTTCATTTTGTATGTGGTTATCCAGTTTTGCCAATACTATTTACTGAAAAGATTACCCTTTCTCCATGGAGTCTTCTTGGCTTCCTTGTCAAATATTAGTTAACTGTATATGCATGGCTTTATTCCTGAGGTCTTCATTCTGTCCCATTGGCCTAAGTGTCTATTTTTATGCCAGTGCCATACTGTTTTGATTACTATAGCTTTGTAATAAAATTTAAAATCAGGAATTGTGATGGCTTCTTCTCAGGATTGTTTTTGCTATTCAATACTTTTGTTGTCCCACTCCAATTTTAGGACTTTTTCTTTTTCCATGGAAAATGTCATTGAAATTTTGACACGTATTGCATTGAATCTGTAGATGGCTTTGGGTAATATGGACATTTTAACAATATTAATTCTTCTGATCCATGAATATGGGGTACCTTTCCATTTATTTGTCTTCTTCAATTTCTTTCATCAAATGTCTTATAATTTTCAGTGCACGGATATTTCACCACCTTGGTTAAATTTATTCCTAAGTGTTTTATTTATTTGCTATTATAGGTGGGACCATTTTATTTAGTTCTTTTACAGATACACTGTTAGTATATTTATATTAGTATATTTATACACTGTTAGTATATTAAATCACATTTTAAAAATCAGCCAGAGGGGCACCTGGCTAGCTTAGTCATAGAAACGTGCAACTCTTGATTTCAGGGTTGTGAGTTCAAGCCACACATTGGGTGTAGAGATTATTTAAGTAAATAAAATTTTTAATAATCACCTAGAGGGGGGTCTGGGTGGCTCAGTCGATTAAGCATCCAACTTTGGCTCATGTCATGATCTTATGGTTCATGAGTTCAAGTCCTGTATCAGGTTCTGTGCTAACAGCTCATAGGCTGGAGCCTGCTTCAGATTCTGTCTCCGTCTTTCTCTGCTCCTCCCACACTCGTGCACTCTCTCTCAAATATAAATAAGACATTTAAAATTAAAAAAAAATCACCTAGAAAATGAATTCTGTTTCTACTTCCATTACTGTAATGAATGAAAAATGGATAGGGGTGTCTGGGTGGCTCAGTCGGTTAAGCATCCAACACATGGTTTCAGCTCAGGTTTCGTGAGTTAGTGGGTTCAAGCCCCACATCAGGATCTGTGCTGACACTGCGGAGTCTGCTTGGGATTCTCGTTCTCCCTCTCTTTCTGCCTCTCCCCAACTCATGCTGTCTCTCAAATAAACTTAAAAAATTTTTTTAGAAAAGAAAAATGAGTAACTTTAAAAGAGAATAATGGACTGAAATTCTACTATACTTTGCTATTTGTTCTTGAAAACTAATTTACTAGAGTTATTTAACACATTATGGTGGCAGTAAAGTCTTCAATGCCAAAAACAAATCTGTATTTTGGAAATGAAATTAAGTGGCAAAGATTGTGTCAGGTTTGCTTTACTGCTCTATATTAAAAAAAAAGATAACAACAAAATATGCATTTGAAGGAAGTAACTGTCAATTCCAATTTTAACTTAAAGGCAATAATTTATAATCTTATGTGCCTGTCAGAAAACGCTGACAATAATGTTATAAAATTGATTTTTCCATTCACTTATTTAACAAATCTTTCTATAGCTTATAAAAATCTGGCACCAATTGCATAATGGGGTTGCGGTATGAAAAAGACAGGCAATGTTCCTGTTCTCATGATATATATATCCTAGTGTGGCAAATTAAGAATAGGAAACATAAAAGAACAAAGTAAATTCAACACGTTTCATAAGTAATGAAAAAGTGTCAGAGCACATCCATAATAGTCATTCCAGATCTTGTCTCAAATGGTACAACTTTCCCACTTTTGGAATGTTTCAATGAAATGCAGCTATTTAAGAACTAGACTTATCTGACCACTCTTCTTTTCTTTTTTATTTTAGTGTAGTTGATTTATGTCACATCAGATTCAGGTATACACCTTAGTGATTTGACAGGTTTATATATTATGCTATGTTCATAAGTATAGCCACCATCTGTCCCATTACAACAATATCATTGACTGCTGACCTTATGCTATGCTTTTTATTCCCGTGACCTACTCATCCCATAACTGGAGACCTGTATCTCCCTCTCCCCTTCACCCATTTTGCCCTTTGTCCCTCTTTCCCTCTGGTAACCAACAGTTTATTCTTGGTATTTATAATTCTGATTCTGCTTTTTTTCATTTTTTGGCCTCCATTTGTGAGTGGTATCATATGGTATTTACCTTTCTCAGTCTGACTTAATTCACTTAGCATAACACCCTCAAGGTCCATCCATGTTGCCTGAAATGGCAGATCTCATCCTTTCTTATGGTTGTGTAATATTCCTTTGTATACCACATTTTCCTTATCCATTCATCTACTGATGGACTCTTAGGTTGCTTCCATGTCTTGGCTACTGTAAATAATACTGCAATAAACATAAGGGGTGCATGTATCTTTTTGAACCGGTGTTTTTGTTTTCCCTAGGTAAATACTTAATAGTGGAATTCTTGGATAATATGTTATTTCTGTTTTTAATTTTTTGAGGAACCTCAATACTGCTTTCCACAGTAGCTATACCAATTTACATTCTCACCAACAGTGCCTGAGGGTTTCCTTTTCCCCACATCCTAACACTCGTTTCCTGTCTTCTTGATTTTAGTGACTGCAACAGGTGTGAGGTGATACCCCATAGTGGTTTAGATTTGCATTTTCCTGATCATTGGTGATGTTCAGTATCTTTTCATATGTCTATTGGCCATCTGTATGTCTTCATTAGAAAAATGTCTATTCAGGTCTTCTGCCCATTTTTTAATTGGACTGTTTTTTGGTCAAGTTATAGGAATTCTTTATATATTTTTGGATATTAAACCTTTATTAGGTATATCATTTGCAAATATCTTCTATTCAGTAGGAGACAACCATCCTTTTGTTTTGTTGATGGTTTCCTTTGCTTTCCAAAAGCTTTTTTATTTTGATGTAGTTCTGATAGTTTATTTTTGCTTTTGTTTCCCTTGATGTAGGAGACTTACCTAAAAAATGTTCAGGGACAACTGGGTGGTTCAGTTGGTTAAGCATCTGACTCCTGATTTCAGATCAGGTCATGATCTCACAGTCATGAGATTGTGCCCTGCATTGGGCTCTGAGCTGAGCATGGAGCCTGCTTAGGATTCTCTTTCTCCCTCTGCCCCTCCCCACCTCAAAAATATGTTGTTATGACTGAGGTCAGAGAAATTACTGCCTGTGTTCTCTTCTAGGATTTTTTATGGTTTTGGGTCTCACATTTAGGTCTTTAACCCATTTTGAGATTATTTTTATGTATGGTGCCAGAAAATAGTCCAGTTTTCCCAGCACCATTTATGAAAAGACTCTTTCCCCTATTGTATATTCTTTCCCACTTTATCATAGATTGACCATCTATATGACATTTACATATATATATATATGAGGTTTATTTGTGGGGTCTCTATCTTATTCCATTGATCTATGTGTCTATTTTTTTTTTTTTGAGAGAGAGAGACAGAGAGAGAGAGAGAGAGCAAGTGGGGAGGGGTAGAGGGGGAGAGAGAATCCCAAGCAGGCTCCATGCCAGTGCAGAGCCCAACATAGGGCTCAATCTCACAACCGTAAGATCATGACCTGAGCCAGTATCAGGAGTCCAGCACTTAACCAACTGAGCCACCCAGGTGCCACTCTATGTGCCAGTATCATACTGTTTTGACTACTACAGCTTTGTAGCACATCTTGAAATCTGTAATTGTGGTACCTTTCTCAGGATTTCTTTGGCTATTTGGTGTCTTCTGGAGACCCATACAAGTTTTAGTATTATTGTTCTAGTTTTGTGAAAAATGCTGCTGGTATTTTGATAGTGACTGCACTGAATCTGTAGATTGCTTTGGGTAATAAGGATATTTTGACAATATTAATTGTTCCAATCCATAAGCAGGGAGTATCTTTCCATTTGTTTGTGTCATCTTCAATTTCTCTCACTAGTGTTTTATATTTTTCAGAGTACAGGTCTTTCACCTCTTTGGTTAAGTTTATTAAGTATTTTATTCTTTTTGGTATTAACTGTAAATAGTATTTTTAAAGTCTCTTTTTGTAACTTCACTGTTAGTGAATAGAAATGCTACTGATTTCCGGGTATTTTGTATCTTGCCACTTTACTGAATTCATTTATTACTTCTTGTAGTTTTTAGTGGAATTTTTAGAGTTTTCTATATATATAGTATGTCATCTGTAAACAGTGACATTTAACTTCTTTACGAATATGGATGCCTCTTATTTTTCTTGCATGATTGCTGTGGCTAGGACTTCTACTATGTTGAATAAAAATGGTTACAGTGGAATCTTTGTCTTGTTCCTGATCTTAGAGAGAAAGCTTTCAGTTTTTCATTACTGAATATGATGTTAGCAGTGGGTTTTCCATATATGGTCTTTATTATGTTGAGGTATGTTCCCTCTAACCCCATTTTGTTGAGTTTTTATCATGAATAGATGTTAGTCTTGTTAAATGCTTTCTCTGCATCTATTAAGATGGTCACGATTTTTATTCTTCGTTTTGTTGATGTGGTATATGATGTTGACTGATTTGTGAATACTGAACCATCCCTGCATCCCAGGGATAAGTCCCACCTGATTGTGCTGAATGATCCTTTTAATTTATTGCTGTATGCTGTAAGCTTGTATTTTTTTAAGGACTTTTGCATCTATGTTCATCACGGCTATTGGTCCACAGGCTTTTTTTTTTTTGTAGTGTCTTTGTCTGACTTTTGTATCAGGACAATGCTGGCCTTGTAGAATATATTTGGAAGCTTTCCTTCCTCTTCTATTTTTTGGAATTCTTTGAGGAGAATGGGTATTAACTCTTCTTTGAATGTCTGGTGGAATTCACTTGTGAATCCAATTGGTCCTGGACTTTTATTTGCTGGTAGTTTTTAGATTACTGATTCAATTTCATTTCTTCTTTTTTTTTAAAGTTTATTTATTTATTGAGAGAAAGCAAGAGTGTGCTCAAGCGGGAGAGAGGCAGAGAGGGAGAGAGAATCCCAAGCAGGCCCCCTGCTGTCAACACTGAGCATGAGGCAGGGGTTCAAACCCATGAACTGTGAGATCATGACCTGAGCCAAAATTAGAGTCAGACACTCAGCTGAGCCACCCAGGTGTCCCTCAATTTCATTTCTTGTAATTGCTCTATTCAGGTTTTCTATTTCTTCCTGGTCCAGTTTTGGAAGACTGTATGTTTCTAGAAATTTATCCATTTCTTCTACGTTGTCCAGTTTGTTGGCATATGATTTTTCATAGTATTTTCTTATACTCCTTTGTATTTCTGTGGTATCAGTTGTTACTTCTCTGATTGCTGATTTTACCTATTTGGGTCCTATTTTTTCTTGATGAGTCTGGTTAAGAGTCTGTCAATTTTTGTTATCTTTTCAAAGTACCAGCTCTTGGTTTGACTGATTTTTTTTCTATTCTTTTAGTCTCTAGGTCTTTTATTTCTGCTTTGATCTTTATTATTTTCTTTCTTCTACTCACCTTGGGCTTTGCTTTTTTCTAGTTCCTTCAGGTGAGGATTAGATTGTTTGAGCTTTTTTCTTGTTTCTTGAGATAGGCCTGTATTGCTATACACTTCTCTCTTAGAACTACTTTTGCTGGGGCATCTGGGTGGCTCAGCCAGTTAAGCATCTGACTTTGGCTCAGTCATGATGTCATGGTTTGTGGATCTGAGCTGTGCTGACAGCTCAGAGACTGGAGCCTGCTTCGGATTCTGTATCTCCCTCTCTCTCTCTGCCCTTCCCCAAGTCGTATTCTGTCTCTCTCTCTCTCTCTCTCTCAAAAATAAACATTGGGGCACCTGGGTGGCTCAGTCAGTTGGGCGTCCGACTTCAGCTCAGGTCATGATCTCATGGTCTGTGGGTTTTATGGCTTTTACTTCTTATGGTTAACTTTAAAAAGCCCTGCCCCAACATCATATACGTTCTTAAGGTTTGTTTTTTTTAATTTGGTAGTTAAATCCATTTGGATTGTTATTTTTATGGTATATTAACTTGTGTTTTATACATGGGTTTATTTCTTGATTCTTTCTGCCGATACCACACTATTGATAGTTTTAGAGTATGTTTTCATATCTGAGAGGGCAAGTCCCTTCACACTTTTTCAAAATTATCTTGGTCATTATCGGGCATTTATTTTTCTGTGTGTATTTTAGAGTTTGTTGATAAAGTCTCATGAAAAACCCAAGTGAGATTTTAACAAGTTTGTCAGAACATACAGGAACATGATTCTGTGAAGTTTAATGTTTTCTCAATAAATATCTTATGCTATTTTTTTTTTTTAAGTAAGGCTTATTCCCAGATTTTATAGTTTTGTTGCTTTCATGAACAGGATCATTTTTCCTGTGATATTTCCCAACTTAGAAAAGGCAGATTTTAAGATACTGACCTTGTAAACTAAGGCTTAACTAGTTTTTCAGTTGATTTTCCTTGATATTCTAGAAAGACAATAATATTGTAAGTAATGACAATTCTCATTCTTTTCAAGTCTTTAAAACTCATTTTTCTTCCTAGTTTTATTGTTTAGCCAGAACCTCCAGTATAATGTTGGAAAAATTACCCCTATCTTGTCCCTGACTTTAAAGGAAAGTGTCTAATATTTCACCACTAAGTATATTTATATAATTTTTTGGTATATAAATTCAATAAAGTTAAGGAAGTTATTCACTTATGGATAAAGAAGATGTGGTATATATACTCAATGGAGTATTATTTGGCAATCAAAAGGAATGAAATCTTGCCATGTGCAACTACATGGATGCAACTAGAGGGTATCATGCTAAGCGAAATTAGTCAGAGAAAGACAAATATCATATGACTTCACTCATATGAGGACTTCAAGATGCAAAACAGATGAACATAAGGGAAGGGAAGCAAAAATAATATAAAAACAGGGAAGGGGACAAAACATAAGAGACTCTTAAATATGGAGAACAAACAGAGGGTTACTGGAGGGGTTGTGGGAGGGGGTTGGGCTAAATGGGTAAGGGGCATTAAGGAATCTACTCCTGAAATCATTGTTGCACTATATGCTAACTAACTTGGATGTAAATTAAAAAAAATAAATTAAATTAAAAAACAAAAAAAGAAGTTATTCACTTATTCCCAGGTGCAAGAAGTTTGCAACCTAAGTGGGTATTGTATTTGATCAAGTCCTGTTTTGGGTATCAAGTTAAGTAAGAGATTAATTACACTGATAGATGTTCGTTGTTTTTTTTTTTTTAATGTTTATTTATTTTGAAAGAGAAAGAGGAAGACAGAATGAGTGGGAGGGGCAAAGAGAGGGAGAGGGAGAGGGAGAGAGGGGGAGAGAGAATCCCAAGCAGGCTCCACACTGTCAGCACAGAGCCTGACGTGGGGCTCCATCTCACGAACTGACCATGACCTGAGCTGAAATCAAGAGTTGGACACTTAACTGACTGAGTCACCCAAGCACCCTTATACTGATAGATTTTCTAATCTATTTATTATTTTACTATACTACTGGATTCAATCTGCTGTTATTTAGGATTTTGCATCTATTTGATAATTGAAATTGAAACTGGCTCATAGTTTTCCTGCATTTTTGTGGCCTAGTTTTAGTATCAGACTGATGCTACATTCCTAAATAAATTGGGCTGCTTAAAACAGTACCAGTCTAAGTAGTGTTTTTACATGGTGAAAAAAATTAATTGAACTTTCTCCTTTTGGGGAGAAATTAACATTTCACAAGATAGCAAATATTTAGAATTGTGTAATACAAGAATAGTCTTTTAACTAGTCTGCCTGCCTCCATTTGTGTCTCTGGCCCAATCCATTAGCTATAGTAGTATCTTGACTAACACCCTTCAATAACTTATTGCCTATAACTGTGACACTCAATTAGAAGTAGGTAGAGGTATATCAAAATACTCAACTTTCCAGAACTTCCCAGTCTGGATATGTTTGTGATTATTTCAAACTAAACATACTTTACATACCCCTTGCCAATTTTGACATCCTAAGATATACTTAATGTGGATATGGATGGGGGAAGTGTTTAAAAACAGGTCTCTACTATTACCCTGAACTAAAGGATAAGGTGTACTTCCTGATACAAAAGGTCCTCCCATAATTTTTCCCCTGTGATCTCTAGGCACCTCTTTCCCTGCTCACTATCCTCATACTCTGTACTCAAGCTACTGATAATTTCCAAAACACACTTCATTGTTACAGTTTTCACTGCTTTTACATTTCTCTCTCCTTGGAATGCTTTCTTTATAATCCAACTTCTATTCAGTCTTCAAAATCTAGTTCAGATGTCTTCTCTCTTATGAAACTTTCCTTATAGTCCCCTCAATCGTCACCAGAGTTAATAATGTCCTCCTCTGTTACTTTTGTATCTTGTATAGAGATGCTGTAAATTTGTCTAAAACTGAGTGCTTGAGTCAAATACTTTATCAAGAGGCTCACTCACATCTTTTATTTATTCTCACAATTTCCCTATTGACTTAGGTGTTATTATACACATTTACAGACTGAGAAACAAAAGCCTGACAGATTAAGTTGTTTTGAAATTCAAACCCCAATCTGTTTGAGATGAAAGCTTCTTAATTTTTTTGCTGTGTTATTTGTTTACATGTGCCATCTTCATTTTTCCTATCTTCCCCATTAGACTTAAAACATCATATGAACAAGAGGATAGGATGTGTTTAATTCTCTACTGTATCCATACCACCTAACATTATGCCTGGTACAAAGTAGGGATTTAACAAGTTATTTCCTGATTGGTTGATCTTATTAAAGAGTGAACTCTCATATTTTTCTTTTTTTTAAAGTTTGAGAGAGAAAAAGAGCATGTGCGCATACACGAGTGAGGGAGGGGCACAGAGAGAGAGAGAGAGAGAGAGAGAGAGAGAGAGAGAGAGAGAGACTGAGAGAATCCCAAGTAGGCTCCACACTGTGAGCGTGGAGCCTGATGTGGGACTCAATGTCATGAACTGTGAGATCATGACCTGAGCTGAAATAAAGAGTTGGACCCTCTAAACCACACACACCACTGACCCTGGCTTTCACCAAGCTAACCCTTACTTATTTTGTTTTTCTTATGAAGCTTATATGCACAAAAGAGCAGCATTAGAACATTTCTTATTGGGGCAGCTGGGTGGCTCGGTTGGTTAAGCATGCGACTTCAGCTCAGGTCATGATCTCACGACTTGTGGGTTCAAGCCCTGTGTTGGGCTCTGTGCTGCCAGCTCACAGCCTGAGACTGATTTAGATTCTGTGTCTCCCTTTCTCTCTGCTCCTCCCCCACTCATTCTCTGTCTCTCAAAAAATAAATAAACATTAAAAAAAATTAGAATGTATTTGTTTTCTAGTGCCTTTGCCAACACTGAGAATTAGTTTTGGATAATATTAATTTGATATCAAAAACAAATGATACCTCCTATGTTAATCATATCTGATTACTAGTGAGGATGAACTTTCTCCTGTTTGTTCTCCATGAATTGTTTCTTCATGTCCTTTGGTGTAGCATATCCTGTGTTTGGGATTCTAACCATGTTATATAACTTCCTTATGTATCAGCCATATGTAAACGGCTTACTAACATTTGACAAAATCTTTAGGATAATTACATCTTTTCTTCCTTCTCAAACAGGATACAATGTACAAAATTTAACCTTTTCTTAATTACTCAAGACTGATGTTAACTTACTCAAGGAATAACTACTGAGCAACAACTCCCAACACAGGCCCTGTATGCTGTCATATTAAGAGTGAATGAGGCACAGTTCTGTCAAGGATCTCATGATCTAGCATCCCAAATATCAATCACAGTTGTTCCCTGTCTTCTTCTGGTTGTTAATACACTCATCCTCCTGCTATGCTAGTGCCTTTTTGTTTCTATTTTACTACCTTATTTTACCAATTATCATCTGGGTGGATGTCTGAGGGAAATTCTGCTTCTCATGATTATAAGGTACTTGGGCCTGTTCCTGCTGTTTGACATGACTGCCTACTGGGTCATGTTCTAGTGTTTACGAAAATATGACCTCTGAAGTCAAGTCAGTTGCCAGAGCACTAATGTTTACATAGCCATTCTTATTTTTAAAGCACTGTCACATATAAACTCATTTAGCAGGCTGGTACACTGTCAAGAATAACAACAAAAAAGGGCAGGTAAATTTAGCCAGTAAAAGCCCAAGCCATTAAGTTGAGTAGTAGAGAATTTCCTTGATTATATAAGTAAACCAGGTAAACAACTGGGGCATAATGACCTATCTATGAAAAACTTTCACAAAGTTTTGGAATGCTAATAGATATTTTTAGAAAAAAGGAATTGAGGGGTGCCTGGGTGGCTCAGTCGGTTAAATGTCCAGACTCTTGATTTCAGTTCAGGTCATGATCTCACAGTTCATGAGGTCAAGACCCATGTTGATCTGTACTGACAGCACAGAACCTGCTTGGGATTCTTTCCCTTTGCCCATCCTTCACTTGCTGCTCTGTCCCTGGTCTCTCTCGAAAGAAATAAATAAACATTAAAAAAAGAAGAAAAAAGGAACTGAGTGATAGAATACATTTAGAAGACAGTTGAAATGAAATAGATTAACTTAGAAGAACATGCCTAAGGCTTTAGTAATGTACTGATATATAGTGAATTTCTGAGAGATAAGAGAACATCGTATGTAATATTTCTTAAACTCATTTAATCACAAAAACCCTATTTCATTAATATCTCATGGGATTTGTAATCTGTAGAATACACTTTGGTAAAAGAAGAACTAGAGTATCCTCTACAATAACAAGTATAATAACGTCAGCAGCTATTTATCAATCCCCTCCTCTATGCCAGGCACTTTCCACATTACTTGTTTCTACCTATGAGATAAAAATATTTATTATTGATATATGTCAACAAATCACTTATTAGAATATTTATACATGACTTTAAAATTTACAGTTTTCATATTCCATTATTTTACATAATTTTCAAGGAAACCTTGAAATGTAAGACTATTTGGAGAATAAAAGTTTACATGGCTTGCTCAATGGTTTAAGTAGCTTCTTCAAGGATATATTACCAATACTGGCAAAACTGGGACTAGAAATCACATCTTCCAATTCCTACTTCATTTTTCCTTCCCTTAGTGTCAAAAGCAATAGCTGTTTTATAGGGAATCTGTTCTAGCCCTATGCAGATCCCTCATCTCTAAGGACTCTGAACACTCAACTAGGTAACATTAGCTCTGATTTTATATTAGAGTCCTAGGGACTCTTGATATTAGCAGATCAAAAGTTCAAAGAATATAGTGAGACTACTATTGGCTTACGTAGGTAATTCTCATCAAAATTTTATAAAATCTTGTGACCCACTATCTACTGTCCTTGGAATAAAGCTTTTCCTATCCAAACATTACTTTTTGCCAAATATCTTACGAGGTAGAGCCTGGAGTCACTATCCCTAGCAAGTTTTAACTCTGTTGTATGAATGTGACACACCAATTAAGAGGGAGCTTCTTTCCCCTCTGCAGTCACACATTTCTTTCCTTCCATGTCTTGGTGTTAGCTGCCCAGTGACAGTGTACTAGTTTAGAGCAGAGCCAGCCAAGTCATAGTACATGAACAATTTCTGGTGGCTCTGACCACCAGAAGTACAGGGCAACCGGAGTACATTTACTACTACAGCTGCTACATTAGGAACAGGCGTGTGATGCTGTTACTTGTTCGTTCAAGAAACATTCCTTGAGCATACAATTATGTGCCAGGCATAAATAAGCCATGATCTAAACCTCCAAAAAAGCTATCTAGTTGAAGAATGTAAATGATCAAAGCAATGCTATTAAGGACTTGAAATGTGGGTAGTCCAAACTGAGATGTCTTATAAGTGCCTAAAATGCACACTGATTTTCAAAGACAGTATAAAAAAATGAAGTGAAATATCTCAATAGTAATTTTTATATTGATTACCTGTTGAAATAATACTTTGGGTACAGTGAGTTAAATAAAATATATATTATTAAAAATAACTTCACCTCCTTCTTTTTAGCTATTTTATGCCCCTACTAGATTTTAAATTACATATGTGGCAAAAAAGATTACATCTATGGCTTGCATTATATTTCTATTAGACAACACAGGTGTAGGGAGATGAAAGAGCCTGGCACTTACGGGCAAATCAAACAGCTATGTCCTAAGGTAGGAGAAAGGAAGTAGCAAATAAGATAGGAATCAGATCATTTAGTAATTTAGTAACAGATGAGTAAGTGCCTATGTTTTGAGAACTATTCCCAATAATCCTGCTGCCAGGAACAAAATGATATGTTCAGGGCCCTCCTAAACTGCATAGCCATCTAGATCCGTTATCTAGTACATCATTCCCACTTGTTCCCATTTTCTGTCCTTCAGACTCCCAGGTGGTAAGTAAAGAAATATGTACATCTGCGGAAAAGACGACAATTTCATTTTAGATGGAACGTTGCTAGTATTCTCCTCAGCAGTATCTCTCCTTGCATAGAGTTAAGCATATCAGAAAGATCTAGAACTGGTAGCATTCACACAGATATACATCCTCTACTCTGGACCAGGGTTTACTTCCCAATAGCTCACAAGTACCATGAAAATATAAAGCATTATTATAAAAAAGAAGGAAGGGGCACCTGGGCCACTTAGTTGGCCATTATTCTTGATTTCAGATCAGGTCATGATCTCACAGTTCATGAGAGGGATTCTCTGTCTCCCTCTCTCTCTGCCCATCCCCTGCTTGCTCTCTCAAAATAAACAAATAAACATAAAAGTTTTTTTAAATAAAAAAGGAAAATCTTCCAAATATTTATGGAACATCTCTATGTGTAAAGTACTACACTACACTCAATGAAGGAGACAAATAAAGGATAGACATTATATCTATCTAAAGTACCTGAGTAGATTATTTCTGCTTATCTATTCCTTAAGTTATTTAGATACAGACCCCTACATATGATCAGGGACAAATTCCATCTCCCTTATCCTAATGCAATATATACGCAACATTTTATAAAATATTTGAAGAATTCACGCACTAAGCTCATCCCAGTTAAGAACTTTAAAGAACAGGTGATCTTGGGCCTACCATAACAAATATTTTAAATCAACTCACATCCCTAACCTTCTTATATCAAGCTATATGAGTGAGCACAGAATAAAGAGTTAGGTAAGTAAAATTCATCCAGAAGTAAACAATCGTTGTGATAACATCAACTATTACTATCAACTACTTACTTACCGTGAACACAGCCCAGGATAGGGCAGAATGGCCTCCTCCATGCAGAAGGAGTAGGACAGGACCCTCTGAACCACTCTTATAAACTCGAAAAGTGTATGAATAGTTAAAGATAACACATCTAAGCATTTCCTCACTGAAGTTTTTGATTATTTTATCATAATACTGACTAGAAAACTCAGGCAGTACAACGCTCTATGCAAAGCTACAGACTTACAAACTTAGAGACACTTAAATACAAGTTTCTGAAACACCAAACCTGTTTTTGAAGGATGGAGCCTGTATGACCACTTTTTCAATGAGCAAACAAAAAAAGATTCCCTTTGCCCTAATGAGGACATAGTCCCTGGTTTCTAGATGCCAAATTGATTCAACTCACTTGATTCATGAAACCTTCCCCTGGGCCCTTAAGAGATACACCAGTTTTAGGAATTTAATTCTTCTTTCCCCATGCATTAGACAATTTTATCCATGTAAGACATTGGCACAGACTTACAGGTTAAATTTCATGCTATACAAAGAACAGGTAGGGAACAAAAATGAAATAAACAGCAGGGAGAAAGAACATTTTAGAAATTCACATGTCTTCTTAGACAACATTATAAACTTGTTAAAGAATAAGTTATTTTGTAAAGGATATATCCTTGCCAGTTTCATTCTCTACTTCTACATCTTCCATGGACTCAAAGTACTGACTCCAAGAAACAGGGGAAAAGTCTCGCTTTCTTCCAGGGCTAAGGAAAAAAAAAGAGAGAGAGAGTTCAAGTATAGTTATGCATGAAAAGATAAAATCTTGATCAACAAATGCTAAATGTAAATCTGAAATGAAAACTGCAGGCAGGGGTATTTTCTTTTTTTTTTTTAATTTTATTTTTTATTTTTTAAAATTTACATCCAAAGTAGTTAGTATATAGCGAAGCAATGATTTCAGGAGTAGATTCCTTAATGCCCCTTACCCATTTAGCCCACCCCCCTCCCACAATCCCTCCAGGAACCGTCAGTTTGTTCTCCGTATTTAACAGTCTCTTATGTTTTGTCCCCCTCCCTGTTTTTATATTATTTTTGTTTCCCTTCCCTTCTGTTCATCTGTTTTGTCTCTTAAAGTCCTCATATGAGTGAAGTCATATGATTTTTGTCTTTCTCTAATTTCACTTAGCATAATACCCTCCAGTTCCATTCACATAGTTGCAAATGGCAAGATTTCATTCTTTTTGATTGCCGAGTAATACTCCATTGAGTATATATACCACATCTTCTTTATCCATTCATCCATCGATGGACATTTGGGCTCTTTCCATACTTTGGCTATTGTTGATAGTGCTGCTATAAACATGGGCGTGCATGTGTCCCTTCGAAACAGCACACCTGTATCCCTTGGATAAATGTCTAGTAGTGCAATTGCTGGGTCGTAGGATAGTTCTATTTTTAGTTTTTTGAGGAACCTCCATACTGTTTTCCAGAGTGGCTGCACCAGCTTGCATTGCCACTGACAATGCAAAAGAGATCCTCGCCGACATCTGTTGTTGCCTGACTTTTTAATGTTAGCCATTCTGACAGGTGTAAGGTGGTATCTTATTGTGGTTTTGATTTGTATTTCCCTGATGCTGAGGGATGTTGAGCATTTTTTCATATGTCGGTTGGCCATCTGGATGTCTTCCTTGGAGAAGTGTCTATTCATATCTTTTGCCTATTTCTCACTAGATTATTTGTTTTTTGGGTGTTGAGTTTGATAAGTTCTTTGTAGATTTTGGATACTAACTCTATATCTGATATGTCATTTGCAAATATCTTCTCCCATTCTGTCGGTTGCCTTTTAGTTTTGCGGATTGTTTCCTTCACTGTGCAGAAGCTTTTTATTTTGATGAGGTCCCAGTAGTTCATTTTTGCTTTTGTTTCCCTTGCCTCCAGAGACGTGCTGAGTAAGAAGTTGCTGCGGCCAAGATCAAAGAGGTCTTTGCCTGTTTTCTCCTTGAGGATTTTGATGGCTTTCTTTAGATTTAGGTCTAAATCTAGATTAGGTCTTAGATTTAGGTCTTTCATCTCTTTTGAGTTTATTTTTGTGTATGGTGTAAGAAAGTGGTCTGGGTTCATTCTTCTGCATGTCACTGTCCAGTTTTCCCAGCACCACTTGCTGAAAAGACTGTCTTTATTCCATTGGATATTCTTTCCTGCTTTGTCAAAGATTAGTTGCCCATACGTTTGTGAGTCCATTTCTGGGTTCTCTATTCTATTCCATTGATCTGAGTGTCTGTTCTTGTGCCAGTACCATACTGTCTTCATGATTATAGCTTTAGTATAGCTTGAAGTCTGGGATTGCGATGCCTCCTGCTTTGGTTTTCTTTTTCAAGATTGCTTTGGCTATTTGGGGTCTTTTCTGGTTCCATACAAATTTTACAATTCTTTGTTCTAGCTCTGTGAAGAATGCCGGTGTTACTTTGGTAGGGATTGCATTGAATATGTAGATTGCTTTGGGTAGTATCGACATTTTAACAATATTTGTTCTTCCTATCCAGGAGCATGGAATCTTTTTCCATTTCTTTGTGTCTTCTTCAATTTCTTCCATAAGCTTTCTATAGTTTTCAGTGTGTAGATTTTTCACCTCTTTGGTTAGATTTATTCCTAGGTATTTTATGGTTTTTGATGCAACTGTAAACGGGATCGATTCCTTGATTTCTCTTTCTGTTGTTGCTTCATTGTTGGTATATAGGAATGCAACTGATTTCTGTGCATCGATTTTATATCCTGCAATTTTGCTCAATTCATGAATCAATTCTAGCAGTTTTTTGGTGTAATCTTTTGGGTTTTCCATATAGAGTACCATGTCTTCTGCAAAGAGTGAAAGTTTGACTTCCTCCTGGCCAATATGGAAGCCTTTTATTTCTTTGTGTTGTCTGATTGCAGAGGCTAAGACTTCTAATACTACATTGAATAACAGTGGTGAGAGTGGACATCCCTGTCTTGTTCCTGACCTTAGGTGGAAAGCTCTCAGTTTTTCCCCATTGAGGATGATATTAGCATTGGGTCGTTCATATATGGCTTTTATGATCTCGAGGTATGCTCCTTCTATCCCTACTTTCTTGAGGGTTTTTATCAAGAAAGGATGCTGTATTTTGTCAAACGCTTTCCCTACATCTATTGAGGATCATATGGTTCTTGTCCTTTCTTTTATTGATGTGATGAATCACGTTAATTGTTTTGCGGATATTGAACCAGCCCTGCATCCCAGGTATAAATCCCGAGGGGTATTTTCCCTTAAAGAATGAGGAGTTTTCATACAGAAACCATCACATTAAAAGTGTGTCTTAAAAAGTTCAAATATAGATTTAAGAGTAAAAATGTTAGGATTTTAGAAAGTTCATTAGCATATTTTAATCACAGATATAATCTGTATACATATGTCAGAAAACCTGCTAATTCTCTTTCCTTGCTCTTTAAAAAAATTTTTTTTAATGTTATTTATTTTTGAGAGAGGGAGAGACAGAATGCAAGCAGGGGACAGACAGAGAGAGAGGAAGACACAGAATCCAAAGCAGGCTCCAGGCTCCAAGCTGTCAGCACAGAGCTTGATGTGGGACTCAAACCCATGAACTGTGAGATCATGACCTGAGCCAAAGTCAGATGCTTAACCAACTGAACTACCCAGACATCCCTCTCCTTGTTCTTAGTTATAGGCTCATGCCTATCCTCTCAAGTCACTCTAATATCATTCCTGCTATAATAATTTTTAAAAATTTTTATTTATTTTGAGATTGGGGAGGGGGGGAGGAACAGAAATAGATGGGGAGAGAGAGTTCCAAGCAGGCTCTGCACTGTCAGCACAGAGCCCAATGTGGGGCTCAAACTCACGAACCCATGAGATGACAACCTGAGCTGAAATCAAAAGTCAGATATTTAACCAACTAAGCCACCCAGGCACACTCCTGCTATAATCATTTTTGATCACCATTCCTTGTTTATACCTTTAATCCCTCATATTATTTCATGTTGTTTTCATCATCTCCCAACTAATCAGTACACAACCTTCATAAAAGACAAACTGGCAATACCTTGAACTTCTAGGAATTTATCCAAAGATATGGCATATCTATTAATGTAGCATTGTTTTCAATAGAGAAAAATCAGTAACAATTTAAGTATCCATCAACAGGTGATAGATTAAAATAAATTGTGGTACACAGAAATAATATAGTTATAAAAAGATGGAAGGAATTATATACTGATAACATTCTTTGTATATGGATGAGATACACTGTTAAGTATACAAACATGATGCGTTTTACCATTTGGGTAAAAATGGGAAGTATGTGCACATATAATACCTCTGGAAGAATACTGATATAATACAGATATATTCTGGGAGGGGAACTATATCTGGAAGATTAGAGGGACAATTTTCAATGTATACCCCTTTTAATTTTTGAACCAGAAATTATTTTTAAAAATAAAATTATGTTAAAATAAAACAAAAATAACCAATAAATATCTATTTACAACCTGTATCTTCAACCTTGGATGAGACACAAGAAAGGAACCTTGTGTCTTATCCTATTTCCACACCTATTCTTCTCAGTAATGGAGGGAATTCAGAATTCTATCAGCAACAAAACATTACCTCCTGCCAAGTATTTTCCTGTATATGCCATGGGGGCAAATGCAGAACAAAGTATACTACAAAACCCCTTTTAAAGACTTAAATTAGTACAAAAGCACTCTAGGTTGACTTTAATACTGTAATTACAATGGAGAAACTGCACAGTTAGGTATTCTTTCAACAGTCAAACATTTATTGAACATCTACACTCTTCTGGCATTGAACAGGTAGTAGTTGTTGATCTATGTAATAACATTTACCAAAGGAACTTTTTTTTTTTTTTTAAGAAAGGCAGACTGCCACGTGCAGCGCCTTACTTGGATGTGTCTGGAGTCTTGAAAGCTTGACTACCCGACATTCTCCTACAAATGGACCTTGAGAGCTTGTTTACAGGTTTTAGCAGGGGAGCGCGGCTACTTGTATATCCTTGACTGAAGAACAATCCTCCTCTATCAGGGAAGGTCGTCCTCTTCAGCCAAGTGCGCAGCTTCTGGAAGGATGCACATGAAGCGGTGAGGGAGGAAGGGGACACCTGCCTAGCCAGCCAGATCAGCTGAATTAATCCTGGCGATCAATGGGGTGACAGATGTCGCAGCGATATCACCCTCACATCCAGAAAAGCAACTTTTAAAAATACTGATGCTTGGGTTTCACTTCTAGAAACTGATTCAAATGGCTTGATGTGTGGCCTAGGCACTAATTTCTTTTTAATTTTAGAGAGTGGGAGAGAGAGAGCGCACACGGGGTAAGGGCAGTGGAAGAAGGAGAGAGAATCCCAAGTAGGCGCCACGCTCAGCGTAGAGCCTGAGGTGGGGCTCAATCTCTCGATCCTGGGATCATGACCTGAGCCGAAATCAAGAGTTGGGACACTCAACCGACTGAGCTAGCCAGGCGTCCCTGCACTGACAATTTTTAAAGATCCCCAAGTTGAGAGAGTTGAGATGCCCAAGTTGCGAGAGTTGAAGAATAAAAAGGTAGAGTAAATGATCTGGAATGAGAGAAGAGTTCAAATTCCTCACAGTTCCTACCATTTTCCAATAATTCCCTGCAAATCTCTAACAATTAGAGTATGTATTTGGGGAAATTCAAATTACCTAAATTCTTTCTGCATTGGATTACAGTGACTGAATAAAATAACATATCTTTCAAAAGAATCTAATACATCTGGATTTAGTAGTTGCTCAGAAAACGGGTAAAATCCTAACTTCTGATAGAAAAACTGCCTCTGTAGAAGTAATTTCCAATTTCAGCATTGACTTATTTTTTCTGGTTTGCTAGTTGTACTTGAATTCCTACTGGAAAACTAAAAGTAGAACTCTTAATTCTACTGACTCACCCATCACTCACAAATCCACCTACATATATACTAATTTGAGTATAACAACCACACATGGTATGTCAAACATGTTATAATTGATTTTAAGGATCTATGCATGAATTTTTGATGTCTGGACTCGGCATCATCACAGTAATAGTATCTAACATTTACTGTGCCACAACAGTGAGTCACTCTGCCAAGTAATTTATAGGCATGATTCCATTTAATCCTCACAAAACTTCAAGTTATTTTTATCCCCATTTCACAGATGACAGATTTAGAGATATAAAGTCACTTGACCAAGGTTATACAACTACTAAATGGCAGTGACAGGATTCAAATCCAGTTCCATCACTCTTAAAAGTCTCTGCTCTTTACCCCAATGCTATATTAATTCTCAGATCCTTTCTTTTCTCTCTCACTCTTTCATTTATGCTTCTGAAAAGTAATAAGGCTTTAGAGTACGTTATCAGAAGTTTCCTTTTCAGGGTCTTTGCCAAAGGCCACAGAAACTTTCCAAGTTGGCCAGGCACCAGAGAAGATTACCCGTTAAGGAGAAATTACTTTGCATAAATAGAAATTATTCCTAGGAGGACACCTTGCACTTCTAATTCCCTTCATTAAAAAAAATAATAAAGTTCTAAGGACTACTCAATTTATACCAACATATGAGTAATTCCCATCTGGTTAAAGAGCCAATAATCTATACCTCCAAAGGTTGTTCCTACTCCCACAGAGACTTTCCTGGCATACTCTTTTGAACATTTGAACACATAATTGTTTATATACTCTACGAGTTCAGGTAATTTTGCAACCAATGTTAGACATGAAGTAGACAGCAAGATCTCACATCAATCTTTATATTCTAGTCAGAAAGAATACTCTATTTTAATGATGTAGTTTTGGTTTATAAAAATAGTTTGTGACACAAAAACAGACACCCAGATCAATAGAACAGAATAGAGAACCCAGAAACGGACCCACAAACATATGGCCAACTAATCTTTGACAAGGCAGGAAAGCATATCCAAAGCAGGAAAGAATAAAGACAGTCTCTTCAGCAAATGGTGCTGGGAAAACTGGACAGCAATATGCAGAAAAATGAACCACTCTGGAAAACAGTATGGAGGTTCCTCAAAAAATTAAAAATAGAACTACCCTATGACCCAGCAATTGCACTACTATTTATCCAAGGTATATAGGTATGCTGTTTCGAAGGGGCACATGCACCCCAATGTTTATAGCAGTACTATCAACAATAGCCAAAGTATGGAAAGAGCCCAAATGTCCATTGATGGATGAATGGATACAGAAGATGTGGTATACATATACAATGGAGTATTACTTGGCAATCAAAAAGAATGAAATCTTGCCATTTGCAACTATGTGGATGGAACTAGAGGGTATTATGCTAAGCGAAATCAGTCAGAGAAAGACAAATATCATATGACTTCACTCACATAGAACTTTAAGATATAAAACAGATGAACAGAAGGGAAGGGAAGCAAAAATAATACAAAAACAGGGAGGGGGACAAAACAGAAGAGACTCTTAAATATAAAGAACAAATGAAGGGTTGCTGGAGGGGTTGAGGGAGGGAGGGATGGGCTAAATGGGTAAGGGGCATTAAATAATCTACTCCTGAAATCATTGTTGCACTATGTTAACTAATTTGGATGCAAACTAAAAAATAAATGAATAGTTTGCTTTTTATGCTTTTAAGCCTACCTATTTTATAGTCATTACAGCCTGTATAGGCTCTTTTTAGCTATAATTTTTCAAATAAATTAATTACTTTCTTTCCCCAAGAAGTCATAATGGAAGAATTTTGAAGTAATGAAAATAACTTAAAAAAGCATAACGAGGTTAATTTATACTTTAAAAATGAGGTTTTATTCACCAAAATCTAGTATATGTATTATGCCGGAACTGAGGTGGCGTGATGGGTGATACTGGGATAATTATAAAACTAGTGACACAATCCCTCTGCTGTCAAGAAACTAATGTTAACTACATAAATATCTGACATAAGGTAGAGTTAAATGCCCTAAGAGATATAGCTAAAGGAGGGAATAAAGATTACTTTAAAAAAAAAAAAAAAAGATTACTTTTAGCTTAGGAAATAAAAAGAGGTTTCAAAGAAAAAGTAACATTTAAGCTATTAAGCTATTAAGTCATTGAAGGACAGACAGAATTTGGACTGATGGAAATAGGGACGGGTATGGAAGACAACTCTGGCAGAGAGAAGGGCACCAATAAGAACCCAGTATGGTGTCTGCCTGTCATAGTGAGCACTGATAAAAGACAAAATAAAATAGTTAACTGCAACAAGGTGGAAATAAGTAAAAGTTTTGAAAAACTAAAAGAAACTGATACAACTAAAAGCAGATCATGGAAAAATAATGACATTAGATGCAATATAGTGGGGAATTCATTTCTTTTTCTGTTATTTGTGTGTTGGAGTTGGTCCCAAAAGCCTGATAGAGTTTCAGTGGTTCAGATTAAAGCATTTTAGAAAGATCAATGTGGTGAAAGGTACAAGATGAATTTGATTCCGGAAAAAAAAAAACATTGCTGCAATAATCTGGTTAGAAGATGGGAGTCTAGACTGGCAATGGAATTAAAAAGGAGGGAAACATAGAAAGACTTTTCAAAAAGGCAATCAACAAATCTCAGGAATGTTCAAGACATGGAAAATGACTGATAGTAGAACCCAAGTCAATTCTGAAGTTTTGAACTAACAGAGATGAATTATTAAGTCCAACAATTGGTAAATAAAAATCTACACTGGGAGGTAAATGTCCACAGAATTTTTTTATGTCAGAATAAAGTTTATTTCAAACCAACATAATAAATGTATAATTTCCTTCCAAGTCTTGTTACCGGAGGAAAGAGTTTGGCAGACACGGAACAAAATGGTACAGTGGGAGACACAAAGGAAATACAATTCCTGCCTAAATCATGTGAATCAAATGTGCTTTTAGATCCTTTGCTATTGTCACAGACTCCATTCAGAAGCTTTATAAACCCTCATTCCAGAAACCAGTGCACATACATATATTCTGCACACAACTGCACTGGCTTCAAGAAGCTCATGTATGAATCCTAAATAAGATCTCTGGGCCTATACTTTGACCATAGCAACCTATTTCTGGCAGAAAGACAAAAAATTTAAAAAGGAAGAAAATTATGAGGAAATACCACATTCTTTTTTCTTTTTTACATGTTTATTTCTTCTTAAGAGAGAGACAGAGCGTGAGGGGAGAAGAGCAGAGAGAGAGGGAGACACAGAAAGCAAAGCAGGTTCCAGGCTCTGAGCTGTCAGCACAGAGCCTGACACGGGACTAGAACTCATGGACCATGAGATCATGACCTGCGCCAAAGTTGAATGCTTGACTGACTGAGCCAGCCACCCAGGTGCCCTGAAGTGATACTACATTCTTAATACTTCCTAAACCTAAATAAGTTTTCCATTTGCTACACACTAAAAGTTTGTTTTCATAACCCAGTTCTGCCTTTATTAATTGTGTGACCTTGCCCAAGTCATTTAATTTCTCTATGCCTGAGTTTCTTCATGTGAGATAGAGTTATAATGCCAATTTTATAGGGGTTGTAATGAGGATTAAAGTAGCCTTCTCCCTTGGTTACTCTCAAATTAGCCTGTTCTATTTTTATCATAGAACTAATCATTTCCTAAAATTAGTTTGTTCTTATATTTGTTAGATCACTCCACCTAATTTGCTACTAATGTGAGATCCAGGAGAGCAAGAACGTTCTCCCTTTGTTCACCAATGTACTCTTGGGGTCCGACACATTAATGAATATCTGTTGACAGTAAAAAATGAGCTAATGTGCATAAAGCACTTAGCTTGGTGCCTCAGGAAATTATTTATTATTATTATTATTACTATTATTATCATCATCACCATTGGGCTGAAGCTAATAAAGAGAAGCCTCCTTCCTGAATTCTGATAAGGTTTCCAGTAAAGGGAAATGGAATACTGTGGTACAAGCATGAGAGTAGACATATAGATAGATCAAACAGAACTGAGAGTCCAGAAATAAACTCTAACACTTACAGTCCATAGATTTTCAACAAAGGACCAAGACAATTCACTGGGGAAAAAACAGTCTTGACAATAAATGGTGTTAGGACAATTAGATATTCATATATCAATGAATCTGAACCCCTCCCTTACAACTACACACATAAGTAAATCACAGAGGATCATAAACCTAAATGTAAGAGCAAAAAACCTTCTAAGTCAATCCAGGGCACAGCTGGGATGGTCCATTTCAAGTGGCACCCACAGCCAAGGAGGGCTCAACTTGAAGGTGGAAGGCCCTCACCTACTTTGTAGCACTCCCTGGCGTGGGAGTGAGCATGCTGAACATCTGGAAGTCAAATCATGGAGAGCACTCGAGGCCTGAGTTCCATGCCTACCCCCATCTCTTCATCAGGTCTAGGCCCTTTCCCTGGGGAGATGTTAATCATATTCTACTCCATAATGCTCATGCAAAACTACTTCCAACCAGCTATGAGGATGAATAGAGAGAACCTGGATCACTACCCAGTGGGGACCACATTACTGGTTTGGACCATGACTCTACACATGGACCAGAAAAGTACATGGTATCTTAAGCTCACCTTCCTTCTTTGTATCAGTGATGACCGATATATAGATCTTCCATACCTTTGCTTATGGCAGGATAGCTTAAATAGATTGATCCATGAGGAGGAAAAACCCCACCATATACAGTTTTTACGTTATGGCTGTGTACTGATTATTTAAGTTTAAATTTCATTTCTAGTAATTGTAAGCTTTGTGACCATTAGCAAATCCATCTCTGCCTAAATCTCAAGTGTAAGGTTTGAAAAACAGTAACAAGTAGGCACAAAAATACTTCATAAATGTTAGTTACTGCAGAAATGTTGTTCACAGCTAAGCCACATGGTATACGGATTATACTTTCTTTCTTGCGTGACTTCTTATTTTTTCCAGAACGATTGTCTTTTATTTTGTTTGCTTATTTTTCTTAATGAAATTATCATTGTTTCATTAAGAGCTTTTTATAAGCAAAAAATATTAGTGGACAGTTCACAAAAGAGGAAACACAAATAGCCCATAAATATTATGAAAGGGTTCCCAATTTTGTTCATGGAGACATGAAGTTTTATTATGTTTATTTTTTAGAGACATGAAATTTTAAATCAGAGTTAGGTATAATTTCACACCCATTATGTTGACAAAATACAAAGCCAGACAACACTAGGTGTTGGAGAGGATCTAAATCAGATGGAATTGCCGGTGGAAGTATAAATGGGAAAATTATTTGGAAAACAGTGAGTCACCACCTGGTAAAATTGAACAAGTACCCTTCACTCTAGTAGTTTCACTACACAAGGAAACATCTGCACAGAGGTATTAAGATACATGTAAAAAGATGTTCATAGAAGCATTTCCATAAAGCCAAAGAATAACAAGCAAACTAAGTCTATCACCAGAGGAATATATAAATCGAGATATATTCAGATAACTCAATATGGCACAGCAGTGGGAATGGATATGCTAGAATTATATACAGTAACATGGATGAATTTCAGAAATACATTTAGAGGAAGAAATAAGCATAGAATAAATGCAGTCCATTAATAACAAAGTTCAAGAACAGGCAAAACTAATTATCTTTTTTATGGATATATGCATAGGTGACAAAACTATTAAGAAAAGCAAGAGAATGATAAACATACAATTCAAGATTGTGGGGAGTAGAGGTGCTTTTGGGGAGAGGCAAACAGGCTTTTAAAGGCTAACAATGTTCAATTTCATAAGCCAGGTGGTAGATACATGGGCATTTATTTTATTCTTCTCTGAACTGCACATGCATATTTTAAACCCTTCTGAATGTATATTTCACTATTAACTTTTATTAATGAAAAAAAGCCTTTGAGAAATCTGTAAAACTTCTCTTAATATAATAATGTTAAATAATCTATTAGATCCATTTTTTCTTTGTAAATTTCCGTTCTTGGCACCTACCAGTCTCCTCCAAATAGGACTGTTTGCTCTCTGGATATGATGAATTGCTGTCATTTCACCATCATCCTGGGAATTCCTTTTGCCTTTTTCCTGTGCTGAATCCCTGATTCCCATATCCCATGTTTTTCTTGATGCATTCTCTTATTTTGATGGAACACATCCTCTGTTAGCTTCTTGAGAAAGGGAGATAAATTTTGAAACTCTGCATGCCAGAAAATGCTATTATCCCATTTTCATACTTGACTAACAGTTTTCCTAGGTATAGAAATTTTATGTCAGGGACTGTTTCCATCAATGGTAATTAGGAATGTTGATAGAGCAAACTTCAGAAGTGTTGACTAAAATTGTACGTATGTGTGTTCTAGGAATAAACCTAACCAAAGATGTAAAAGATCTGTCTGCATGTTGAAAATTATAGAAAGCTTATCAAGGAAAATGAAGAAGACAAAAAAAAAAAAAGAAAAAAATTCCAAGCTCATGGATAGGAAGAATAAATAGTTAAAATGTCAATACTACCCAAAGCAATCTACACATTCAATGCAATCCCAATCAAAATTGCACCAGTATTCTTCTTGAAGCTAGAACAAACAATCCTAAGATTTGTATGGAACCACAAAAGACCCCGAATAGCCAAAGTAATATTGAAGAAGAAAACCAAAGCGGGAGGCATCACAATCCCAGACTTTAGCCTTTATCAGAAAGCTGTAATCATTAATATAGTATGGTACTGGCACAAAAAAAGACACATAGACCAATGGAGTAGAATAGAGAACCCAGAATTGGACCCAAAAATGTATGGCCAACTAATCTTTGACAAAGCAGGAAAGAGCATCCAATGGAAAAAAGGTGGTCTCTTTAGCAAATGGTGCTGGGAGAACTGGACAGCAACATGCAGAAGAATGAAACTAGACCACTTTCTTACACCATTCACAAAAATAAACTCAAAATGGATAAATGACCTGAATGTGAGACAGGAAACCATCAAAACCGTAGAGGAGAAAGCAGGAAAAACCTCTTTGACCTCAGCTGCAGCAATTTCTTGCTTGACACATCTACAAAGGCAAAGGAACTAAAAGCAAAAATGAACTATTGAGACCTCATCAAGATTAAAAACTTCTGCACTGCAAAGGAAACAATCAACAGAACTAAAAGGCAACCAACGGAATGGGAAAAGATATTTGCAAATGACATATCAGATAAAGGGTTAGTATCCAAAATCTATAAAGAATTCACCAAACTCAACACCTGGAAAACAAATAATCCAGTGAAGGAATGGGCAGAAGACATGAATAGACACTTTTCCAAAGAAGACATCCAGATGGCCAACAGACACATGAAAAGATGCTCAATGTCACCATCATCAGGGAAATACAAATCAAAGCCACACTGAGATACCACCTCACACAGGTCAGAGTGGCTAAAATGAACAAATCAGGAAACTACAGATGCTGGCGAGGATGTGGAGAAACGGGAAACCTCTTGCACTGCTGGTGGGAATGCAAGCTGGTGTAGCCACTCTGGAAACAGTGTGGACGTTCCTCAAAAAATTAAAAATAGATCTACCCTATGACCCAGCAATAGCACTGCTAGGAATTTACCCAAGGAATACAGGAGTGCTGATGCATTAGGGGCACTTGTACCCCAGTGTTTATAGCAGCACTTTCAACAATAGCCAAATTATGGAAAGAGCCAAATGTCCACCAACTGATGAATGGATAAAGAAGAGGTGGTTTATATATACAATTGAATACTACTTGGCAAGGAGAAAGAATGAAATCATGCCATTTGTGGCAATGTGGATGGAACTGGAAGGTATTATACTGAGTGAGACAGATATCTTATGTTTTCACTCATATGTAGATCTTGAGAAACTTAACAGAACTCCATGGGGGAAGGGAAGGGGAAAAAATAGTTACAGAGAGGGAAGGCTCTGTAACTTGAGGCAAACCACAAGAGACTCTTAAATACAGAGAACAAACTGAGGGTGGATGGGAGTGGGGAAAATAGGAGATGGGCATTGAGGAGGGCACTTGTTGGGATGAGCACTGGGTGTTGTATGTAAACCAATTTGACAATAAATTATATTAAAAATAATAATACATAAAAAATACAATTAATTAATTAGTTAATTAAAATGTGGGTTTTTTTAAATGTTTAGTTTTGAGAGAGAGGCCGACTGCAAGTGGGGGAGGGGCAGAGAGAGCAGGAGACACAGAATTGGAAGCAGGCTCCAGGCTGAGCTGTCAGCACAGAGACTAACACGGGGTTCAAACTCACTAACTGTGAGAACATGACCTGAGCTGAAGTCGGATGCTTAACTCACTAAGCCACCCAGGCGCCCCTAGGTAGTATAGACATTTTAACACTATTTTGTTCTTCCAATTTATGAGCATGGAATGTTTTTTCCATTTCTTTGTGTCATCTTCAATTTCTCTCATAAGTGTTCTACAGTTTCTAGAGTACAGATCTTTTACCACTTTGGTTAGGTTTATTCCTAGGTATCTTATGGTTTTTGGTGCAACCGCAAATGGGATTGATTCCTTGATTTCATTCTGCTGCTTCATTATTGGAGTATAGATATACAAAAGATTTTTGTACACTGATTTTGTATCCTGTGACTTTGCTGAATTCGTCCATCAGTTGTAGCAATTTTTTGGTGGAGTATTTTCTACATAGAGTATCATGTCATCTGCAAAATAGTGAAAGTGTGACTTCTTCCTTGCCAATTTGGGTGCCTTTTATTTTTTTGTTGCCTGATTTCAGAGACTAGGACTTCCAGTACTATGTTAAATAACAATGGTGAGCCTGGACATCCCTTGTCTTGTTCTTGACCATAGAGGATAAGGTCTCAGCTTTTCCCCATTGAGGATATTAGCTGTGGGTCTTTTGTAAATGGCCTCTATGATGAGGTATGTTCTCTCTAAACCTACTTTGTTGACAGTTTTTATCAGGAATGGACATATTTTGTCAAACACTTTTTCATATAGTTCTTACCCTTTTTGTTAATGTGGTGTATCACATTGATTGATTTGCAAATACTGAACCACCCTTGCAGCCCAGGAATAAATCCCAGATGATCATGGTGAGTAATTCTTTTAATGTACTGTTGGATTAGATTTGCCAGTTATCTTGTTGGGAATTTTTGCATCCATGTTCATCAGGGATACTAGCCTGTGATTCTTCGTTTTAGTGGTTTTGGAATCAAAATAATGTTGGCCTCGTAGAATGAGTTTGGAGGTTTTCTATTTCTATTTTTAGGAACAGTTTGAGAAGAATAGGTATTAGTCTTCAAATGTTTGGTAGAATTCCCCTAGGAAGCCATAAAAGACCCCGAATAGCCAAAGCAATCTTGAAAAAGAGAAGCAAAGCAGGAGGCATCACAATCCTGGACTTCAAGCTGTAATCATCAGGACGGCATGGTACTGGCACAAAAACAGACACACAGATCAATGGGACAGAATAGAAAACCCAGAAATGGACCCACAACCATATGATTAATCTTCAACAAAACAGGAAAGACTATCCAATGGAAAAAAGACAGTCTCTTCAACTAATGGTGCTGTGAAAACTGGACAGCAACATGCAGAAGAATGAAACTGGACCACTTTCTTACACCATACACAAAAATAAATGAAAAAATGGATGAAAGACCTAAATGTGAGACAGGAAACCATCAAAATCCTAGAAGAAAACACAGGCAGAAACCTCTCTGACATCGGCATAGCAACTTCTTACTAGATATTTCTCCTAAGGCAAGGCAAAGAAAAACAAAATGAACTATTGGGACTTCATCAAGATGAAAAGCTTCTGCACAGAGAAAATAAAAAACTAAAAGGCAACCAATGGAATGGGAGAAGAGATTTGTAAATGACATATCTGATAAAGAGTTAGTATCCAAAATCTATAAAGAACTTATCAGACTCAATACCCAAAAAACAAATAACGCAGTTAAGAAATGACCAGAAGACATGAATAGACATTTTTCCAAAGAAGACATACAGATGGCTAACATACACATGTAAAAGATGCTCAACATCACTCATCATCACAGAAATACAAATCAAAACTACAATGAGATATCACCTCACACCTGTCAGAATGGCTAAAATTAACAATACAGAAAACAAAAGATACTGGCGAGGATGCAAAGAAGGGGGAACCCTCTTACGCTGTTGGTGGGAATGTAAACTGGTGCAGCCACTCTGGAAAACAGTATGGAGGTTCCTCAAATAGTTAAAAATAAAACTACCTTATGACCCAGCAATTGCACTACTAGGTATTTGCCCAAAGGATGCAAAAATACTGATCTGAAGGGGCACATGCACCCTGATGTTTACAGCAGCATTATCAACAACAGCCAAATTATGGAACGAGCCCAAATGTCCACTGACCAATGAATGGATAAAGATGTACACACACACACACACACACACACACACACACACACACACACACAATGGAATATTACTCAGCCATCAAAAAGAGTGAAATCTTACCATTTGTAACACTGTGGATAGAGCTAGAGTGTATTATGTATGCTAAGTGAAACAAGTCAGAGAAAGACAAATACCATATGATTTCATTCATATATGAAATTTAAGAAACAAAACAGATGAACATAGGGAAGGGGGGGCAGAGAGAAAGAGGTAGGCAAACCATAAGAGACTCTTAACTATAGAGAACAAAAACTGAGGGTTGATGGAGGGGAGGTGGGCAGAGGATGGGCTAAATTGGTGATGGGTATTATGGAGGGCACTTGTGATGAGCACTGTGTTATATGTAAGTGATGAATCACTACACTCTACTCCTGAAACCAATACTATTCTATATGTTTACTAACTAGAATGTAATTAAAAACTTGAAACAAACAAAATAGAAGGCAGAAGAAAGAAAAAAAACCCTTCTCTGATGAAGCTATAACCACAGACAGTTCTCAAATGGACTTGGGCTAAATTTATACCACTTATATATTCTAAGAAGTTTCAAGTTGAGAATTTAAAGTGGACCTAGGGGCGCCTGCGTGGCTCAGTCAGTTGAACATCCAACTCTTGATTTCGGTTCAGGTCATGGTCCCAGGGTCATGGGATTGAGACCCGCATCAGGCTCTGCGCTGAGAACATGAAGCCTGCTTGGGATTCTCTCTCCCTCTCTGTTAGCTTCTTCCCTGCATGCGTGTGAACTCTCTCTCAAAATAAATAAGCACTTAAAAAAGTTAAAAGAGACAAAGATATAGTAAGCAAATACTAGCCAAAGCAATTTTAGGTTATTCTTTCTCAAAATTTAAGGCATTTTTCCATCTTCTAAGTAAGGTACTACTGTTGAGATGTTTTTACTAAGAATCTTTTTATCCCCCATATTTCTAAATTTCAATCTTAAACTAGAATAAGGTATTTTCTAGAAGATTCCTTAAATTTTCTCTTCTTTTGAATTTATATATACTATACATATTTTCATTCCCAACATATTTCTTTTTCTCTGAAACCAGGTCCTCCCCCCTCCTTTTTTAAAAGAGCATTCTATTCTTGTTTCACAGATGCCATATCATCTC